>NC_139954.1:48075983-48428483 GCF_963454915.1 Gymnoscopelus microlampas | reverse complement strand
ACGGTATGTCTTTTTTCCTAGTTTTTAGCTCAGAGCTCCACAGCCTTAAGACACTTCCCATTCCCCGCTGCATGACTCAATCTTCCTCCTTTAGGCAGCAGTGATGCACATGATCCAGAATGATTTAATCTGAGCGTATAGCAGTTACTTTGACATCTTTATGTCGTGCAGCACAGCACAACACAACACAACACAACACAACACAACACAACACAACACAACACAACACAACACAACACAACACAACACAACACAGCTGCACAAAGACAGAAAACAGTTTTTTTGTTTAGTTTTTTACATGGGATGCAAAGCCCAGTGTAGACTAAGACTAAACGCTGGTCAACGGACTCAATCCCAGTTTTATTAAATGCTCTCTGTCGGGTGGAAACCTCATATGTCCAAAACTGCTAGTTTTCAGGATTCAAATTCAAAAACAGCAACATTTGCAGATCTGCAAGCTCAATACACGTAGATCTGATACTTTAAATGATATAGGGGCGGGGCCATAGCTGAGTGGTTAGTGAGCCCGCCTAGGGAGCCAGAGGCCCTGGTTGCCCCAGGTACGATTCCAGGCCAGGTCAGCATAGGGGTTAAGAGCAAGACTCTTAACCCCTGATTGCTCACAGGTTCTCATTGGAAACAAGACCGCAAGGACTTTCATGAACGGACCTGTTAAAGGAATTATCCTTAAATACTTCTTTGTGACGCTGTGATCAGACAGGGCTTTCATTTACACAAACACACTACAAGTTAGAATGACGAGATTTCTGAGGTTTCTGCCCGACAACAACAAAAAGAACGAGAGAGAGAGCGAGAGAGAGCGAGAGCGAGAGAGGTATAAGCCTACAGTAGAGCCATGTGGCGACGGTCACACATCTGCTTTCATTCATTCAATGTTGTTTTCCCTCCAAAAATGTTGCCGTGTTTTAGGGAAATTCAATTAAAAGGCCAAAAGCATCAGGAGTTTTTTTCAGGGAAAGCTTTTCATCTCATAAACTCAATTCGAAAGTGCGCACACACACACACACACACACACACACACACACACACACACACACACACACACACACACACACACACACACACACACACACACACACACACACACACACACACACACACACACACACACACGGATTAGCACAACATCACTTGACATGTCAGAGGTTGCCGTGGCCTTGGGGTGACCCCTGATGGATCACTACAAGGGTCTCAGTAGCTCTCTGGGCCTCTCTGGGCCTCTCTGGGCCTCTCGGCCCGCTCAGCGCGCCGCTCGCCCAACAGAGCCGGTCATTGTGGGTCTGACTGGCAGACGGTCCCTATGGCGGTGGGCCTGGGCCCTCCCCCCCTCCCTAACCCCCCCCTCCCTCGTCAACCACCACTGCTGGAGAGCAGTGGTGGAAAAAGTACTCGACTGTTTTACTTAAGTAAAAGTATCAATTACTGCAATGTAGACGTTCTATGTTTACAAGTAAATGTCCAGAATTCAAAATGTACTTGAGCAAAAATACAAAGGTATTGGTATCAAAATGTACTTAAAGTACCAAAAGTAAAAGTACTAAAATGTTTGAGAATAGCAGATCTATTCTCACACATTGCGACGCGTTGTGAGCTTGTAGATATATATGTAGGTATAAAATAGGGCTAAACTGGTTAATGTATGTTTTATAACATAGTAATATATATCTGCAAAGTAACTAGTAACTAAAGTTTTCAAATAATTGTAGTGTAGTAAAAGTACAATATTTGCCTCTGAGATGTAGTGGAGTAGAAGTAAAAGTATAGACATTTGGAAATACTCAAGTAAAGTAAAAGTACCTAAAAATTTGTCCTTAAGTACAGTACTTGAGTAAATGTACTTAGTTACTTTACACCACTGCTGGAGGGGCCACTACTGCTCCCCCTGCTCCAAACCAGGAAATGAGGAGGAGGGGGTGGGGTCATGAGATGTACATGTGCTGAATACGGTTGGGGGGGGGGACTTTTTCCTAAACACCTTGGGCCAAAACAAACAGCTCCTGCTGAAATATTACAGTTGAAAGGCAACATAGAAAGAAAGAAAGTGGATCTGGCTCCTCCATGAAGAGAGACCGAGACACAGGGTGAGTTCAGAGCTGTTATGGAACCAGAGTAGATCACTTTCTACTGCAAAAGGCCTTCCTTATGGAACCAGAGTAGATCACTTTCTACTGCAGGGCCTTCCTTATGGAACCAGAGTAGATCACTTTCTACTGCAGGGCCTTCCTTATGGAACCAGAGTAGATCACTTTCTACTGCAAAAGGCCTTCCTTATGGAACCAGAGTAGATCACTTTCTACTGCAAAGGCCTTCCTTATGGAACCAGAGTAGATCACTTTCTACTAGGCTACAAGGTTGTCCAAATAACAATAGAATGATATATTATAATACATCAAAGTCGCTTTACAAAACTAATATAAAAACATTTATATATTAGGGGCAAACAAAGTTAAAAGGCTAAAAACATTAAGCCAGGGGTCTTCAACAAGGGGTCCTCAGAGTTACTACAGGGGGTCCGCCAAATCTTTGTGTGATATGATTATTTTTTTTTTACCTTAACCACTTGAACCCTAGCATCCCTTTTCTGAGGAGAACTTTAGCCAAAAAACAGCCGATATACGGTACAAGCTCACAACGCCTCGCACTGCTATACTGCCTCCCCCTGGTCAGCCAGGGCGCCTGATGGAGGGGAAAGGAACTGGTTGGAATAACGTGTTCCTTCCACGCGCTACGTCTAACCAGGGAAACTCCCCCCTGTCAGGTGATAAGAAGCGGCCTGCTTGCTCCTCATGCATTGAAGGAGGCATGAGCTTCAGCTTGGGCTCTCCCTAGGCTGGCAGAGGGAGAGTAGCGCCCAAGATTACATAGGCAGGTGAAAAAAAATGGGTTACAAAATCGTGGGATAAAAATGATTAAAAAAAAGAAAAAG
Organism: Gymnoscopelus microlampas; assembly: GCF_963454915.1. Lineage (NCBI taxonomy): Eukaryota > Metazoa > Chordata > Actinopteri > Myctophiformes > Myctophidae > Gymnoscopelus > Gymnoscopelus microlampas. The sequence continues at coordinate 48,425,536 of NC_139954.1, read as the reverse complement.
CTAAGACTAAAAAGCAGACAGGGAAATCTTATAGAAGCCAATACCCAAACCATAAACAAAAACATCATTCAGTCTCATGTCCATATAAGCCGACATGAGACCACACAGTCCGATCGGACGCTGCGTTCACGATTTGAGGCATGTTTGTTCAAAACAAGCCACTCCTGCAAACGTTGGAGGCCAATCTTAGCCAATCAGGATGGAATATGAAAAATCGGTTTGTTTGCTACCCACTTTCAACCTGGTGTCCCTAGTTTGGGCATCATGTCACTATAGGGACACATTCCCCAAAATGTCTTTAGCTCACACCGCGATGCATTGGCTATGTTCACTGTTAGGCGTGTTGACAAAGTCTATAGGGATTTAAAGTGGTCTTTAATAGCTCACCATGATGTGACATTGGTCAACGACCAGACCCAGATGAAGAGGTTCTCTGATAGGCCCATGCTAAGCTGCAGCTTAAGTCATGGGAAGTACCAGTTGGGAATGTAAACAATGTGCAAAGCAAACATGACTCTGAGCCAAAACGTAACCCGGGTCAGAAAGGTCTGAGTACGCTGAGCGACTCCTTGAAAGGGGGGGGGAAACAGATTGAGTTAATTTGAACATGGGTGAGAATAAGCGAGGCTGTGGGGTTGACGGAGAGGTTACGCAAGAGGCATCATTTCAGGAAAATAAAGTGGACCGTGGCAGAAGAAAGTAACAGCTTTAAAAGCCTTATGTCAAAATAAGTAGCAATAACAGCCGATCTACAAGTTCACAACACATGGTGATACAGTGTACAATATTGTGAGCTCATAGATTGGCTATTTTTGCAGTATTTTGGAAAACGCGTTGTCTATAACGTGTGTTACATGTCACATGTACAGTAGGGCTGTACATTTTCCTCAGAAATGATATTTGAATATTGGTCTTAAAAAATTGCAGATATTCAAATATATTCGAATATTATTATTATTATTATTATTATTATTATTATTATTATAACAAAATATATACATTTATTTGTCCACTTTTTTTTTAACAGAAACTGTACAAAGAACAATGTATCGAGTGCTCGGATCAAATGAAACATATATTTTGTTTGTTTTATAACCTCATACATTGTTTTTTGTATTGTCCCTGTCAAATAAACATTAGAATATACATATTTTCCGAATATTCGTTTGACAGCCCTAATGTACAGTAGATGGACGGGCGTGGGTGGAGGTGTAGAGCACTGTTCTACAGAACCTCGTTCAGAGCTGGAGAAAATATACATAAAAGAAGTGAATTCTATAGGGAGGGGGGGGGGGGGGGACTGCCTTACCCAGGGACCCCCAACTGACAGCCCTGGGGTTACGTTACTTATGTGTGGGGCTTTCTCAACAAACCTTTAATCATCCTCTCTCAATCTAACGAACAACTGAACAAAGACGATGCTGCCAAGATGTTTATGGCCAATCCAAACCAGACTGTAGATCAGGGACGTGCACAGATAGACTCTAGGTGGTGCTAGAGCACCTGCCCTTTGCCCTCTTGACCAAAGTGCCCTTTTGAAAAAAAAAATTTCTTCTTTTTTTTCAGTTTACAGCAGGGGTCTTCAACAGGGGGTCCTCAGAGTTACTACAGGGGGTCCGCCAAATCTTTATGTGGTATGATTTTTCTTTTTACCATAACCACTCGAAACCTAGCATCCCTTTTCTGAGGAGAACTTTAGCCAAAAATAGCAGATCTACAAGCCCACAACGCCTCGCGCTGCGAGGCGTTGTGGGCTTGTAGATCGGCTATTTTTGGCAAAGAGGTATAGGTGTAGAGGGGAAAAAGAGCAGACCAAGTAAACAAAAAAAAGTACAATTTACTTGAGCACCTGCCCCTCAAAATGTCTGCGCACGCCACTGATCATCTTCTCTCAATCTAATGAACTGAACAAAGACGACGCTGCCAAGATGTTTATGGCCAATCCAAACCAGACTGTAGATCATATACAAAATACCAGTTGGACAATTTTGTATGTTAGATAATTGTAGGGTCAATTTACCCACCGTTCATAGAATGTTGATTTTTAAACTAATTTGCACTCTTTGCACCGTTTCCCAACACATGTAGACATTTCCCAGTCAATGTAGAAAGGTCCCAGTAGAGCGGGAAATGTGTGGAAAAAAACGACATACCGTTGTTGTCAGGCAGAACCCTCTTATCTCCATATTCTAACTTGTTATGTTTTTTTCCTAAATTAACGTCCTACTTGATCGTCCTACAGCGTCACACAGAAGCATCACAAGTAGCAGATCTACAAGCTCGAAACGTGGCGCAGATCTGTTTTTTTGTTTTTTAGATCTGCTACTTTTGCCGTTTTTGAAGTTGAATCCTGAGAAGTTTTGGAGTTTTGGAGATGTGAGGTTTCCACCCGACAGAGACGATCTGTCACAACATATTGTTGTGACAGATGTTGTGGCGCATAAACATTTTATTTGAGGTTGTAATTGATTTTGTATGAAGAATAAGGCATTCTAATAACAGCGACAGAACGCATGATTTGTGTCACTGCCCCCCCCCCCCCCCCCCCAAGGAGATGGAAACCCGACGCAAGAAATCACAGACACATTTGTTGTTTTATGAATTGGCCCACAGTAGAACAGTGGTTCTCAAACTTTTTCATGTCAAGGACCCCCAAAATGATATGTATTTGGCTGCGGACCCCCATCTTAAAAACATTGTTCCAGGGACCCCCCAGGAGCAAAGATTTGAGTAAAAATGTTCACTTAAAAAATATATATATATTCTAAGATTTGCACATGTTTTCAAGATTTTTTTTAAAATAGCAGATCTACAAGCTCATAGCGCGGCACTCGGTGTGTAAAATAATAGTTAAAGTGGTTAAAATGATTGTGACGCTATATTAACTCCTTTTGCTGGGGACCCCCTGGTACCCCCCCCCATGGACCCCTGGGGGTCCCCGGACCCCACTTTGAGAACCAATGCAGTAGCGGTCCGGGTACCTAGCCAGCTAAAGCAGCCTGACAAGTGTGTCGTGGGTTCGACTTCCGATCCTGACGACCATCACTTCCCATCTCTCTCTCCCCATTTCCTGTCAGTCTACTGTATCTATCAATAAAGGCGGGAAACGCCCTAACCCTAACCCTATAACAAATGTGTTTATTATAAAATGTGTTCCTGTCCAGTGGTGGCTGATATATCCAACAGGCTTTAGGTGCTGAAGCACACAGCACCAACTCTTGGGGGGGGGGCACCAAACGGCGTGAATAAAAGAAAAAAAAAAGACGAAAAACGGCAAATTTAGAGCGTCCGTTTCTTCCGCGCAGCAAAACCGTCCCAGACAAAACCGTCCCGGGCACTAGCCCCCCCCCCTCCCCCCCCACGTTGACAAAACGATGTCGGGGGGAGAATGAGACCCAATATCTTTAGATAGGAAACATCTAGCGGTCCAGACGCATACCACATGTAGGCTCTAATGCCCATTCCCAGTGGTGTAAACAAAGTAAGTCAATTTACTCAAGTACTGTACTTAAGTGCAATGTTGAGGTATTTTTTACTTTCCTGGAGTATTTAACATTTTTTACTTTTACTTGTACTTGCACTACATCTCAGAGACAAATATTGTACTTTTACTCCACTACAATTATTTGACAGCTTTAGTTACTTTGTAGATTTTGATTATTATTACAAAACTTACATTAACCACTAATGTGCTCTCTCTCTCTCTCTCTCTTGTCTCTAATTGCCATTAATGGAGAACATGTGGTCAAACCCAGAGATATGAGCTCTCTCTCTCTCTCTCTCTCTCTCTCTCTGCTATTTGAAAATAGCCAATCTACAAGCTCACAATGCGTCGCATCATCTGCTATTTTCAAAAAGATGTGTATACATTTCAACTAGAAATGGCACATTCTGCATAATGAGTATACTTTTACTTTCGGTACATTTTGATACCAATACTTTTGTACTTTTACTCAAGTACATTTTGACATTCCAGACTTTTTACTTGGAGCAGAGTATTTCTACATGATGGTATTGATACTTTTACTTATTAAGTAAAACAATTTAGTACTTTTGCCACCACTGACGATTCCCGACGACCTTTGCTGCGTGTGTATTTGTATATATAAATATCTCAGTATTTTTTGTTCGTGCATGTATTTCGCCCCACCGGCAGTTCCAGCTTTGGCCACTGGGGTGGCAGCTTCAATGTTTCTCAGCAACTCTTGAGGGCCTGGTCACTCTCTCTCTCTCTCCCCGTTTCCTATCTATCTCAACTGTGTATTATCAACAACAAAGTCCATAAAATAACTTTAAAACAGGCCAAATCAGGCCAATTCCAATCTTTAGCTATTTCCCCAAAACAACACTCTGGGTCTCACCATGTGTCTGTCAGCATCAAGTGAAAACATGTGACTCTTTAAAGAACAATTTAAAAGCACTAAAAGCACTGATCCTCAAAGAGTTAAGAGGTTAACCCTTTAAGACCGGGAACGCAGCATCTGTGTGCCATTTTTTAAAGATTTCTTTGGGCCATTCAAAAATAGCAGATATACAAGCTCATAGCGCGGCACTCGTGAAAATGTGTGCAAATATTTGAATTCATTTTTTTTCGAGCGGATATTTGTTACTCAAATCTTTGCTTCTGGGGATACCTGGAACTAAATATCTTACAAATGTTTGCTTTAAAAATATATATATATTCCAAGATTTGCACACATTAAAAAAAAAAAAAATAGCAGATCTGCAAGCTTATAGCACTGCACTCTGTGCCACGCTATGAGCTTGTAGATCTGCTATTTTTTGAATAGCCCAAAGAAATCTATAAATTACGCACTAGATGCGTTCCCAGTCTTAATGGGTTAAAGGCCGAAGGTGTCGGTCAACTAGAATCAAGCCTTATCAACGTGCCTCCGTTTGTTTGTGCCGGTCACGTCACACGTGCTTTATGTAAGCTGTATGCACAAGATAAAAAAGCTACCGACGTATTGTCAGGACTATGAATGGCGACATTTCACAAGAAAGCGCTCCGTCATGTCATATCTACAAGAGGAAACGTACTGTAAGGTAAGGTCGGTCGGACGTGGCGGGCATGCTGAAGCATGTTTAATGAGTTAATGAGTCATTTAACTGCAGAGACAATATGTCTGCAAACAATGGAACTATTCGTGTCTTTTCTATTAATTATTGACAATGTGTCATTTCAGATCCAACTTTGTCTGAAGTTCTTAAAGTGAAGGAACTTGTTTCAGACTCTGGGGTAAAGCATCTATAATAAATGCAGACGGCCTGGAAGTTGTAAAAAAATAAAAAAAATAATCAAACAATAAATAAAACATGATCTTTTAAGTGGAAATGGAAGTAAATGGAATGACCACATTGTGCCGTACGTGTTTCCAGAGAGGACATTACGAGTTGAACATGACTGAGAGAATGACAGCCAGAGAGAGAGAGAGAGTGTTCTATATTTAAACGTGTATCCATCAGTTATTCATGGTTACCATTGGCAAATACTTTTTTTTTACCCATTCTTTTCAGACGAGTACAGGTGAGGCGCACACACACACACACACACACACACACACACACACACACACACACACACACACACACACACACACACACACACACACACACACACACACACACACACACACACACACACACACACACACACACACACACACACACACACACACACACACACACACACACACACACACTCCATCACACCAACACACATGGACCCTCTGCGCCCACTCCCGTCAAAAGGCCACGCCTACAAGAGCCCAGTTGGAGCATCCTCCATACCTCCACATACACAGTACCTCCATATGAATACATTAATTAACCCATTCAATCCGGGAACACATCTGTGTCATTTTAAGATTTCTTTGGGCTATTCAAAAATCTTAACAATTTTGTGCAAATCTTTGAATATGTATATATATATCTTAAAGAGAACATCTTTAACTCAGTTCTTTGCTTCTGGGGGGGTCCCTGGAACAAAACATTTTGAGATGGGGGTCCGCGTGCCAAATACATATCTAACTGATGTATTCTAAATCCTAACAGTATGTTGCTATATCAGTGGTGCTCCAACTTTTCCATGTCAAGGGACCCCCCACAATTATGTATTTGGGCCGCAGACCCCCATCTCAAAATATATTATGTTCCAGGGACCCCCAGAAGCACAGATCGGAGTTAAAAATGTTCGCTTTAAAACAAACACACACACACACACACACACACACACACACACACACAAAGATTTGCACACATTTTCCACCGTTTACAAGCTCATAGTGCGGCACTCGGTGCCGCACTATGAGCTTGTAGATCTGCTATTTTTGAATAGCCAAAGAAATGTTTTAAATGACACAGATGGGTTCCCGGCCTTAACCCATTGATACCTGGAACGCATCTGTGTCACTTTAGATGTCTTTGGCTATTCAAAAATAGCAGATATACAAGCTTATAGCACTGCACTCGGTGCCACGCTATGAGCTTGTAGATCTGCTATTTTTGAAAAATCGTGAAAATATTTTTTAAATATTTTTTTCCGATTTTTTTTTTTAGGATTTTTTTTAGACGCGGCCTCAGGTTTTAATGGGTTAATGGATTAATACGACTCATGAGCCACAATAAGATCCCACTTGGAGCCTCCATATACCTCCATAGAGCATGTGAACACAACACATGGAGCCTCTGTCCTCCAGATCAAAACACTCCATGTTTATGTAATACTGAACGCAGGGGGAACACGTGGATGGACCTCCTGCCTGGCCTGTTACCAAACATCTACATAATACTGTATATAGATGTACTGACTCCACACACACTCTCTTCTCTGTCAGATATCACTTCATAATGTCCAGCAGCAAGCCGGATGCCTGATGAATCATCAGAGGGTGAATGATCCCGTTCCGACTAGGCAAAACACACAAAACACACGCAGTCTGCTCTGAGCGTTTCTCTGGAAAAGCAAACAACTTTATGGCAAACAGAGACGTGGGGGGGGGGGGGGCGTAATGGGGCTGTGGTGTTAAAAAGAAAAAGGTTGCAACCGTCAGTAGAAGACATACACTACCACTATGAATTGCTCGCCCCCAACGGAATACGATATTTTATTGGATCGAATGTCAATAACATTAAACAAGAGCACCGCCAGCAATGAGGATCTTTTTGTGTTAGTTTGTCCCTCCCTCTTTTGAACGTGCCGATCCAACTGCACCAAACACACAATGCAAACAGAAGGCGCAGCCAGGGGTGCAGTGAGAGGGTTTAAAGTCCACACACCGGTCGTCTAATGCAGACAGAGGGGAGTTTACCACGGCTCTGTCTGTGTGCAAATCAAACAAACAGAGACGTAGATGTAAAAACGATACCCAATGAAACCTTAGGGCAGAGAAACGGCATCCTGAACACAAACACAGCATCCAAGACCATCCCACTGAACCGTGATGATGACATCATGGTTTGGCGGTCGGTGCGCTTGGCAGCAATTTTTCTTTTTTACAGTACGATACTGCGATCCTGGCCATGATGACTGAACCACACACACACACACACACACACACACACACACACAGTGCTGGATTAGAGAAATACTTCCCCTCCTGCCTCCACGAGCGTGTGTGAGATCTGGCACCGACAGGCTAAGACAAACAATGTGTTGTTACGAATATATATATATTCAAAGATTTGCACACATTTTCAAGATTTTTGAAAAATAGCAGATCTACAAGCACATAGCGCGGCACTTGGTGCAATGCAATGTAATAATGAAACGGATGCTTTTCCCTGGTCTTAATGGGTTAAAGAAATACTTCCCCTCCTGCCTCCACGAGCGTGTGTGAGATCTGGCACCGACAGGCTAAGACAAACACCCAGACCATCACAGACCATCACAGACCATCACAGACCATCACAGACCATCACAGACCATCACAGACCATCACAGACTATCACTCAAAGATGAGCTTCTCCTCCGGTGGCCCATGGTACATACATGGGCAACTGGTGGCCCGGGGGCCACATGCGGCCCCCACCTTCACTTAATGCGGCCCACAGGTTTAATATCAGAATTCTGATATATTATTGATTTCAGCTGTTATGATTCCACTAACATGCAAACATGACCCGCTTTAATGACTTCAGTCTATATTAGTAGCTTAATGACTGGTATTAACATTCTATTGTCTTTTTTATGTCCAATGTATTTGTATTTTAAGTTCATAAAGTTAACATAAGTATAACTAAATGCATTTGAAATGAAATAAAAATGTTATTTTTCAGGATTCCAATTAAAAAATAGCCCCAAAAAAAATCTGATTTCCAATTCAAGAATAGCAAAATAGCAGATCTACAAGCTCAAAACGCGGCGACGCGTCTCGAGCCACAACGCTGATGATACGTCCCAGGTGCATCCATGTGATGTTTTCTGCTTAGGTAACACACATCGTAGCCTAGTGGTGACACATGGTAACGCATGCTCCACTACCCACACAAACTGGCCTTCCACCCTGCCTGAACCACACAGTCAGTGCCTTCTGGGGGCTTTTTTTCTGGTCTGTTTCACATTCAGATCATTCTCCATGCAGGCGGGGGTCACCTCACCCCCCCCCCCCCCCCCCCATGCAGCTATAAAACCCAGGTGCCCTAAACGCTGGCTTAATGAAGCGTATTCCCTGCAGCCCCCCCCCCCCCCCCGTTCAGGCAGCGATCACATCCCTGTGGAAGGCAGCCGAACACACCCCCTCCCCACTACCCCTCCCCTCCCCCAACATATGCCATCATGGTGCTGCTGCGGGGGCCTCCGTGCTTCACCAGCCAGCCGTGATGCCCCCCCCCTCTGTGTGTTCAGAGTGGGGGTAGGAGGGGGCGCGGGGGTCTCACTACCTCATTACACAAGAGGGGGGGAAACGTGATCCCCTCTCGGGAGAGAGACACGGTCGCTGACACACACACACACACACACACACACACACACACACACACACACACACACACACACACACACACACACACACACTTGAGGGACATACAGAAGTGACTCCGGGCCATCTGTGAGGGCCTCTGCACACACAGTGAAGGGCCACTGATTACGTCCCCTCTCTCTCTCTCTCTCTCTATAATGACACATATATAGCACTGTGGTGTGCAAGGGAGGGGGGTGTGGGGGGTGGGGGGGGGGCATGCCTACTACTGTATTTTTGCCTGACAAGTTTTGACACGGACAATATATATATATATATATACTTTTTAAAAATGGTCCAGTCCACAGCTATAAAGACGACAGAGGTGAACAATAACATAGTTATTATTATAGTTATAGTCGTTGGTGTGGGTTTCCTAGATGTTGACAATAAACTGCAGGGTCCATGTTTGTAGAGGGTCTGAAGAATCACCTCAGGTCTTAATGGGTTAATACATGTCTATATGTGTTTGGTTGTGGACAGTATGGATGATAGCTTCACTCTACCTTCGAGAGAGAGAGAGAGAGAGAGAGAGAGAGAGAGAGAGAGAGAGAGAGAGAGAGAGAGAGCTAAATCACAGACGTCTCTGTGAAATGAGTCTCTGGTTAGCCATGGAACTTAATAAGATGCAATTATTCCCTGAACAACCTGGGAGGCAAGCTGTACCTCTTTTTCTCTCTCTCTCTTTGTGTGTGTGTGTGTGTGTGTGTGTGTGTGTGTGTGTGTGTGTGTGTGTGTGTGTGTGTGTGTGTGTGTGTGTGTGTGTGTGTGTGTGTGTCTCTTGTCCCTGGTGAGTACAGGAGCAGGTGTGCCACTACAAACAAGCAGGAGCGCACGTGTCCCTAACACCCAAAACAAAAACACACACACACACACACACACACACACACACACACACACACACACACACACACACACACAAACAGAGTAGCTGTATAACTATTGAAAAGGTCACAATTATTACATGATGGCCTGACCCAAATTATTTGAGACTAGACCATACCCGGTGAAGGGCGCAGACGAAAGTCGTTGCAAACGTGGGGTTAATGCACGTCCTGTCGCGCGGTTTCTCCCCCGCGCGCGTCCCGTCGTGCCCCCCCACCCCCCCCCCCCCCCGGTCGCTCCCGTCGCGGCATCCATTTTAATATTTCTGAATTCTGTATTTTATGCTCATTTTTACCATAAAAAAAGTGTCTGGTAAGTGGAAATGAATAAATGTTCAAGATATAACAGTCCATACATGTCTCTGAAAGAAATCTACACAATTCCAAATCTTTATTTGCAAATTATATGCAAACATAGAACAGTATATAAGTACATTAAATAGCACCAATATAGGCTTGCTATTTTAATATAGCAAAATATAAATATAAAAATGGATATATAAATACTATGTTGTTATAGTTCTATATATATATATATATATATATATATATATATAAAAATTTGCTATATAAAATAGCAAAATAGGCTTGCTATTTTCTGTTGCCCTGCAGCAGGCTTGAGTATATTTTTTGATGGCATTTTACACCACTAACAACATTAATCAGAGAATCACACGTCTTTGTCACAACTCGTGTTTTGTCTTTTTGTAGTTTTATTTTTAACCAACACAGTACAAAGTACTGGACACACAGATGACACACAGGTCATAGATGACACAGGTCATAAACCTGGAAATACAGGAAAATAAACATTGTATTACCATATATTCATAGCATATATGATTCACAATTAAACAGCAGGTAATGTAGCACAGTCTATCACAGTAGAACCGAAATAGCAGAAAATGACTACAATACCCATGAGGCATTCTGAACCATGAGCCAACAACGCGTCGCCCCAGCTACCATTAAGTTACAGTGTCCAAGTTACAATACACCAAAATAATACTTTTCAATGGACTACTTGGGTAGCACTGATAATATTAACCACAGTAAGGTTCATAAAGTTTGTTGATGAAATGTTTACATTGTTGATTAAGTCACGATGACGACGTTAGCATTAGCGTTAGCCGCATGCTAGCGCCAAACGTCCGTTAGCTTAGCATCACGCTAACGGCTCATATTAAGTTGGTTTGGCTAATAAACATTAATCCCAACTAACGCCAACACAGTAATGGATGTAAACATACACAGACATGCTTTGGACATTATTATCAGGTTGCATGTTGGTGGTATAGGGTTCGTTTGGTTTGGCCTCGTTTTCATAGACCTCGTTGCTTGTTTCTCTCGCGAAACCTGGCAACGACGCATGCGCAGTTTGATCGGAGACCCAGGACTCCATCCACCCACCCACCGTCAGGCTACTAGAATTATAGTAGGATAATCGCAATATTTTGTTGATTATTGGTACCAATCATTGTCAGTCATTTCTTAGTTATGACAAGTTATCTGACATATATCTGTCCTGGTCATTTATGCTCCTATGTTTGTTTACAAAAGCCAACAAGGCAAACAGAAATGTATTATTTATTTATGTGCTCCAATAAACATGAATAAACTGTTCATGACATTTCAGTTGACGATTAATTGTCATAAAAATAATTATGATTATGGTGTCAGACTATGTGACGATCTATCTCCAACACGCCTGTTCCTGTCATTCAGTCACTGACCTTTAGCAGAGCATAAATATTCATCTTATCTCTACCCAGGATGTTTAACAACTTCCCATAATTTACGCACACACACACACACACACACACACACACACACACACACACACACACACACACACACACACACACACGTTTGTATTACTATACTTGTGAGGACATCAACGCTTTAGGACAGCCATGTCATGAATGCCATTTAAAAATAATAATTGCCTTTTTTAACCGTAAGCCTAAAGCCGGAAAACAGCAGATCTACAAGCCCACAACGCGTCGCGCTGCGACGCGTTGTGAGCTTATAGATCGGCTGTTTTTCTGTGCATGACACTGGCGCGCAACTAAGTATAAATCATGTTTAACTCTAATTCCAATCCCTAAACCTAACCTCTAAGACACCTAAATGTCTAATCCTGACCTGAATGTTTTTCTAATTGTAAACGTATGTCTAAAAAATGTTTTTTCAACTATAAAACAACCATTTGTCTTGTGAGGACCAGGAGAACGGTCATCTCACAATGTAGATTTCTTCAAATTCTACTACACTTGGTCCTCGCAAGTATAGTAACACACACACACACACAGATTATTGTTTTGGGGACACAAAATCACTGTGTTTCCAATGTGTCCAAATTACACATAACCCTTGCAGCTAATTGACAGTGTGTGTGTGTGTGTGTGTGTGTGTGTGTGTGTGTGTGTGTGTGTGTGTGTGTGTGTGTGTGTGTGTGTTTTAAGGAGGACCAGAGTGTGTCCAGTCACCCTGCCTGCCGTTTGTTCTCTGCGATGACAAACAAGTGTTCATTTGAAACCCACGCCATGCAGGGTAGCAGTGTGATGCCTAATTTATACTGTGTTGCAATATGCTAACAGTGAGAGAGAGAGAGAGAGAGAGAGAGAGAGAGAGAGAGAGAGAGAGAGAGAGAGAGAGAGAGAGAGAGAGAGAGAGAGAGAGAGAGAGAGAGAGAGAGAGAGAGAGAGTGTGTGTTGGTGCTGCTGGGTGAAGTGGACTGAAGTGAAGGTCACTGTGATGATGATGACATATTTATGCTCATATTTTATTGTGATCAATCCCTCTGAAATAATAAGCTTAATCAAAATGGCCTCCAGTACATGTCACTATGTGGTGATGTGTGGCTATAAACCACTGCTATTATGCAGACCTCGTTTAACCTAATAAGATGATAAGATATGATATCAGCAGAATGGCTAATCTCATTATAAAAACATTAATAAATACAGCATCAAAGTGGCATGAAGGTTTCAAGCCAACACGGACCGCTGATGAAAGCGAGGTGTCTCTCTAGACCTTTGACCGTTTCCGGCACCTTTAATTAATATCACGATAAACAAACCATAACTAGGTTTTATGATGATCGGCACCTAATTATCCATTAACCCATTGAGACCTGAAGCCGATTCTACATGTCTCCTAAATCTCAACAGTATTCTGAAAAACGTATGTTTCTATATCAGTGGTGCTCAATCTTTTTCATGTCAAGGACCCCCAAAATTATATGTATTTGGCTGCGGACCCCCATCAAAATGTGTTGTTACAGGGACCCCCCAGAAGCAAAGATTTGAGTTAATCTACAAGCTCGTAGCGCAGCACTCGGTGCCGCGCTATGAGCTTGTATATCTGCTATTTTTGAATAGCCCAAAGTGTAAAATAATGCTTTTTAGCTCAAATCAAAAAATGACACAGTTCCAGGTCTCAATGGGTTAAGACCGGGAACTCATCTGTGTAATTTTTAACATTTCTTTGGCTATTCAGAAATAGCAGATCTCCCGCGCCATGAGCTTGTAGATCTGCTGTTTAAAAAAAAAAAAAAATCATGAACATTTGTGCAAATCATTGTATATATAAATATTTTTTGAAGCAAACATGTTAACTCAAATCTTTGCTTCTGGGGGTCCCCTGGAACAAAATATTTTGATGGGGGGTCCTTGACTTAAAAAAAAAATACAGTTTTAGAATCCCCTAGAAGCCAAGATTTGAGTTACAAATGTTTGCTTTGAAAAATACATATAGAAGATTTTCACAAATTGTCAAGATTTAAAAAAATAAATTGCAGATCTACAAGCTCATAGCGCGGCACTTGGTGCCGCGCTATGAGCTTGTAGATCGGCTATTTTCAAATAGCCGATCTAGCCTAGGTATAAAATAGGGCTGAAGTGGTTAATGTAGGTTTCATAATATAGTAATATATAACTGCAAAGTAGTAACTAAAGCTTTCAATTAATTGTAGTGGAGTAAAAGTACAATATTTGCCTCTGAGATTGAGAGTGAGAGTGGAGTAGAAGTGAAAGTATTGCAAATTGGAAATACTCTATAGTAGTAAAGTAACTCAAAGTTGTACTGAAGTACAGTACTTAAGTACATGTACTTAGTTACTTTTCACCCTGGTCATCAGGGGCTGCTATAAGAGGTCAACGCCCTGCTTGTTACGGCCCCCCATACGCTGTGGCAGCGAGGCACAAACCAAACTCCAAAATGTGCCTCAAAGTGCTTTGAACCAGCGGCTGCGAGTCCTGTAACTCATGTGGTGGATATTTTTAAAAGGCTGACGAATAAGTTCCTCTTCGTTAGCTTTTAAGAGGCTGTGGCTTCAACGGTCCTCATCCGCTCCAACCTCACACATCCATTTAAAAGGAGAAGTTCAGCCAAAAAACATGTCATTTTCTATCAATTACACCCTACAAGAAGCCTTGAATTCATGGAGATTTGTTTAGTTTTTGTTGCATTCCTATATATGTGTGCCAATAATTTGATGACCGGCAGAATCTCCAGTAGGAGAGACTAACCAATCACAGTCCTGAATTTGCAAAGTCAGCCAATCACATTACAGCTAGTGGTGATGACACTAGCTGTAATGTGATTCGGCTGACTTTGCAAAAGTATCGATTTGCATTAACAATGGAAGGGTTAGGGGTGTAGACTGCGTTGTAGACTATTGGCCAATCACGGTGCAGGATTGGTCAGTGTCCAAAACTCACTTATAGGGGGCGGATACACCACCCCAGAAACGCACACCCAGTGTGAAGTGGGCGGTGTCTTGCTAGCTAATCACAATACTGGGCTAATACTGGGCTCACAGTGATGGAAGTGATTCACTTAAAAAAAAACATCAATGTGTTTTTTTTTTAAGTGAATAGTCCTATTTCTAGGGCTATGCACATGTGTCATGTGATTCTAGCCAATCACAGTCCTGAATAGAGTCATGGTGGCCAATCACGGTGCAGGGTTAGGGGGGTACACTGGTGGGGGGGTGCAAATTCCAAACCTCACTTATAGGGGCGGTTGCACCGCCCAAAAACTCAAACAGCAAAAGTGGCCATTTTGGCCAATTATCTCTGGAACGCAAGGTCCAATCTGCTCAGTTCAAAGCTTGTTGGATGCGTGACTTTGAGGACATTAAGCACATAATGACACCTTTTGGGGTTTTTCGTGCCTAAGATTATGATAATTGTTCGGGCCAGGCCCTGTTCGGGCTGGGTCTTCATTTTCAGGCCGGTTGAGGACTCTAATTCACACCAACGGCAGAGGAAACCATGCGAGGCGCCAACCAGTTCACTGGGATCAGTTATTAAGGGTTACCTCCTGAGCCACCGCACACATGTTTGGTGTGCAAATGATGCTGCTCTTGATCCGTGTAGTGAACTGCTGACTGGTTTGAAAAAGGCTCATGAAGACTTATACTTAAAAGGTAGGGTAAGAGATTTACTTTGGTTAAAATAAGTGTTAAAGGAGACACACCATGAATTTAAAAAAAATATTTGATATTTAATATCATATGGTGTATGTCCCTCAAACCATTTTCAAAAGGTTTGAGCCTAAATCAACACTCAGATATACTCATCCCAAGTCAATTCTCTCAGTCTTATAAAGCACTTTCAGCTGCAATACCAAAACGTCCTGTTGGGCAGGGGGGTGCTGTACTGCGGTACTGAGCAATTCTGTCTGGCAAAATACATGGGCAGAAAGTTTGGTGAGGTAAGCAAACTTGCCATTCTGAGA
The DNA here is from genome assembly GCF_963454915.1 of Gymnoscopelus microlampas. Taxonomy (NCBI): domain Eukaryota; kingdom Metazoa; phylum Chordata; class Actinopteri; order Myctophiformes; family Myctophidae; genus Gymnoscopelus; species Gymnoscopelus microlampas. The sequence goes on along the minus strand of NC_139954.1, from coordinate 48,409,950 downwards.
TGGCCTGTTCAGACACGCCCATTCTGAAAATCTCTGAAATGAGAATGAATGACTGAATGTTAAAAAAAAATATTTTTTGGGGTACAAGAGACACTGGGGAGCCAAAAAAATACAAAAAAAATACAAAAAAAGTGAAATTCATGGTGTGTCTCCTTTAAATAGCTCTATATTGTGATAGTACTCATTGCTATAGAGTGTTTGTTCAGTAACAGTGTTAAATAGCTCTATATTGTGATAGTAATCATTGCTATAGAGTGTTTGTTCAGTACCAGTGTTAAATAGCTCTATATTCTTATAGTACTCGTTGCTATAGAGTGTTTGTTCAGTAAAAGGAGTCTCCATGTCTCTCCAGCTCTTTATTAAACAGAAAATGCATTTTCAGAGCTCTCTCCTGATTGGCTTAAATGTTGTCACCTACCTGAAAATGCACATATATTGTGTTTACTAAAGAGCTGGAGAGACCATGTGACCCAACAAACGCTCGGTAGCAATGATTACTATCATCACAATATACTACTTTAACCTTTTAATAAAAAGAAAATATATGTATATATATATATATATATCCCTTACACTACCTTTAATGAGCTTTAAAAACAAAATATATATTTAATGGTGGTTGTTGTTTTCTCCATGATGCTGAACACAAGTTTACACTTTTCCAATAGAGCACCGAAGTCTGATGTAATTTACACATCCTACCTGGGTCGCGGTCCCCCCCCCCCCCCCCCCGTTCTAAATTCCCATAGACGTGTTTAATATCTATTAAACACGTATTTTGGAACACAGTTCAAATAAGAACTGTGTTCCAAAAATAAACAAATGACCCCGGCGGTTTGACTCTTATGGATATGAAGCATCAACTGACGGTGAGAAAGCGCTAATGTTACTTCCGACAAATTAGTTAAATTTTCGCCAGAAACAGACTGTATCAAATATGAGTGACTGACTATCATAAACGATACAGAACCTCCTCCCTGACAATATCGCCGAGACAGTTTGTTGTCTCCGCCAGGAGACTATGTTTTCACTTTCCGTCCCCCCCCTCGGCCAAACTAACATTGGTCAAGCCTCACGTGACACTTGACAATACGTTGAAAGAGTGTGCTCTGATTGGCTAGTGAGACGCATGACGTATAGCGGCCTATAAATAGATGTGTCACTTTGAAAGAGTCTTGGCCTCTTTCAAAGTGAGGTACGACAGGATTAATCACGAAATGGCGGAGTAACACTTAAGACAGGATTAATCAGGAACAGTACTGGCGGAGACCTGTGCTCCGAGGAGCACATTTTCTAGTTTATTTTTGGAACACAATTCTTATATGAGACGATTCTAAGATGACCCAATGTTATTCTCCATAGAGAAATGACTTTACGACCCCAGGGGATGAACGAGTGACGTCAGGACTTCTGTACTTTATAACACACTTTGTATGTTTGTTTTAGACTCTTGGTTGTGCATTATTTGTATGCGTGCGATGCACCTTCTCTCTTCCTCTGCAGTACAAACAGTCAGAGTAGCCGTTGGGCACAACGAGCACTTGGCTTTAGGAGAGAGCAGAGATATGGCTGAGCCAGTGTAAATGTTTGTCTTCCATTTAATCTACTTGTTTTATTGCACAAGTGACCTTTGATTAGGCACAGTTTGGCATGGCAATATAAAGCTCCATCTATAGCTTTTTAACTAATTCAATCCGGACGGGAACGCATATCTATAATTTTAGATTTCTTTGGCTTTTCAAAAAATAGCTGATCTACAAGCTCATAGCGTGGCAGAGAGTGCCACAATATGAGCTTGTAGATCTTCTATTTTTTTTAAAATCCTGATATGTACTTATATGTATTTGGCCGCCGACCCCCATTTCTAAATGTTTAGTTCCAGGGACACCCAGAGGTAAAGATTTGACTTCCAAGATGTTTGCTTTAACAAATATATATATACATATCTCACCACTCAAACAGAGAGCGTCTCCTTCCCAAACCCCAATGGTTCTATTCAGCCCCCCGCCCACAGGAGTGGCCCAATTCACTCACAACTTGCTACAAAAATCACTCATGAAAAACTATATAACCTCCTACATTCCATTTTCCACCTTCACATCTGTCTCCTTCTCTACTAATCATAAAGTGCTATATATTTCATCTCGCACTTTACTTCCGGATGGTTCGTTTTGCACCTTCTTTGCCACATCCGTCACGGGACAGAAACAAGCCCTGCCGTGCTCTATGGAAAACAGCCCAAAAGCGCGCCCAAATGAGCCCAAAATCGCTTACACACAAAGCAGACCTGGCACCCCATTTCAACGTCACAGCAACATGCAGCCAATCAGCGTCGACGACAACGCAGCCTACGCCAATCATGTGTGAGAGATCTACAAGCTATGGGGCAGAGACGCCGTGTGCCATGCACCGTATCTTAGCAACAACGAAAGCGCTCACTCTCATTGGTCGTGTCACGCTAAGAGCAGTTCCCAGACAATGGCATCTCAGAGAGCTTGCTGTAGTGTTTATATATCTATGGCTGTAGCCATTAGAGTCAGTCGCAGCGACGACGGACAGGGCGCTGTGATAGTTGCCATGTAGCTAACGCTAACGTGGTTGTCATGCCTGCAGCGGCTGTGCAATCACTTTGTCAACAATGCACGTTCGTGCGGAAACTGTTATTAGTGCTGCTCCGTTAGTCCATTGTAGATGGTGTATGTTGTGTGTGTCTTCTGGTGTAGCTCCACATCAACTCCAGTAACTAACGTAATGGCAGGACCGCCCCGTGCAACGCACGTTTAGGCTGCATTATGGTCATGTAGTAATTTCACATAATTTCGGTCCGATTAGGGCAGTGCCCCCCCCCCCCCCCAATTAATCATATTTGAACTGGGGACCCCCCCAAATTTGTTTGACTCCGTTCCACAAGGTCAATATTGTGAAAATACCAGATCTACAAGCTCACAACGCCTCACGTTGAGAGGCGTTGTAAGCTTGTAGATCGGCTATTTTCAACATGTTTGCCTCTTTCTTAAATTATTTGACAATGTGGCCAATGTTTTATAGTATAGTTTGTTGACTACTTTTGTTGCAGTAATGGTCTTTTCCTTTACTTTAGCTTTTTGATTGTCTCCGCCAGGCCGAAAGGGATGGCGCGAGAGTATGTTTTACCCCCTGTCCGTCCGACGGTCTGTGGATAGCTAAGCTCCCGCGTCGTTGGCTTGATCGCAGCGCAACTGTGCACACACTCCCTGGATGCCAATTCAGAACCTCTGCCCCATTTCTTTCACATGGCCCTGTTAGAGTGCCACCAGGAGGCCGCTTTTTGCAAAACACATTTTCTCAGTACTGCTACATATTCTCATATCTCATATCACGCAAATCGATACACAGTATCTCTATAGTCATTAAAAAAAACACGGTCTTTCAGATTTTTCATTTTCCATCCTGATTGACTAAAAATGGCTTCCAAAGTTTCCAGGACTGCTCCGTTTTGACCAAAATGCCTCAAATTATGAACACAGCATGCACTTTCCGTGCAACTTTGCACCCACATTCCCACTATGCCGAGCAAGAAATTCCACTTCAGCTTTTTCTAATCAGCCTCATGGTGGCGCTATAACAGTCCGATTTGTGTTTTTACCTATACCTGCACCAATCTGTGTACAACTTTGTATGTGCACTCTCTAGAGGTCAAGGAAAAACCTTTCCCCTGCATTTCTCACATCTACCTTTTATCGCTCCACCAGGAGGCCGCCTTATGTACAACATATTTCTTTACATTACTCCTTCCCATTTTATCTACATTTCACGCAAATCGGTACACATGATCTCTATAGTCATGTGATCAAGACGGATCTGTTTAATCTTTCATATTCCATCCCGATTGGCTACGATTCACATCTAAAGTTTGCACAAAATGCCGCAAATCATGAATGCAGCGTCCGATTGTGGTCAACTTTGCACGCACATTCACACTATGTTGAGGAACAAGTGCTACCATTTTAACATTGGCCTGTGGGGGGTCCCCACCGACTCTACCTGGCCCTTAGGTGGGCCCCACCTAGGCAATTCTATGTGGGGCCGAGGTGGGTCTTAACTGCGATGCCCATGCGGGCTATAAGTCGCTTCTACCTGGCCCTTAGGTGGGCCCCAACTAGCCACGTTTATGTGGGACCAAGGCGGGTCCTAACTGGGTTTGCCCATGCAGGCTTTAACTGGGTTCTACCTGGGCCCTAGGTGTACCCTAACCAACCAGAGTGCAGTGCCCATCGCTCCAAATGTTGTGACGTCAGGGCTCTCAATACTGCACATTGGTGGAGGAGGAGGGCCCGCAGGGCGCCCGCACACATCGCTGAACCAATGGTAGCCCACGGATGTTTCCTCTGGAGATTTAAAATCTGCCCCTCTATGCCACATATCATCCGCGCTACAGGGTCTTCACTGACCGAGCCACGGCCCCACTGGCCCTCATGACGCTATGCCACTTATATGCGCTGCCAAGTGGCCGCGGGCGCTACGTGGGCGTGGCGCCGGGCTAGACGCGAGGCCCTGCGTAGCAGGGCCGAGCTTCTAGTATATTCAAAGATTTGCAACATTTTCACGATTTTTCAAAAATAGCAGATCTACAAGCACAGAGCACAGAGTGCTGCGGTATGAGCTTGTATATCTGCTATTTTTGAATAGCCAAAGCATAAAATAATGTAATCGTCTCCCCCAGGCCGAAAGGCATGGCGAGAGAGTATGTTTTACCCCCTGCTCTAGCACCACCTAGAGTCTATCTGTGCACGTCCCTGCATACTGTATACCATACTGTATAACTGCTTGCTCACATAACGACGTCATTCAGACGAGGAAATAGGTCTAAGATGCACCAGCTCATCTATTTTCCCACACCCTCCAAACATGATGATACGATGGTCTCCCACCACGCAACAGCTCATCCCGTATGTCCCAGATGGGCATTTCCCCTTGGCCTCCTCAAGCTTCTTCCATGAGGACGTCTCTGGATTGAACTTCCACCAATCACTGAAGGCGTCGTCGTAGATCTGCTATGTTTGAAAATAGCAGATCTACAAGCTCACAACGTGTCACATTGTGAGCTTGTAGATCTGCTATTTTCAAATAGCCTAGGTATAAAATAGGGCTAAAGTGGTTAATTATATTAACCACGTTCATATTATAAAACATACATTAACCGTTAATGTATGTTTTATAATATGAACGGAAATTATAGATCCACAGCAAGGGCGCCGATACTGTGGCGCCCTATCTTCATAGGCACTGTAATTATGTATCAATACATTGTCATATTATCATATATTGTCATATTATACACAGTCAAATTGACTGGAACAAAGGAATCCACTTCCAGATCAATGAGAGGATCCATTGATCCAGATGGTCTGGCAGGAGGATTGAGATCAATGTATGGAGTGTTTGGAATTAATGTGACATTTGGCCGGCGCCGTCCAATAGATCTCCTTTAGCCAAAGTCTGGGTCTTATATTCCACCATCTTAATTAGACTTAAAGGAGAATTCCGTTCATTTTAACTGTTATGTTTGATGTGCGTCAAATCACTTACCAACGTAGAAATGAAAATCGCGTGACTCCACCGATCCCCCTATCGACCCCCACCGTTGGCATGATAGTAGGATAGTGGATAGCCCAAATTCGCCTATTTTAACAAATGCAAAGTCTGTTTTTTTGCTTCTAGTACTCATTGTTGAGTCCCATGATAATGTAACAGGCGCTAAAACTCCGAGAAGCTAACGGCTAATAACAGAACGAGCTAATGCTGGGGCTGCTTATCTCTCTGCATGGCAGCCCCAGGTTGCCAGGTCGGGAGAGAAACCGGCAACCAGCATTAGCTCGTTCTGTTATTAGCCGTTAGCTTCTCGGAGTTTTAGCGCCTGTTACATTATCATGGGACTCAACAATGAGTACTAGAAGCAAAAAAACAGACTTTGCATTTGTTAAAATAGGCGAATTTGGGCTATCCACTATCCTACTATCATGCCAACGGTGGGGGTCGATAGGGAGATCGGTGGAGTCACGCGATTTTCATTTCTACGTTGGTAAGTGATTTGACGCACATCAAACATAACACTTAAAATGAACGGAATTCTCCTTTAAGAGGATCCAATGCGCTTAGACAACAGGTGAAAACACCTATTATTGGCTTCAAGTGTCCCCTTGTACTGCTCGTTCTTGTTGTTGCTGTTAGCGGTTAGCTTCAAGAGCAGCTGTCAGGGGAGAGGGGGAAAAAATAAAAATCTCAGTGGATTCTTTGAGCACTGGAAAGCTGCATCACTCGTCATCAATGAAATACTTTGAATGTCCAGACATATCGTTGAGGTTCATGTGATCATACTGTATACCATACTGTATAACTGCTTGCTCACATAACGACTTCAGACGAGGAAATAGGTCTAAGATGCACAGCTCATCTATTTTCCCATACCCTCCAAACATGATGATACGATGGTCTCCCACCACGCAACAGCTCATCCCGTATGTCCCAGATGGGCATTTCCCCTTGGCCTCAAGCTTCTTCCATGAGGACGTCTCTGGATTGAATTTCCACCAATCACTGAAGGCGGCGCCCCAGCAGCTACGGCCGCCAAATATGTACAGTTCTCCATGGTAGGCAAAGGCTGCGTGTCCTTGGCGTCCATCTGGAATAGGACTTCCAGAGGCCTTGTTCTGCTGGTGTGCAGGGGCTGTGTCCAGCCAGCGTTGTGTCTCTATGTCAAACACTCTGATGGAATTGTGCATGTTGTCGCCGTCCAGATAGTCTAATTCCTTCTTGTCTGAAGTGGTAAGGTCGTAAATGGCAAGGTCGTCTTCACTGCTAAGGACTTCTTCAATGCTATAATCGCTATTGTAAATATTGTACTTTTTGTTGAAGTCCTGCCTCGACTTAATGCGCTTCTTTATGGCATTGCGCTTACGTCTCTTTTCGTAGGCTTCGCTTACCTCATCCCGACGATCCATATCATCTCGTATCTTGGTCATTACGTCTTTATCTTGCGAGTCCACCTGCATAAATTGATCACTGGGATATCCCCCAAATACAAACATCTTCTTCCCAATGATGGTGGCAGAGTGATAGCGCGAACCAGGTGGCATCGTGCCTTTTGTGTCAATTTGAGACCAGGCCATTTGGTCGGTGTCCAACCTGTAGATTGCATCGGACACGTAGCCAAACCGAAACTCTACATATTCGTCGAGCATTCCGTAGATATACATGACCTTCTCTGAGACACAAGCTGAATGGCCTGAAATTTGTCCTGGGGCACTCCCACTAGTCTTAGGCACGGACCATACGCAGTTGCGTTCCTTCACTTCAAACTTATAAAGTGTGGTGGATACACCGTCTAATCTCATCCCTCCCCAAATGTAGATGTCTTTGTCTATAAGCACCGCTGTGTGATCGACGGACATTACGGGAGGGTCGCCAGTCACTTCGGGTACCTTCCACTTCAAAGTCAGAGCATTGAAGACGTTCACATCCATCAGCTTCAGCTCCAGACACTCTCCAAAGGAGTACACTTTGTGCCCCACCGCCACGGCTGCATGTTCGGATCTCCTCGGTGCTCCATTCAAATGATACGCCCAGTGCAACATCCCTCAAACTGTAGCACCTGATCCAAAATGGAATTCCTTGAGTCTTCCTGACAGTTACAGAAAGATCTTTCTGGATTCTTTGCCGACCGCTTATCAGAGGTGTGGAATGATCGCTCTCCTTGTTCTCTCTCCTTGTAGGCTTTGCTTGCTTCCGGACCAGTTGGAAGGACTGAGTGGTATGTGGTGCACTACGCCTTCTTATATTGCATATTGTGACGTCACGTGATGTCACTCGACCAATCCTCAAAGACGATGGCGTTGGCCAATCAGGCATGCATGATAAAGGGGTATCTGGGGCGTGTCACCTGTGATGTCATTAGAAATGGACGACATGACACTTCAGGAGATCCAGTGAAATCGTATAATAAACAGGCGGTGGTGGAAAAAGTACTCAAATGTTTGACTTCAGTAAAATAATCAATACCGTATTGGTATTGGTATCAAAATGTACTTAAAGTACCAAAAGTAAAAGTACTATAATGTTTGAAAATAGCAGATCTACAAGCTCACAACGTGTCACATTGTGAGCTTGTAGATCTGCTATTTTCAAATAGCCTAGGTATAAAATAGGGCTAAAGTGGTTAATGTATGTTTCATAATATGAACGAATATTATAGATTCACAGCAAGGGCGCCGATACTGTGGCGCCCTATCTTCATAGGCACTGTAACCTTAGGTAATGACATGTCTCATATTTATTTGCATCATACATTGTCATATTATACACAGTCAAATTGACTGGAACAAAGGAATCGACTTCCAGATCAATGAGAGGATCCATTGATCCAGATGGTCTGGCAGGAGGATTTGGAGATCAATGTATGGAGTGTTTGGAATTAATGTGACATTTGGTCGGCGCCGTCCAATAAATCTCCTTTAGCTAAAGTCTGGGTCTTATATTCCACCATCTTAATTAGATTTAAGAGGATCCAATGCTCTTAGACAACAGGTGAAAACACCGATTATTGGCTTCAAGTATCCCCTTGTACTGCTCGTTAGCTGCCTTGTTGTTGCTGTTAGCTGTTAGCTTCAAGAGCAGCTCTCAGGGGAGAGGGGAAAAAAAAAAAAAATCTCAGTGGATTCTTTGAGCACTGGAAAGCTGCATCACTCGTCATCAATGAAATACTTTGAATGTCCAGACATATCGTTGAGGTTCATATGATCATACCGTCAGTGGCGTGCACAGACATTTTGAGGGGCAGGTGCTCAAGTAAATTATACTTTTTTTTTGTTTACTTGGTCTGCTCTTTTTTCCCTCTACAACTATACCTCTTTGCCAAAAATAGCCGATCTACAAGCCAACAACGCCTCGCGCTGCGAGGCGTTGTGGGCTTGTAGATCTGCTATTTTTGGCTAAAGTTCTCCTCAGAAAAGGGATGCTAGGTTTCGAGTGGTTATGGTAAAAACAAAAATCATATCACATAAAGATTTGGCGGACCCCCTGTAGCAACTCTGAGGACCCCCTGTTGAAGACCGCTGCTGTAAACTAAAAAAAAGGGCACTTCTGGTCAAGAGGGCAAAGGGCAGGTGCTCTAGCACCACCTAGAGTCTATCTGTGCACGTCCCTGCATACTGTATACCATACTGTATAACTGCTTGCTCACATAACGACGTCATTCAGACGAGGAAATAGGTCTAAGATGCACCAGCTCATCTATTTTCCCACACCCTCCAAACATGATGATACGATGGTCTCCCACCACGCAACAGCTCATCCCGTATGTCCCAGATGGGCATTTCCCCTTGGCCTCCTCAAGCTTCTTCCATGAGGACGTCTCTGGATTGAATTTCCACCAATCACTGAAGGCGTCGTCGGCGTCGCCCCAGCGGCCACGGCCGCCAAATATGTACAGTTCTCCATGGTAGGCAAAGGCTCCGTGTCCTTGGCGTCCATCTGGAATAGGATTTCCAGAGACCTTGTTCTGCTTGTGTGCAGGGGCTGTGTCCAGCCAGCGTTGTGTCTCTATGTCAAACACTCTGATGGAATTGTGCATGTTGTCGCCGTCCAGATAGTCTAATTCCTTATTGTCTGAAGTGGTAAGGTCTGAAGTGGTAAGGTCGTAAATGGTAAGGTCGTCTTCACTGCTAAGGACTTCTTCAATGCTATAATCGCTATTGTAAATATTGTACTTTTTGTTGAAGTCCTGCCTCGACTTAATGCGCTTCTTTATGGCATTGCGCTTACGTCTCTTTTGGTAGGCTTTGCTTACCTCAAACCGACGATCCACATCTTCTTGTATCTTGGTCATTACGTCTTTATCTTGCGAGTCCACCTGCATAAATTCATCACTGGGATATCCCCCAAATACAAACATCTTCTTCCCAATGATGGTGGCAGAGTGATAGCTCGAACCAGGTGGCATCGTGCCTTTTGTGTCAATTTGAGACCAGGCCATTTGGTCGGTGTCCAACCTGTAGATTGCATCGGACACGTAGCCAAACTCTAACCCTACATATTTGTCGAGCATTCCGTAGATATACATGACCTTCTCTGAGACACAAGCTGAATGGCCTGAAATGTGTCCTGGGGCACTCCCACTAGTCTTAGGCACGGACCATACGCAGTTGCGTTCCTTCACTTCAAACTTATAAAGTGTGGCGGATGCACCGTCTAATCTCATCCCTCCCCAAATGTAGATGTCTTTGTCTATAAGCACCGCTGTGTGATCGACGGACATTACGGGAGGGTCGCCAGTCACTTCGGGTACCTTCCACTTCAAAGTCAAAGGATTGAAGACGTTCACATCCATCGGCTTCAGCCCCAGACACTCTCCGAAGGAGTACACTTTGTGCCCCACCGCCACGGCTGCATGTCTGGATCTCACCGGTGCTCCATTCAAATGATACGCCCAGTGCAACATCCCTCAAACTGTAGCACCTGATCCAAAATGGAATTCCTCGAGTCTTCCTGGCTGTTACAGAAAGATCTTTCTGGATTCTTTGCCGACCGCTTATCAGGACTGAGTGGTATGTGGTGCACTACGCCTTATTATATTGCATATTGTGACGTCACGTGATGTCACTCGACCAATCCTCAAAGACGATGGCGTTGGCCAATCAGGCATGCATGATAAAGGGGTATCTGGGGCGTGTCACCTGTGATGTCATTAGAAATGGACGACATGACACTTCAGGAGATCCAGTGAAATCGTATAATAAACAGGCAGTGGTGGAAAAAGTACTCAAATGTTTCACTTCAGTAAAATAATCAATACTGTATTGGTATTGGTATCAAAATGTACTTAAAGTACCAAAAGTAAAAGTACTACAATGTTTGAAAATAGCAGATCTACAAGCTCACAACGTGTCACATTGTGAGCTTGTAGATCTGCTATTTTCAAATAGCCTAGGTATAAAGTAGGGCTAAAGTGGTTAATGTATGTTTTATAATATGAACGAATATTATAGATCCACAGCAAGGGCGCCGATACTGTGGGGTGCCTCGGGGCTAAAGCACCCAGGGGGAAATGACGAGCACCCATCACAAACTCATCACATATCCGACATCTTCACTTCATGGAGTACATTTCTTGTACCAAATGAACCGAATGATCCGCATTAAAGTAACAAAAAACACCCAAAAAGGTTAAAAACCCGGAAAATTTTCGGGCGCATGCACTAGCCGTGCATGCAGGCGCGCTGTGCGTGCGTGCGCGCGCTGCGCACCCAAAAGCACAGACATAAATCGCCGCTCCTGATCCACAGTATCTAAATACCAATCAGCGATATGCAGTGTATACTTATATATGTGTATACTTTTGCTCAAGTCAACTTTTAATTACCCGGACCTTTACTTGTAACAGAGTATTTCTACAGTGCAGTATTGATACTTTTACTTAAAGTAAAACATTTGAGTACTTTTTCCCCCACTGATCAGACACGAGAATTATACAGCTTGCCTTGGCGTGCGCACACGCACAAACACACATACACGTTCCGCGTGGTTTATGAGGACACTGTGTTTTTTCCTACATTATGCAGACACCTCTTTCCACTGACTCCACAGTGCAGTGGGATAAGGATAATTCCTTTTAACAGGTCGTTCATGAAAGTCCTTGCGGTCTTGTTTCCAATGAGAACCTGTGAGCAATTAGGGGTTAAGAGTCTTGCTCAGGGACACATTTAATTTCATCGACACATATGCTGGCGTGGCCTGGAATCGAACCTGGGGCAACCAGGGCCTCTGGCTCCCTAGGCGGGCTCACTAACCTGGGGGGTACCAAAAAATCCAGTTTGAGCCACACAACACAAATATCACTTCAAATTTTCAATAATCATAACAGAACTGAAAATACAAAATCCTACATTATGAGGACACTGTTAATTAGATCTATAAGCTCCGCCCATAACTTAAACATGTATTATTGGGACTGATGCTGTTTATAAGGACATTACACACAAAACAAACACAAGCTCTATAATAAACTATTTAACAGTTAACTTAGGCATAAAAGGGACAAGGACTGACAGATACAGAGCTCTCCATATATGGACATAAAAGGGACTCTCCATATATGGACATAAAAGGGACTCTCCATATATGGACATAAAAGGGACTCTCCATATATGGACATAAAAGGGACTCTCCATATGTGGACATAAAAGGAACTGACTGATACAGATATCTCCATATATGGGCATAAAAGAGACGAGGACTCACAGATACTGAGATCTCCATATATGGGCATATCAGTCACATGGGCAGTGTGCCTCTGAGGTCACACTGACTGGGGAGGGGGTCTGGGAGATAGATGGGTTATTGCTCTAAGTCTAATTATAATTAGGCTACAATGTCCTGATGTGAAAGAATGTTTAAAAACTAGAGAAAGTGCTCCTCGGAGCACAGGTCTCCGCCAGGTCAGGTACGATATTGTGGCCTCCTGGTGGCGCTATAATAGGCCAATGTGAAAAGGGTGCCATTTATTCTTCAATCGGACACTGCATTCATGATTTGAGGCATTTTGTTACAAAAATGTGGTTTGCTAAATTAGACCTGCTGGTGGCGCTATAACAGGCCAATGTGAAAAAGGGTGGCATTTCTTCCTTGGCCTAGTGGGAATATGTGCGTGTGAAATTTCACGGAAATCACAAGCTGCGTTCATGATTTGAGGCATTTTGTTCAAAACGGACCAATCCTGCAAACTTTGGAAGCAAACCTTAGCCAATGAGGATGGAATATGGGAAATCGGACAGGTCCGTGTTGATCACATGACTATAGAGATACTGTGTACCGATTTGCATGACGTTTGGTTAAAAACTGTAGGAGTAATGTAAAAAAATGGGTTTTGCACAAATCGGCCTCCAGGTGGCGCTATAACAGGCCCATGTGAAGAATTTGAGGCAGAGGTTCTGAATTGGCATCCAGGGAGTGTGTGTGCACAGTTTCGCAGCGACCGGGCCAACGGTGCCAGAGATTAGCTGGTAACACACGGACACACAGACACACGGACACACGGACACACGGACACACGGACACACGGACACACGGACGGAGGGTAAAACATACTCTCTCGCCATGCCTTTCGGCCTGGCGGAGACAATAAGAAGATACAAAAGGTTGGATGTGGACAATTAATTATAATGCGTTAGAAATATTTTATTTGCATGTGGTGTCATGATTAAAATTAATGTTCATATGGCACACTGACTATCAAGAAAATAAAAACATGCCACTTCATGTCAGAAAGGTTGCCGACCCCTGACCCCTGCCGAACACAGAGATTTATTTCATACTATACACAGTCAAATTGACTGGAACAAAGGAATACACTTCCAGATCAATGAGAGGATCCATTGATCCAGATGGTCTGACAGGAAGGATTGAGATCAACGTATGGAGTGTTTGGAATTAATGTGACATTTTGGTCGGCGCCGTCCAATAAAAGACGACTTAATCTCCTTTAGCTAAAGTCTGGGTCTTATATTCCACCGTCTTAATTAGACTTAAGAGGATCCAATGCTCTTAGAAAACAGGTGAAAAGTACACAATTATTGTCACTAATGTCGGGCAGAAACCTTTTATCTCTTTTATTATTATAAATGAAAGCCCTATTTTCTACTTGGTGTTGCACAAAAGTACCGAAAAAAGCAGATCTACAAGCTCACAACGTGTCACGGTGAGACATGCTGCTATTTTTTGTGGCAGCGGTTCCGGTAGGAGACACAAAGAGTCTCCTTTGTGTCTCCAACAGGTCCGCTGGTCATCAAATTATTGTCTTAGGAATGTGACGAAAACAAAAAAAATAATCCATGAATTCAAGTCTCCATGGGGTGACCGATCCATAGAAAAAAAGTCATTTTGGGGGTGAACTATCCCTTTAACATTGTCAAAAGGCATTGTGTTGAAATGCAACACGTAGACAGACGGGGAGATACACAGAGGATGCGTTTCATGATGGGGGGGATTAGTGCGTTAACAAAAGGAACGTCATGTCCATTATCCTCCCCCTCAGGTCCACCCCGGCCCGGCCCGGCAGCACAGACTCGGGGACCCCCCCGGGGTCAAAAGCTGCGACGGATAACCATCTTAAGCGCTCTAATTTGACATGAATCCTGAGACTTGGGGCTGAAAAGGACTTAGTGAAGGCTTAGACAGGTTTGCTGACTTAAGACAGGTTGCAGCGGGTGTAAAGTAACTAAGTACCATGTTCTCAAGTACTGTACTTAAGGTTTTTTTTTTTTTACTTTACTGGAGTATTTCCAGTATTTCAATACTTTTACTTCTACTCCACTACACCTCAGAGGCAAATATTTTACTCCACTACAATTATTTGAAAACTTTAGTTACTTTGTAAGATCTTTATTATTATTACAAAACATACATTACTCACTTCAGCCCCATAGACATTTCGGCCATTTGAAAATAGCCGATCTACAAGCTCACAATGCGTCGCGATGCGACGCATTGTGAGCTTGTAGATCTGCTATTTTCAAAAGATTTTTTATACATTTCGAAAACTTGAATATGAATAGCAAAAGTTTGAAATAATAGTAGTTACAGTTATTGCGATGCTATTATTAACTCATTTTGCTGGGGACTGCGATTCCAGGCCATGGCATGGCTGGACATGAAAGAGTTGAGGACAGACGGCTTGAGAGCCTGACCCCCCCCCCCCCCCCCATTATACACATTAAGGACATTATACACAAAACAAACACAAGCTCTATAATAAACTATGTAACAGTTAACTTAGGCATAAAAGGGACAAGGACTGACTGATACAGAGCTCTCCATTTATGGACATAAAAGGGACTCTCCATATATGGACATAAAAGGGACTCTCCATATATGGACATAAAAGGGACTCTCCATATATGGACATAAAAGGGACTCTCCATATATGGACATAAAAGGAACTGACTGATACAGATATCTCCATATATGGGCATAAAAGAGACGAGGACTGACAGATACAGAGATCTCCATATATGGGCATATCAGCATGCCCATAATTGGGCATACACTGATGACATCAAGGATCCCCATATATGGGCATAAAGGGGACAAGTACTGACAGATACTGAGATCTCCATATATGGGCATATCAGTCACATGGGCAGTGTGCCTCTGAGGTCACACTGACTGGGGAGGGGGTCTGGGAGATAGATGGGTTATTGCTCTAAGTCTAATTATAATTAGGCTACAATGTCCTGATGTGAAAGAATGTTTAAAAATAAGAAGATACAAAAGGTTGGATGTGGACAATTAATTATAATGCGTTAGAAATATTTTATTTGCATGTGGTGTCATGATTAAAATTAATGTTCACTAGACCATACCCGGTCGACGCATCCGTGGGGGGATATGCGCACATGATCTGGCAACCCGGGAGGCAGTTCGTCCCATAGCTGGGCAGCCCCGTAACCATGGCGACAGTGTTTGACACAAAAACGCTAATAAGAAGCTGAGATTTGATGAAATTGAAAAACGGGCTTCACAGTTAAGTTCAGATGGTAATGGTCAATGGCTGTGTGCAAAATCAGAGCAATTGGTCCAGCCACTGAGGAGAACCGGGTAGCTTCATCTACTTACCTACGCACCTACTCAAGATGGTTACTAGAATTATAGTAGGATAGTAGGATATGCCACACTGACTATCAAGAAAATAAAAACATGCCACTTCATGTCAGAAAGGTTGCCGACCCCTGCCATATACTCATGTCATCAGAAAACTGTATATGGGCACAAAAGGAACACAGAGATACAGAAATCTCCAAATATGTGCATAAATCTTCATCTTCATCTTCATCCTAAAGTTGTTTGATAGGGCTGAGGTCACAACTTTTCAGTTAAGTTCTTCCATACACACCAAACTCACCCAACCACTAACATTTGTACGGTACGATACCCACTTGACCCATTCAGCTGCAGTGTTGAACACAACTCATTTTGCTTTTATTTGTGAGCTCAGAGTGTGGTCTAAAGAAAATATGCTGGGAGAGTCAAATTATCTATTATTATTGTCCTATAGTTATGTGGCAACATTAAGAATTATATAATGCTGCTTGCCTGTCATAAAGTGAGTCACTCAGTCATATTATAATATTATTATAATAATATAATATTATATATTGTTATATTATATATATCACTCACATTCTATGATTTGCAGTTCTATACCTTAATTTATACTTCTGCAGCACGAGGGTTTCGTTTGCTAAAAATAGCAGATCTACAAGCTAACAACGCGTCTCGACCGCACGTCCGGACCGCATTGATTGCTTGAAGATCTGTTGTGTTCATCACACATGCTCCCAAAGTCCCCGCCCCCTTTCTTCTTGGCACCGAGTGGACCGTCGTACTTGTTAGTCTGCACAACAACATTAATGGACGGATAGTCAGGCTCACCGACACGGTGCAAACTAAAGTTAATTGCAAAGTTAGCAATGTTCGAACGTCACTCGATATAACTTTTAACCAAACGCGGGTGAAACAGCGAAGGTGTCCCCGCTGCCCGCATAAAGAGTGCACGCACGCACATGGATCGACGGACCTCGCGTATCGATTACAAACAATTCGTACCTCGCTTACAAAAGCTTATCAACACCATGAATTAACATTAGCTGGATGTATATGCATATCAATGATCCATTGTGACCTTCTAGTCTACTGTTACTAGGTAGGTAGGTGTAATAGGCTACTGTCAGCAGTGGTGGGAAAAGTACTTAAGTAAAAGTATCTGTACTGCGCAGAAATACTCGCAAGCTCACAACGGGTCGCAAAGCGACGCGTTGTTTGCTTGTGGATCGGCTATTTTCAAATAGCCGAAGTATATAGGGATAAAGTGGTTAATGCGTGTTTTGTAATAATACAAATCTACAAAGTAACTAAATTGTAGTGGAGTAAAAGAACAATATTTGCCTCTGAGATGTTGTGGAGTAGAAGTAAAAGTACTGAAAATGTAAGATAATCCAGTAAAGTGAAAATTCCTCAAATTTGTACTTAAGTAGATGTATATATATAGGATATATGTACTTAGTTACATTCCACCACTGACTGTCAGATGTTCTGTCTGCAGCAGTCTGTTACACTACTAACTCACCATCAAGCAGCCTACACTGAATGTCACATGATACAACAGCTGGATAAAAGTAATAGATTATCTATCTATCAGCAGCATAAAAACTATTATATCTATCTATCTATCTATCAGCATAAAAACTAATATTATATCTACATATATCTATCTATCTATCAGCATAAAAACTAATATTATATCTACATATATCTATCTATCTATCAGCATAAAAACTAATATTATATCTACATATATCTATCTATCTATCTATCAGCATAAAAACTAATATTATATCTACATATATCTATCTATCTATCAGCATAAAAACTAATATTATATCTACATATATCTATCTATCTATCAGCATAAAAACTAATATTATATCTACATATATCTATCTATCTATCAGCATAAAAACTAATATTATATCTACATATATCTATCTATCTATCTATCAGCATAAAAACTAATATTATATCTACATATATCTATCTATCTATCAGCATAAAAACTAATATTATATCTACATATATCTATCTATCTATCAGCATAAAAACTAATATTATATCTACATATATCTATCTATCTATCAGCATAAAAACTAATATTATATCTACATATATCTATCTATCTATCTATCAGCATAAAAACTAATATTATATCTACATATATCTATCTATCTATCTATCTGATCAGCATAAAAACTAATATTATATCTACATATATCTATCTATCTATCTATCTGATCAGCATAAAAACTAATATTATATCTACATATATCTATCTATCTATCTATCTATCTGATCAGCATAAAAACTAATTATATCTACATATATCTATCTATCTATCTATCTATCTATCAGCATAAAAACTAATATTATATCTACATATATCTATCTATCTATCTATCAGCAGCATAAAAACTAATATTATATCTATATCTATCTATCTATCTATCTATCTATCAGCAGCATAAAAACGAATATTATATCCATCTATCTATCTATCTGTATGTAGCCTGTAGTCTGTCTGTGAACACATTAATTAATAAGATATGATGATTCATTATATAATATAATGATTATACGTGCCCCATGATCATATCTTATGAAAATGTTATAATCATAGAATATAATTAATCATCATATATGTTAATAATCATAAAATAATAATACTCCTAAAAACGAACATTAAAAAAATATGGTGATATATATCGTCTATCGTGATATTTCTTGAAAAATATCGTGACAGTTTTTTTTTCAATATCGAACACCCCTAGCCAGCACCGTGTCTGCAAACTAACTACAGAGGTATGTTACAAAATGCATTTCGGGTTATGCTTCATTTGTTTGTTTTATAAGTTGTTTTTGTACTTGAAGCCATTACTTACTGAATGATTACTGCACTCCTAGAATCTCTGGTGGTGCTGTTGTAATGGATATTTTCAGAATGCCAACCTGTTCTAAATAATCTATGTACAGTATCTATCTATATTTTGGCCCTAGAATAGTAGCCACACAGCAGGGTTCTTTTCACAGCTTCTGTTCTTGTCATTCAACAACTGATGCAAAGGACTATTTTCCACATATGTGACTGCTACTGGTCTTACCTTCCGCATGTCGCCTGCTGACAATCAGTAGATAATGGAACATTTAGATCGATTTTTTTTTTTGTGTTTTTCGTTTTTTTTTTTCTTCATATTAACACAGTTTGAATGTTGAAGAAGGTTTCTATTGCAAAATATAGTCGTGGGAGAATCATTAAATGGTTACGTTTGTAGGGCAAAGTAGGCTCTACTTGGCTGCTTTTGAGCGAGTCTCTGCGTTACTTTGGGGGTGGAGAGACACTTGGCCGAGATTTGCATAGTACTCCGGTTTCACTGTCACCGCACCAAGAGCCAGTGTTGCCAGGTATTGTTATTATAAGTTAGCCCCCAAGATTTTATTTGAACATAGCAGATCTATAAGCTCACAGTGCGTCGCTCGCGATGCGACGCGTTGTGAGCTTGTAGATCTGCTATTTTCAAATAGCTGATGCATACAGTAGGGTTAAAATGCTCATGTGGCCCATATAGTCGCTTATTTTGAGCTTTTTTTCCTAGACTTGGTTGCTTATTTCTCTCATAGAATCTGGCAACACTGGTCTGTGTATGTTGGTTGCGTTGTTGCTTAACTTTAGGCGCATAGCGAAAGTTGCTCTGATCTGCTCAGCGGAGAGGATTATTCATTCATTTTCCTCCGTGTGTTTGATGCCCCCCCCCCCCCCCCCCCCATTTTGAGCTATACCAACCTTTCAGCTAAACAGGCCGCTCGTTTGTATGGACGTATTCCACTGCTCCAGAACGTGTAGCTAGACTAGATAGCATAGCCTCGTTAGCTCGTTGAGGCGAGTGTCTTGCCTGAACTGCAACCTGGTGTTTGCATTTCTCCATTTACAACTCGTACATCTACATAAACGTTCAGATTTCAAATATAAAGTGCTTATCTCATGGCTACGGGTAATATACTTATATACGGGCCCTCATAAGTACCCGTATCTTCCGTATCGTTCAATAAAAATCATTTTGATCCGATTGGTGGCCATTGTCTCCGTTTTTTTTCAACTACGCGGCTGTAGCGGTTGGGGGGTGTATGCACTCTTGATACGTTATAACTCTATGAGAAAATGGCTTTTTATTGAACAATACGGAAGATACGGATACTTGACTTCCGGTATGGCTGCTGAGTGAGGCAGACGCACGAAAGAGCAGCTCTTGAGCTTTTTTTATTCTCCATTATCTGGTATCAACCACACCGTCAGTGAACCTAACGATTAACAGACACTGCCTGCTATAACAATAGTTCGGCTAAAAGTCTTGTTTAAATGCCTGGTGGCAAGAACAAAACAGAAGCCATGTCCACTACTACTACAAGACACGCCGCTGCGGCCTCTGCAGCAGCTCCATTATCTATATCGGACCTGGTAGCTGAATTGGAGAAGAACAGAGCAGCAATCTCAGCTGAAATAAAAACATCACTCTCTCCGATCCAAAAAACCCTGAATGCTGTTCGTACCAAAGTGGAGGAGTTTGGCCCACGTCTGATGGCAATGGAAACGTCGCTCTCTGACCATAGCGACCGGCTGAACAACCTTGAAATACAGGTGAAACTGCTCCAATCTGAAAATGATCATCTTAAAATTAAGACGGAGATTCAAGAAATAAACTCCCGTCGCTACAGTTTAAGAGTGATCAACTTGGCCGAGGGCTGCGAGGGACGCTCCCCCACAGAATTCATGTCCATGCTGCTTGCTGAGATACTACAGGACGAAGCACTGTCTATCGCTGCTCCACTGGAGCTGGAGGCCGCATTCCGCGTGCCAAAAGCTAAACCTGCCACTGGTGAGAGGCCTCGGCCCATCGTTGTTCGTTTCCTACGCTACAAACAAAGGGAACAGGTGCTAAACCTATCGAAGAAACGAGGCCAACTTGCTTATCAGGGAAAAAATATTTTCATCTTCCCAGATAGGTATATAAGCAAGGAGGATGCTAAGAAGCGCGCTAGCTTCTCGGCAATAAAATCCAAATTGTTTGAGAAAGGCATAAAATTCACTCTCCGCCACCCTGCAGTTTTATCTATCACACTGGAAGGCATAGAAAACAAATTCAACACTGCAGACGAGGCCGAAAAGTTTTTCACGAACATGTGCTGCATGGATAACTGATTAGTATAATGACTCTGACTGGAATAATCGAGGCCCATGTTAAATGTTGAGACTCTTATTTCGTTTGTTGAACTATTCAGATAACTAGCTATATATTTTCTTCATTTATTATATCTTAAAACCACTTTTGTTTTTTGTTTGTTTGTTTTTTTTGCTTGAAGTATTGTGTTTATTAGTTGTATTTCTTGTTTATTTAGAGTTATATATTTATTTTGTTTTTTTGTTTTGATTTATTTCGATTATTAGTTTAATTTAATTTAATATTATTTTCTCATATATTTATTTCGTTTGTTTGAACCACTGTGATTGTTTAACTTTAGTTTGTTGCTTATTTAGAACTCTAAACTTATTTTTGTTTCGAATTAGTGGTATTATTAATTCACTTTATTTTTGTAGTTTATTTAAAATAACATTTATTTCGTTTGTTTAATCTATTTTGACTAGTTTAAGCTAATTTAAAACCCCGTTTGTTTTGTCTATTCTCCCTTTTCATTTTCTTTTTTTCTTTTTTTTCTCTCTATTTGGGGAGGGGGAAATGATAATTTAAACAGGAACGGAGTTGGGCGTTATAATTAAACTTTCGCGTTTAGTTAATGGACTTTTCTCTTTGACATGAGGAACTGGGACTTAACTTTAGATTTAGATCTAGGGCCACGGAATACCAGATCACGGTCTTACTATTTGAAGTTACCTTTGGATGCTGGATTTGGACTATGGATTTCGTCTTTCTTTTTTCTTTTTCTTTTTCAAGGCAACTGCTTTAAAAGCCGAACAATGACTCGGACCTTTAAAACATATATAAAGCCGGGTCCTGCAAACTCCGCTCCTTCAAACTATCCCTGGTGCTCAAACGGACATACAGTTTATCTTTTATTATTTTTCCTTTTGTTTTGTTTTAATTAATTGAGGACTATACTGGAACCGAATTGCACTCACATAGTGCGCAACCGCTTAAAAAACAAAACCCCCTCGCGGTTATGATGACACTTCATTAAGGTAACGTTGTGTGTGTGTGTGTGTGTGTGTGTGTGTGTGTGTGTGTGTGTGTGTGTGTGTGTGTGTGTGTGTGTATGTGCGCGCGCGCACACGGCTTGGAGCCGTTGCGCAGGATGGGGCTACGAATGAATATGATGTAATGTACAATGACAAATACTCAGGGTTATGTGATGATTTTGGAGAACGGGACTGCTGCGCGCCGCGTGGCATGCCCGTTCTTATTATTGTTTTGTACTATTTGGTTTGTTTCTTGTGCTTATGCCAGCTAAAGTATAACTCCCACCTAAAGTGCTCTCCCCCCATTGTTTTTCTTGTTTTATTATTCTATTAAACTAGTCAGAAGTCAATGAGATGTCAACACGCTCGTATGACGCTTTTCTTCTTCTTTTCTTTGTGGCGGCAGCGGGCTGAGTGGCGGATCTGTAATCCTAACCACTTTCTTTTAAGCGGTGGTGTGGGGATGCGGGTCGGCTGCTCGGCGCGCGCACACCAATCACATTGAACTATTTGGTTGAAGCTCCTTTTAGGTATTACAGTGGAATATAGGGTCGTTGCCGTGTGTGTGTGTGTGTGTGTGTGTGTGTGTGTGTGTGTGTGTGTGTGTGTGTGTGTGTGTGTGTGTGTGTGTGTGTGTGTGTGTGTGGGTGGGTGGGTGGGTGGGTGGGTGGGTGGGTGTGTGTGTGTGTGTGTGTGTGTGTGTGTCTGTGCCCCTGTGTGTTTGTCTGTAGCTGTGTATGGACCTGCGCGTATCCGAGGTGGAGTCTAGTTATGGCTGTATAGGTTAGGTACTTACAGCCAACTATATACAAATTGAGGATGTGTTGAACTGTGTTGAAATCGCGTGCACGTGTCTGTACAGGGGGGGGGGGGCTTTGCTTCTCTCTCACGCTGCGCAGTGCACGGTGCAACGCTGTTTATTATGTGATTTACTTTTTTATTTTGATTATGGAAGGGATCTAGTAGACTGTCTTTTTTTTCTCCCTCTCCGCTCTCTCTCCTCTTTCTTTTTTTTTCCCTCCTACTTGTTTTTTGCTGTGGTCTTCTTTTTTCATCCCATACATGAAATCGATGACTAATTAAATTATAGGGTGAGACAATTGCACAGCGCATACAACATGTTTCTATTTCTACATTTCTTCTTAAAAATATATAGTGGCCTGTATAATTCTTTCTCTATAGAATACCGTAATCTCTATGATGTATTTACACTATAGGCAGTGGCTAGAACTACTCTCCTAGATGATACGTGAGAAATTATACAATGTTTTGATGCTTAAATGACCTGGTTTGAGATAAGCTGCCCTACCTCACCTTGGTTGCTACTATTCTATTCAGAGGGAATTTGGAGACGAACATGACTATCTGTGATACCTCTGACTCAATGCCTACAGCGCTGTGCAGCTGATTTTCACTCAGCGTTATCTTTAATTTCTTGATCTTTCAGTCTAATGGGTTTGGTGCTTATTACCAGCTATCTTGACCATGCAAATGACATGCCATGTATTTGCATGACATGTAGCCGTGAGCTCAACTCTGTAGACGATCACATGATACTGGACAGCATAGCTTTATACCTTAACAAGATGGGGCACGTACCTACGGTTTTGGACCGCTGTCCAGCACCCAATGGGTTGTTGTAAACTCAAGATCACGGGTTTAATGATCCTGTTGGATACTGGTTTATTTATTTGTTTCTCTTTCTATTTTTATTTTTTAAACTGTTTGAAAGATACTGAGTACTAACTGGTTTGGGGGCGCGGGACTGCTGTGCGGTGCATGATCTGTATCTCATACTTTTTTTCTGGTAGGATAGAGTGTAACATTTCAAAGTTAAAAACTGTAAGTCAGGTCGCACATGATACTGATTTTCTATGAACTGCTACTAGATTGATTAGACAGAACCATTATCTTTTTTTTTTTTACCATCATCAGTGTCACTATAATGCATTACTACTATTACTTATTTTTCAGATGTCAGTTGACGCATACTTGATAAAAAAAAAAAAAGGAAAAAAAAAAATTACATAATAACGTTACATATAAACTAAATTGCTTTTTTTTTTTTTTTTTTGTCTGTACTTTGGTTCAGGTGTGTATTATTCATATGTAAGCTCATCAATGCTCAATGTGCGAGGGGTTGAAGGTTGGTGCTTTCACTCGGGTACCCTGGAAGTTAGTAAGTGGTTTTTACCTGCAGTTCATCAGGGTGGGAGGATGAGCATAGGTACTTGGGGTGCACTGGGGGTGGGGGGGGGATGGGGTGGGAAGTGGGAGGGCAGTCTCGGACGGGGGTGGGGGGTCTACATTTTTTTATTTTATTTTTCTCTCTCTTTTCTTTTGTTTCTTCTCTCTTACTTCTTACTTAAACCAGCATATGACTCATTCCTCTCTTGGTTGCTACTTCACGCCGTGCTGTTGCATAGTCCTCCTAAACAACACACACACCCAGGTGGATTGGTCCATCCTGTACAGTTATTACCTCAACAAGATTAGATGGTAATCGTAAACAATCCAAATAGACCGGTGACAGTGGGAAGCTCCACCAAAATTATTTCATGGAATGTAGGGGGTCTGAACGGTCAGGTGAAACGGGCTAGAGTGTTCTCCCACCTAAAACACTTAAATCACATTTTTACAGGAAACACACCTGCGCACAATAGACCACCAAAGACTTGGTAGGCCCTGGATAGGTCATATTTTCCACTCTCGATTTAACTTCAAAACGAGAGGTGCAGCCATCCTTATTAATAAAAAAGTAAATTTTATTCTTTCCAACACCATCTCTGATCCTAATGGACGCTATATTATTGTAACAGGATCTCTCTGTCATACTCCGGTGGTTCTTGTTAGTGTTTATGCCCCAAATTGGGATGATTTAGATTTCATGAAGAAATTAATATCATCACTTCCTGATTTACAAACTCATAAATTAATATTTGGTGGTGATATTAACTGTGTGATGGATCCCAGACTGGACAGATCGAATCCCAGAACAGTTACACTTTCCAAAATGTCTTTGGCCTTATCTACCTTCTTGGACCAGTGTGGCTGTACTGACCCATGGAGAGTTACTCACCCAAATGACAGGCAATACTCTTTCTACTCGCATGTCCACAAAACGTACTCTCGTATAGATTATTTTTTTATAGATAAAACACTTCTTTCGTCCGTCATTTCAACTGAATACTCTCCTATAGTTAACTCTGACCACTCCCCCGTCATACTCGATTTAAATTTCGCAGCACAACATAAAGCAACCTACTCCTGGAAATTGGACTCCACACTTCTATCTGACAACACATTCTGTAATCTCATCGTTCGATCCATAGACCTTTTTGTGGAGACCAACACAAATGAAGATACTAGCCCGTCCTTGCTATGGGAAACCCTTAAGGTGTTCCTTAGGGGTGAGATCATCTCTTATACTGCCCACACCAATAGGAAACAGAAAAAACGTAAGCAGGAATTAATGGTAGCTATATCTGACCTAGATCGTCAGTGTTTTACCTCACTATCCCCGGAACTGGCCAAGGAAAGACTCAGCCTCCAGACCGAGTTCAATCTCTTGTCCACTAGGGATGCAGAAAAAATGTTGCTAAGAGCTCAGGGAACAATATATGAACATGGAGATAAAGCAGGACGCCTTCTCGCACACCAGCTGAAAAGCAAGATGGCATCGCGCCAAATCCCTCAAATTATGAATAAAGCAGGCTCAATAACAACTGACCTCCCCGAAATTAACGAAACCTTCAAAGACTACTATTCAGAATTATATAGATCAGACTCATCAAATAATGAGGCGGACATGTCAAATTTCTTTAACGGACTTAATGCTCCTAGATTAACCCCAGAACATCACAACACATTAGAGACACCACTGCAACTTGGTGAGATAACCAACTCTATTAATTCAATGCAAAGTGGAAAATCGCCAGGAATAGATGGCTACCCTGCTGAGTTCTATAAGAAGTTTTTTAACCAACTGGCGCCTTTGCTTTTAGAAATGTTTGAAGACTCCTTTCAGCAAGGTAGACTACCACCAACCCTTACTCAAGCCTCTATATCACTTATCCTTAAGAAGGACAAAGATCCAAATTTATGTAGTTCTTATCGCCCCATTTCCCTTCTTAATGTGGATGAAAAGATACTTGCAAAAGCCTTGGCTAGTAGACTTGAGACCATAGTACCATCCATAATCTCTGATGACCAAACAGGATTTATAAAAAACCGACACTCATTTACAAACATACGAAGGGTTCTTGGTATTATTCACTCCTCGACTTCGCTGGTCAGTCCTGAGGTGGTTATTGCACTCGACGCCGAGAAAGCTTTCGACCGAGTTGAATGGGGTCACTTATTTTTTACTTTAAAAAAGTTTGGATTTGGCGAGAGATTTATTTCCTGGATACGGTTAATCTATACTTTCCCGCAGGCACGAGTGTCCACCAATAACCAACAATCTGACTTTTTTCCACTATCACGTGGCACAAGACAAGGATGTCCGATCTCTCCCCTCCTCTTCGCAATAGTTATTGAACCTCTAGCACTTGCTCTTAAGGCTAACAAGCTGTTTACAGGTATTAAAAGAGACGGAATTGAACACAAAGTATCCCTGTACGCAGATGACCTGCTCCTTTTTGTTTCGGACCCAATAAGATGCATTCCACAGATCTTAAGTATTCTCCAACTATTTGGCAGTTTCTCCGGGTACAAGCTGAACGTACAGAAAAGCGAATGCTTTCCTGTTAACCAACCGGCCAAAGTAATACCCCAATCCATAATTCCTTTTAATTTATCTAGCAAGTTCAAATATTTAGGAATTATTATCACTAACTCTATCCCCTCTCTCTGTGAGGAAAACTTTACGGTTCTAACAACAAAAGTAAAAACTGATTTACACCGATGGAACACCTTACCTCTTTCCCTTGCAAGCCGAGTGCAATCGATCAAGATGAATATACTCCCCAGATACCTGTATTTGTTTCAGTGCTTACCCATTTTTTTACCTAAACAGTTTTTTCGACAATTAGACTCATTAATTATGAACTTTATATGGAGCGGGAAGAATCCAAGAATATGTAAACCTCTACTTCAGAGGGAGAGATCAAAGGGGGGACTCGGTTTACCAAATTTTCAGTCTTACTATTGGGCAGCAAATATGTACAAGATCGTACTTTGGATCTCAAATACAGAGGATAGCTGGCTTCAACTAGAATCTAACTCCTGTCATTCCTCGTCCTTAAAAGCTTTAGTATGCAGTAAACTTCCACTCAAACCTAGGCAGCACTCTTCTAACCCTTTTGTTATTTCAACTTTAAAAATCTGGCAACAAATTAGACAACACTTTGGCTGGACCTCTCTATCTCTAGCCACACCGCTATGCAACAACCAACAATTTCAACCCGGAAAAAACGATGGCAGATTCTCCAGCTGGGCTTTACAAGGGCTGTCTTGCCTAGGAGACTTCTATATGGACAACACATTTGCCAGTTTCACACAGCTACGCTCCACATTTAACCTTCAACACTCTGATTTATTCAGATATTTTCAATTTCGTAACTTTGCTAGACACAATACTTTATTATTTCCACAGATTCCACCGGCCTCGGGCACAGACCATATTCTACCAGCTACTCAATTGTCAAAAGGCCACATATCTTTTTTATACGATCTCTTATCGACACCGACCCCTCCCGCTTTGATTAAGATCAAAGCGGGGTGGGAATCCGAACTGGGCATCACTCTGTCAGATACATTTTGGGACACCGCGTTAAAAACTATTAACTCAGCCTCCTCTTGTGCGAGACTATGTCTCATTCAATTCAAGGTACTTCACAGGATACACTATAGCAAAGCTAGACTATCGAGAATATACCCAGATCTTTCTGATGCATGTGACAGATGTTCTCAGGCACCAGCCGATCTGACTCACATGTTCTGGTCATGCCCAAGGCTGACGGAATACTGGAAATCTTTCTTTGATAGTATTTCCGAAATATTAGCAATGAATGTGGATCCATCACCTTACATTTCTATCTTTGGCGTCCCAGAAGAGAGGACCCGAATGAACACCAGACAAAAGAATATAGTTTCATTTGCTTCTTTAATTGCTCGCCGTCGAATCCTCCTCCTATGGAAAAACCAGCTACCCCCTTCAAACGCATCCTGGCTGCGGGATTTAATGTCATTCCTGAAACTTGAAAAGATTAAATTCGCTGTTCGCGGCTCGGTTGAAAACTTTTACAAACAATGGCAGCCTCTCATCTCTCATTTTGATGCATTACAGAACATTCCACTTGATTAGATGGACCATTTGAAATCTGGGGGTGTGGATTGTGAGGTACCTGCAACACACAAGGCGCATGCAACATTTGAGGATGAGTCAATATGCTGTTTTCACTCTTTTCTGTTATCTTTCTTCTTTCTCTTTTCTTTTTTTTCTTTTTTTCTCTTCTTTTCCTTTCTTCTGTTCTCAATGCTTTTTTTTCTAGTTTTCCCCTCCCCCTCTTTTAATTTTAAGGGGTGGACAGGTGGGTGGGGAGGTAGGGGAGGGGTACTAGGAAGTAGGAGGATAGGTGAAGGGTACATTTTTTTTTTTTAAATAGAAAAACCACAAGAAAGCACTAACCCTCAAACCACTGGTAAACCTACCGGTAATTGTTACTACGCAAAGACATGATCTATGTAATCACATATAGAATGAACTATGTATTATATTATATATCATGAGCTATGTGTTCACATATGTAATCATGTGATGTGTCATTGCAAACTGTGGAATAAAACTTAAATATAAAAAAAAAAGATACGGATACTTAAACCCACCCGAAATCAAGTGTAACATCCGTGGCCATGATATAAGCACTTTATATTTTAAACGTTTATGTAGATGTACAGGCTGTAAATGAACAAAGTGCAAACGCCATGTTGCAGTTCAACAAAGACGTCATGACGTCGTGTAGCTGTTTATTTGCAGTGGTGGAAAGTAACTAAGTACATTTACTCACATACTGTTCTGTTATTTTCAAATATTTAGTACTTTTACTTTTGGTACTTTAAAGGAGACACCATGAATTTCACTTTTTTTTTTCTTTTTTTTGTATTTTTTGGGCTCCCCAGTGTCTCAGTAGCACCCCTCTGCCCAACAGGAAGTTTTGGTATTGCAGCTGAAAGTGCTTTATAAGCCTGAGAGAATTGACTTGGGATGAGTATATCTGAGTGTTGATTTAGGCTCAAACCTTTTGAAAATGGTTTGAGGGACATACACCATATGATATTCAATATCAAATATTTTTTTTAAATTCATGGTGTGTCTCCTTTAAGTACATTTTGATGTCAATACTTTTGTACTTTTACTCAAGTAAATTTTGAATTCTGGACTTTTACTTGTAACAGAGTATTTTTAAATTGCAGTATTGGTACTTTTACTTAAAGGGGAAATCCACCCATTTTCAATATTTAACTATGTCATTAATATAGCATAAAGGAGTTGTGTGGAAATAAGAAAAAAGTTCCCCCCTTTTCTTTTTGCCTTGAACTGGAGGATTGATTGTGAGTTTAACATTGCAAATTACAACGTGATGACTCATCATGTTGTAATTTGCAATGTTAAACCCACAATCAATCCTCCAGTTCAAGGCAACACAGAAAGGGGGGAACTTTTTTCTTATTTCCACACAACTCCTTTATGCTATATTAATGACATAGTTAAATATTGAAAATGGGTGGATTTCCCCTTTAAGTAGAGAATTTGAGTACTTTTTCCACCACTGCTTATTTGGGCTTGCTTTCAAGATTCTTTTTGAAAATAGCTGATTTAATAGGGCTCAAGTGGTGAAACTGGTCGTTTCTTTTGGGCTTGTTTTCATAGACCTCGTAGCTTGTTTCTCTCACAGAACAACACCAGCACTGGATTTTATCAATACAAGTACTTACATTGGCTATTTGAAAATTGCTGATCTACAAGCATGCATTGTGAGCTTGTAGATCTGCTATTTTCAAATAAATATTTGATTAAATCTATTATGATGATGATTACTTAATA
Source organism: Gymnoscopelus microlampas (assembly GCF_963454915.1). Taxonomy (NCBI): domain Eukaryota; kingdom Metazoa; phylum Chordata; class Actinopteri; order Myctophiformes; family Myctophidae; genus Gymnoscopelus; species Gymnoscopelus microlampas. The sequence continues at coordinate 48,380,077 of NC_139954.1, read as the reverse complement.
TGCCTATTTTTTACAACAGAGATCCTCTATGGGGGTACCTGGCACTAAACAGAGTGGACAGCTGGCTGAAAGGTGTCAATGGGGGAGTGATTAAAGGAGTGTCTAGGCTGAATAAATTACCCATTGTTCACGGCCATTACCTGGAGCTGAGAGGTGCTCCGAAGTGACAATTCTTTATAGGCCGTGGGCCGAGTGCTTCTATCTTCTTTAGTTTTTGAGTTGGTTGATCATCCCCATCAAAAAACTGGCTAATTTTTTAGTGTTGTGTAGATTAGTTGTTTATGAACGCATTATCAAATGTTTCCAACCTGAAAAGTTGCGCCAGAATAATAAAACTTAGATATAATATCACTAAGTAATGTTGCTTATTTTCATGAAACTGGCAGCCCACTGTGAATTATAAACCAATCAAAGCTCGCCTACTGTATCGTGCAATTCAGTTCGCCAATCACGTTCTTCCTACCACTTCCAAACCCGGAACCAGGAAGTACAGCTCAGAATGTCAACAAGAAAACAACACGAGAACTACAGAGGTAATATTTGTTTTGTGATGACTGTTGGACATATTGTATGAAAATGTATACAATGTATGCAGACTATAGAATGAGCCGCGTCAATGATAGCCCATTATAATACTAAGCATTCATAGTTTATCATTATAACGTTATAGAAATGTTAGAACGGTCGACGTGCAGACACCAGCTGAAAAGTGTACCATTAGCTATAATTTAGAGAATTATCAACAGCTGCAAATTCTTAAAATATCATTAATCAGATCCGTATGCACCCCTTTAGAGAGCTGGGTTGCTATGATTGTCTCTGCTAGATATTGTTTAATTCATTTATTGATCGCAAACGGTCACGGCTACTCTGTATAGTCGCTGTGCCATTACCTCAAGTACCGTAAGTTTAATTTGGTGTTTTGGCTTGGGTTACAGTTGTTTATTTGTAATTCTCTCTTAAAGGTTTGATGCTTAAGTTACGAGTTAAAGTAGTAAGTTGGGCCAGTTGGGCCGGTTCGTTGTTTTTTCTGTCTGCGTAAGGCTGCATTCCTTATTGTGTGGATGTTAGCATGTTCCTCTTTATTTCTTGTTTAACTGTTTATATGTGCGTATGTGCACAATAAGTAATATTTGTGTCTCTGCCCTCCCCAAATGTAGATGTCTTTGTCTATAAGCACAGCTGTGTGACCGATGGACATTAACGGAGGGTTGCCAGTCACTTTGGGTAATGTCGATTCACCTTCAGACACCCTCCAAAGGAGTACACTTTGTGCCCAACCGCCACGGCTGCATGGAGGGATCTCCTCGGTGCTCCATTCAAATGATACGCCCAGTGAAACACCCCTCAAACTGTAGCACCTGACCTTGAATCAAAATGCAATTCCTTGAGTCGTCCTGGCTCTTCCTGGATTCTTTGCCGACCGCTTCATTCCCCTCAGAGGTGTGGAATGATTGCTCTCCTCGTTCGCTCTCCTTGTACAGTATGTATGTATGACATGAGTTTGGAATATCAGGACTGTGTAAGAAATTTGTCAAGGTTCCCCTTTTATTTTCTTCAACATCGCGACGGAAATACGGTAGCTTTGTGTTTTGTCGTACTTCGCTTCACCTAAAACGTGCTGTGAAATGTATACAGCATGAATAATTAGATTATCACGGCCATATTCGTAAACCAAAATGACTCGATCTCTGTTGGCTTCTAGCCAATAAGTCCAGTCTTTGTTAGTCATCTTTGTCTTATTTCTTACGCATTGTGCCTTCTCCTTGTACTTCAGAACATCGGGTGGTAGTTTAGTATCTGTTCCACAAAATATATTCCCAATAGAACATCTCTTCACCATCTTCTTGTTCCTCTTTTCATCAATTTTTTCTTTATTGTCAAAGTGTTTGGCTCCAAAGTCACCCTTTCTAGGGTCAAACTTAGGAAGTTTTATTGTCATAAGATCTACCTTATCGATGTGTATCATGTCGGCAACGAACTTCAGGAGTCGCCTGCCGGTTCTCGGGGGGGAACGGCCGAATTCTATGTCCGGGGTTGGATAGCTGTCGATTACTGGAACAGGAACAGTGGCAGACGCTGACTGGGGGGTACTTGAACTATGTGGGCGCACAGTCATAATTCTACCCTCATTGTTGTTAAAATTTGTCTTAGTTTTCTTAATAACCTCTGCGTACGTCTCGACCCGTGTTGTGACAATCGGCTGTGGGGAGATCGAAGAAGGCTCATAGAAATACATGATACCCTTTTTTGACTTAAGATCCGTTTGACTGCATTCAGACAAATCGGTATCATCGCAAAGAACCCACTTCTTACCTTCCCAGACAACAGCGTTGAAGTGACCAATTTCACTTGACGTACCCTCACGATTGATGAAAGCCTTCAGTTTAAAGGTCTGACCACTCAGTGTGAGGTCATCAGGAATAACAGCATTGCCAGTTTGTGTGCCTAGGTAGACAATCAGCAGCCTGGGGACAGATTCCAGCTTATTGGTCTGTTTGACAAACGTTTCCTCACAATCACTGATGTGGTGTCCACTCTTGCACTGACAGCACTTAGGACACCTGACACGAACTTCAGTGGACTCCTTGTACTTTCTTTCAATCAACTCAGACAGGTGAGCAACGTCAGGAGAGGTCACGACAAACAAGCATTTAAAGTCCACTATCTGATCAGGATAGACATGAAGACCGTTTGGACACTTTCTATTGGAACTGTTAAACACGTTAGTGACCCGTTCCTTGCCAGAAAAGAACATTGGAAACTTGTCGTATCCTTCATCACAAAGGGCCTGCAGTAAGTACATAAAAAACTCATGGGCATCTTCCTGGGCTCCATTGTAGTTTTTCACATTAGAGTGACCAACTTCCTGGCTCAGCTTTGCTAGAGACAGAGTCTGGCCCGGCGTAGTCTCAAGGACTGTCTTAAATGCCTTAGTGACAGGCTTATTGGACAGATCGTGACCATTCAGCTTGTTGAGGAAGTAGTCCTTGGTAGCTGACAAAGCCATTAGAGCCTGGACAGGACTATTCACGAAGCAAAGATTTTTGTCAGCAGGGTCCTTAGTATTATTGCGAAACCTAAGGAGGGCTCTGACATCAGGACTGCCGACCACAGTCAACTGTGAGATCAGGTGTTGTCCAAAAGACGATGACTGGGTGGAAGACGTGCTGTGAGTCCTAACTGGGTTGTACGTTTCGACCTGTGTTGTGACAATCGGCTGTGGGGAGATCGAAGAAGGCTCATAGAAATACATGATACCCTTTTTTGACTTAAGATCCGTTTGACTGCATTCAGACAAATCGGTATCATCGCAAAGAACCCACTTCTTACCTTCCCAGACAACAGCGTTGAAGTGACCAATTTCACTTGACGTACCCTCACGATTGATGAAAGCCTTCAGTTTAAAGGTCTGACCACTCAGTGTGAGGTCATCAGGAATAACAGCATTGCCAGTTTGTGTGCCTAGGTAGACAATCAGCAGCCTGGGGACAGATTCCAGCTTATTGGTCTGTTTGACAAACGTTTCCTCACAATCACTGATGTGGTGTCCACTCTTGCACTGACAGCACTTAGGACACCTGACACGAACTTCAGTGGACTCCTTGTACTTTCTTTCAATCAACTCAGACAGGTGAGCAACGTCAGGAGAGGTCACGACAAACAAGCATTTAAAGTCCACTATCTGATCAGGATAGACATGAAGACCGTTTGGACACTTTCTATTGGAACTGTTAAACACGTTAGTGACCCGTTCCTTGCCAGAAAAGAACATTGGAAACTTGTCGTATCCTTCATCACAAAGGGCCTGCAGTAAGTACATAAAAAACTCATGGGCATCTTCCTGGGCTCCATTGTAGTTTTTCACATTAGAGTGACCAACTTCCTGGCTCAGCTTTGCTAGAGACAGAGTCTGGCCCGGCGTAGTCTCAAGGACTGTCTTAAATGCCTTAGTGACAGGCTTATTGGACAGATCGTGACCATTCAGCTTGTTGAGGAAGTAGTCCTTGGTAGCTGACAAAGCCATTAGAGCCTGGACAGGACTATTCACGAAGCAAAGATTTTTGTCAGCAGGGTCCTTAGTATTATTGCGAAACCTAAGGAGGGCTCTGACATCAGGACTGCCGACCACAGTCGACGGTGAGGGGATCAGTTGTTGTTGAACAGTGGCAGACGATGACTGGGGGGAAGACATGCTGTGAGGCCTAGCTGGGTTGTACGGCCAGCTAGTCGTCCTAGTACTCTGGAGAGGGTAAGATGATCTTCAAGCTTCGTTGAGGACACTGCCTTAACCAGGGGATCCATGGTCCTTTATAATGTTGGCTGTGCCCCTGATGTCACTATCGTGATGTCAGAGAGTGTCAGACATCTCCATATATGGAGCTGACTATGTCAGTTATGTAACCTTTGTTATGAAGATTTTACATTGAAATGGACCCGGATCTCTTCTCTCATCGGCCACATGGCCAACTAGTTATCAAAGACTTTGGCTGTTGGGGGCCCGGGGACCCCCAACCACGTAGCCACGCACCCAGACACGTGGCCACGCCCCCTTATAGTCCCCCATTCACACCCATGTTAACGGTTACAGATCCGGTTATCCGGATCTCTTCTCCTCTCATCGGCCACACGGCCAACTGGTTATCAAAGACTTTGGATGTTGGGGGCCCGGGGACCCCCAAACACGTAGCCACGCCCCTACCCACGTGGCCACTCCCCTTTATAGTCCTCCATTCACACCCATGTTAACGGTTACAGATCCTGTTAAGAGTGCAGGTGGATGGGGGGACCCGGATCTCTTCTTCTCTCATTGGCCACATGGCCAACTGGTTATCAAAGAGTTTGGGTGTTGGGGGTCCGGGGACCCCCATCCACGTAGCCACGCCCCCTTATAGTCCCCCATTAAAAACCATGTTAACGGTTACAGATCCGGTTAGGAGTGCAGGTTGATGGGTGGACATTGAGTTTGGGGTTGGGGTCCCGGGGACCCTCAACCTCGTAGCCACGCCCCCGCCCACGTAGCCACGCCCCCTTATAGTCCCCCATTCAAACCCATGTTAACGGTTACAGATCCGGTTAAGAGTGCAGGTTGATGGGTGGACTTTTTTTTTGGGGTGGACATTTTTTTGGGTGGACAATTTTTTTTTTCCAACATTTTTTTTTCCCCCAAAAAAACTTTTCCCCAACTTTTTTTTCAATTTTTTTTTTTTCCCAAAATTTAATTTTTTCTTCATTTTTTTTTAAACTTTTTTTTTTTCGATTTTTATTTTTTTACACCAAAACACTCTCTGAGCACCCTGGGCAAGACCTGGGATGTTGGTTGTCTAGGAAGTGAACAGTGGTGTGTTCTACCGTCAGATGCTGTGTACGGCGTACACCTTGAGATTATTTTTCGTCGCCATCGTATACCTTCAAAAACTGTTCAAAACAGCGCATCTGATACGCTGTGATACGCTGTGATACGCTAACTGCCCAAGGCAGGGGGGGCAGCAAGAATGTGGGCTAACTCTGAGTTGATGGCTTATCAAGTGTGAAGCTATTGTTCTTGAGGTGATAACAAGTAATGGCTGCGACGGAATTCACACATTAACAACGACGCGAATACTAATGAAGTACTTTCAGGCGTCCCGGACAGAATCGCTCTCTCTGCTCTCATCTGTAGCCCCATATAGTACCTCTCCCTCCGCTATGTAGCTCCGAGATGAGGTCCTATATCGTTCTCTGCCGTTCGGCTGAAAAATGTCCGCACATTTGCCACTTTACATGTTTCTTACCCCTTTCTGCACATCGTATCCAAAAAGTAAAGGTATTCTGAAATGATCACAGATGTTTGAAATTTTAACTCACCATAAAATCTAACAAACGAGTTGAAAAAAGTGTTTAAATCGCTTCTCTCCTGAGCCGGTTCAATAATATTATTCAATCAGTAATGTTATCTCTATGGGCGCAACTCTTGCGCAATGTCTTTAAAACATGTAACCGGCGGAGGAGAGAGGCGAATAAAGTGCTTTTTTCAACTCCTGAAAAAAGCGTTTGTTAGATTTTATGGTGAGTTAAAATTTCATACATCTGTGATCATTTCAGAATACCTTTACTTTTTGTATACGATGTGCAGAAAGGGGTAAGAAACATGTAAAGTGGCAAATGTGCGGACATTTTTCAGCCGAACGGCAGAGAACGATATGGAACCTCATCTCGGAGCTATACAGCGGAGGGTGAGGTTCCGATTGGAGCTACTCTCATCTGCTGACACTGACACTACACTCAATAAGGAAAACCAGCCTGTCGATTCCAGCGTTGCTCTTGTTTTCACATTCAATATTTTTGTGGGCCACGAAAATGTTCACATTAAATATTTTTGTGGGCCACACACGCGCGCGAAGCGCGCAGAAATTTTTCACATTCAATATTTTTGTGGGCCACGAAGCGCGCGCGTGCACATTTTTTACATTTTGTGGGAGGCAGGGAATAATCATAGTATACCTTCAAAAAAAAAGTAGAACACAACACTGGAAGTGAAGAACCGGAAACGGTTGAATTTGACAGAAGTACCGCCCAAGGAAATGACGTTGATGTTTTACAAAGCTGTTAACATTCTCCGTGAATGAAACGAGTGTTGTGATTGGTAAAAAAAATATCGTTTCCGGGGGAAACGCGCACGACGGAAATCCTACCCACTCAGCACTTCCTAGACACTCGCTGCTTTAGGTCGTGACCAGGCTCTTCTTTTCGCAGATAAGTGAGGCTGGGACCTGAGGGGTATGCGTCTAAATGGTCCAACCCGGACTTGGACCTCTTCACTTCCAGTTTGAAAAGTGCCCAAAATGCTCCGAAACTTCGCCTACCCCCCCTAAATGGGGGTCTGCGAACACATCCATCAACAATACATACACACACACACACACACACACACACACACACACACATACACACATATATATATAGAGTTACAAATGTGTAACTCTATATATATAAATGTGAGGGTTTAAAGTCCACACACCGGTCGTCTAATGCAGACAGAGGGGAGTTTACCACGGCTCTGTCTGTGTGCGCAAATCAAACAAACAGACGTAGATGTAAAAACGATACCCAATGAAACCTTAGGGCAGAGAAACGGCATCCTGAACACAAACACAGCATCCAGGACCATCCCACTGAACCGTGATGATGACATCATGGTTTGGCGGTCGGTGCGCTTGTTTGGCAGTAAGTTTTTGAGTGGTGCCAACCACTCCTACATTTGACCGTGTGTGTGTGTGTGTGTCTGTCCGTCCGTATGTTTGAGCACGGCCTCAACAGCTGCAGCTGATTGCAACACAAGGATGCAACCAGTTACACTAATTCAAAAGGCACCACTCTCTTCACACTGGGTGTGATTTGTTTTTTTTGCAGTACGATGCTGGCCAGAGGCCGACAGCGATGACTGAACCACACACACACACACACACACAGCTGGATTAACTCATTATGACCGGGAACGTGTCTGTGTCATTTTAAGATGTCTCTGGCTATTAAAAAAAAAATGCAGATATACAAGCAAATAGTGCGGCACCGAGAGCTTGTAGATCTGGAAAAAAAAAACGTATTTTGAGATGGGGGTCCGCGGCAAAATACATCTCATTTTGGGGGTCCTTGGCATGGAAAAGTTGGCCGCGGACCCCCATCTCAAAATGTTTTGTTCCAGGGCCCCCCCGGAAGCAAAGATTTGAGTTACGAATGTTCGCTTTAAAAATATATATATATATATATTTAAAGATTTGCACACATTTTCAAGATTTTTTGAAAAATAGTGCCGCGCTATGAGCTTGTAGATCTGCTATTTTTGAATATCCAAAGAAATGTAACAATGAAACGGAGGCTTTCCCGGGTCTTGATGGGTTAAAGAAATACTTCCCCTCCTGCCTCCACGACGAGCGTGTGTGAGATCTGGCACCGACAGGCTAATACTGTGGGGTGCCTCGGGGCTAAAGCACCCAGAGCACCCATCACAAACTCATCACACATCCGACATCTTCACTTCATGGAGTACATTTCTTGTACCAAATGAACTGAATGATCCGCATTAAAGTAACAAAAAACACCCAAAAAGGTTACAAACCCGGAAAATGTTCGGGCGCATGCACTGGCCGTGCATGCAGGCGCGCTGTGCGTGCGTGCGCTGCGCACCCAAAAGCACGGACATAAATCGCCGCCCCTGATCCACAGTATCTAAATACCAATCAGCGATATGCAGTGTATACTTATATATGTGTATACTTTTGCTCAAGTCAACTTTTAATTACCCGGACCTTTACTTGTAACAGAGTATTTCTACAGTGCAGTATTGATACTTTTACTTAAAGTAAAACATTCGAGTACTTTTTCCCCCACTGCATCAGACACGAGAATTATACAGCTTGCCTTGGCGTGCGCACACGCACAAACACACATACACGTTCCGCGTGGTTTATGAGGACACTGTGTTTTTTCCTACATTATGCAGACACCACTTTCCACTGACTCCACAGTGCAGTGGGATAAGGATAATTCCTTTTAACAGGTCGTTCATGAAAGTCCTTGCGGTCTTGTTTCCAATGAGAACCTGTGAACAATTAGGGGTTAAGAGTCTTGCTCAGGGACAAATTTCATTTCATCGACACATATGCTGGCGTGGCCTGGAATCGTACCTGGGGCAACCAGGGCCTCTGGCTCCCTAGGCGGGCTCACTAACCTGGGGGGTACCAAAAAATCCAGTTTGAGCCACGCAACACAAATCTCACTTGACATTTTCAATAATCATAACAAAACTGAAAATACAAAATCCTACATTATGAGGACACTGTTACTTAGATCTATAAGCTCCGCCCATAACTTAAACGTGTATTATTGGGACTGATGCTGTTTATAAGGACAGTACACACAAAACAAACATAAGCTCTATAATAAACTATTTAACAGTTAACTTAGGCATCAAAGGGACAAGGACTGACAGATACAGAGCTCTCCATATATGGACATAAAAGGACTCTCCATATATGGGCATAAAAGGACTCTCCATATATGGGCATAAAAGGACTCTCCATATATGGGCATAAAAGGACTCTCCATATATGGACATAAAAGGACTCTCCATATATGGGCATAAAAGGACTCTCCATATATGGACATAAAAGGACTCTCCATATATGGGCATAAAAGGACTCTCCATATATGGGCATAAAAGGACTCTCCATATATGGGCATAAAAGGACTCTCCATATATGGACATAAAAGGACTCTCCATATATGGGCATAAAAGGACTCTCCATATATGGACATAAAAGATACGAGAACTGACAGATACAGAGATCTCCATATATAGGCATATCAGCATGCCCATAATTGGGCATACACTGATGACACCAAGGATCCCCATATATGGGCATAAAGGGGACAAGTACTGACAGATACTGAGATCTCCATATATGGGCATATCAGTCACATGGGCAGTGTGCCTCTGAGGTCACACTGACTGGGGAGGGGGTCTGGGAGATAGATGGGTTATTGCTCTAAGTCTAATTATAATTAGGCTACAATGTCCTGATGTGAAAGAATGTTTAAAAATAAGAAGATACAAAAGGTTAGATGTGGACAATTGATGTGAAAGAATGTTTAAAAATAAGAAGATACAAAAGGTTAGATGTGGACAATTAATTATAATAATGCGTTAGAAATATTTTATTTGCATGTGGTGTCATGATTAAAATTAATGTTCATATGCCACACTGACTATCAAGAAAATAAAAACATGCCACTTCATGTCAGAAAGGTTGCCGACCCCTGCCATATACTCATGCAGTGGTGTAAAGTAACTAAGTACATTTACTTAAGTACTGTACTTAAGTAAAACATTGAGGTATTTGTACTTTACTTGAGTATTTCCAATTTCCAATACTGTTACTTCTACTCCACTACATCTCAGAGGAAAATATTGTACTTTTACTCCACTACATTTATTTGAAAACTTTAGTTACTAGTTACTTTTCAGATATAAATGATTACATTATAAAACATACAGATGTGCCACTTCAAAACTTCACATGTCCTGCCATCGCCAAGACAGTAAATGTTCAGGGGATTCCCAGGGCAATAAGAGGGGAAAAAAAGGGCATTTAAAATGATGAATTATTTTGATGATCACTGCTTTTATGATGCTAATTAATTTGAGCAACTCTTCAAATCACCTTTCGCCTCATAATGAGTCTGACACCTTCTCAACACACATTCTTTTGTTCTCATGCATATGGATGTCTGTTGAAGGGAAAAACGGGGGGGTTTAGTGACAACTTCTTTTCAGGGGCAAAACAGTGCAATTTTAAGGGCAGAACAGGGAGGAAAACATGCCTTTTCAGGCCACTTTCAGGGAAAGAACAGTAACGTGTGAAGTTTTGAAGTGGCACATCTGTACATTAACCACTGTAGCCCTATTCTATACATAGGCTATTTGAAAATAGTCGATCTATAAGCTCACAACGCGTCGCAGCGCGACACGTTGTGAGCTTGTAGATCTGCTATTTTCAAATATTTAGTACTTTTACTTTTGATACTTTAAGTACATTTTGATGCCAATACTTTTGTACTTTTACTCAAGTAATTTTTGAATTCTAGACTTTTACTTGTAACAGAGTATTTTTATATTGCAGTATTGGTACTTTTACTTAAGTAAAGAATTTGATTACTTTTTCCACCACTGTACTCATGTCATCAGAAAACTGTATATGGGCACAAAAAACATTGGATAACTGGGTGGGCCCAGACATGTATCATATTTATTTCATACTATACACAGTCAAATTGACTGGAACAAAGGAATCCACGTCCAGATCAATGAGAGGATCCATTGATCCAGATGGTCTGACAGGAAGGATTGAGATCAACGTATGGAGTGTTTGGAATTAATGTGACATTTTGGTCGCCGCCGTCCAATAAAAGACGGCTTAATCTCCTTTAGCTAAAGTCTGGGTCTTATATTCCACCGTCTTATTTAGACTTAAAAGGATCCAAGGCTCTTAGACAACAGGTGAAAAGTAATTCAATTCAATTACATTTTATTAAAGTATCAAATCACAACACGTTGTCTCAAGACACTTTACATGTAGAGAAGAGACCCGACAATCCCATCCTGAACAAGCAATTTTTGCGACAGTGGCAACGAAAAACTCCCTCTTAACTGGAAGAAACGTCAGGCAGACCCTAGGCTCTAGAGTGGCGGGCTTCTGCCTCGACCGTGTCGGGGGGGGGGGGGGGGGGGGGAGAGAGAGAGAGAGAGAGAGAGAGAGAGAGAGAGAGAACACAATTATTGTCACTAATGTCGGGCAGAATCCTTTTATCTCTTTTATTATTATAAATGAAAGCCCTATTTTCTGCTTAGTGTTGCACAAAAGTACCGAAAAAAGCAGATCTACAAGCTCACAACGTGTCACGGTGAGAAATGCTGCTATTTTTTGGTGGCAGCGGTTCCGGTAGGAGACACAAAGAGTCTTCTTTGTGTCTCCAACAGGTCCGCTGGTCATCAAATGATTGTCTTAGGAATGTGACGAAAACAAAAAAAAGAATCCATGAATTCAAGTCTCCATGGGGTGACCGATCCATAGAAAAAAAGTCATTTTGGGGGTGAACTATCCCTTTAACATTGTCAAAAGGCATTGTGTTGAAATGCAACACGTAGACAGACGGGGAGATACACAGAGGATGCGTTTCATGATGGGGGGGGATTAGTGCGTTAACAAAAGGAACGTCATGTCCATTATCCTCCCCCTCAGGTCCACCACGGCCCGGCCCGGCGGCACAGACTAGGGACCCCCCCGGGGTCAAACGCTGCGACGGATAACCATCTTAAGCGCTCTAATTTGACATGAATCCTGAGACTTGGGGCTGAAAAGGACTTAGTGAAGGCTTAGACAGGTTGCTGACTTAGTTGCAGCGGGTGTAAAGTAACTAAGTACCATGTTCTCAAGTACTGTACTTAAGGTCTTTTTACTTTACTGGAGTATTTCCAGTATTTCAATACTTTTACTTCTACTCCACTACACCTCAGAGGCAAAATATTTGACTCCACTACAATTATTTGAAAACTTTAGTTACTTTGTAAGATTTTTATTATTATTACAAAACATACATTACTCACTTCAGCCCTATAGACATTTCGGCCATTTGAAAATAGCAGATCTACAAGCTCACAATGCGTCGCGATGCGACGCATTGTGAGCTTGTAGATCTGCTATTTTCAAAAGATTGTTTTATACATTTCGAAAACTTGAATATGAATAGCAAAAGTTTGAAATAATAGTAGTTACAGTTATTGCGATGCTATTATTAACTCATTTTGCTGGGGACTGCGATTCCAGGCCATGGCATGGCTGGACATGAAAGAGTTGAGAGGACAGACGGCTTGAGAGCCTGACCCCCCCCCCCCCCCATTATACACATTAAGGACATTATACACAAAACAAACACAAGCTCTATAATAAACTATGTAACAGTTAACTTAGGCATAAAAGGGACAAGGACTGACTGATACAGAGCTCTCCATATATGGACATAAAAAGGACTCTCCATATATGGACATAAAAGGAACTGACTGATACAGATATCTCCATATATGGGCATAAAAGAGACGAGGACTGACAGATACAGAGATCTCCATATATGGGCATATCAGCATGCCCATAATTGGGCATACACTGATGACATCAAGGATCCCCATATATGGGCATAAAGGGGACAAGTACTGACAGATACTGAGATCTCCATATATGGGCATATCAGTCACATGGGCAGTGTGCCTCTGAGGTCACACTGACTGGGGAGGGGGTCTGGGAGATAGATGGGTTATTGCTCTAAGTCTAATTATAACTAGAAAAAGTGCCCCTCGGCGCACAACTCTCCGCCAGAAGACTTGTGTTGGGAATGTTGGGAATGTTCTATCTGTATAAGTGTCCTATCCATCCTGTCTGTATAAGTGTCCTATCCCTCCTGTCTGTATAAGTGTCCTATCCGTCCTGTCTATGTAAGTGTCCTATCCGTCCTGTCTGTGTAAGTGTCCTATCCGTCCTGTCTATGTAAGTGTCCTATCCGTCCTGTCTGTGTAAGTGTCCTATCCGTCCTGTCTGTATAAGTGTCCTATCCGTCCTGTCTATGTAAGTGTCCTATCCGTCCTGTCTATGTAAGTGTCCTATCCGTCCTGTCTGTGTAAGTGTCCTATCCAATTGTTACAGTATCCGCCATTTCTCAACCATTTCGTGATTGTTCCTGTCTTACCTCACTCTTACCAGACTTGTGTTGGGAATGTTGGGAATGTTCTAATTCTTATGTTCTAACTGTCCGATCCGTCCTGTCTGTATAAGTGTCCTATCCGTCTTGTCTGTATAAGTGTCCTATCCGTCCTGTCTATGTAAGTGTCCTATCCCTCCTGTCTGTGTAAGTGTCCTATCCGTCCTGTCTGTATAAGTGTCCTATCCGTCCTGTCTGTATACTGTAAGTGTCCTATCCGTCCTGTCTGTATACTGTAAGTGTCCTATCCGTCCTGTCTGTGTAAGTGTCATATCCCTCCTGTCTATGTAAGTGTCCTATCCGTCCTGTCTGTGTAAGTGTTCTATCCGTCCTGTCTGTATAAGTGTCCTATCCGTCCTGTCTGTATAAGTGTCCTATCCGTCCTGTCTGTATAAGTGTCCTATCCGTCCTGTCTGTATAAGTGTCCTATCCGTCCTGTCTGTACACTGTAAGTGTCCTATCCGTCCTGTCTGTGTAAGTGTCATATCCCTCCTGTCTATATAAGTGTCCTATCTGTCTTATCTGCCAATTATGTATCAGCCATGCAGCCATTTCGTGATGGTTCCTGTCTTACCTCACTTTGACAGTGGCGGAGACACTGTCAAAGTGACGCCATGTATTTATAGGCCGCTATGCGTCACTAGCCAATCAGATCACAGTATTTCACCGTATTGTCACGTGTCACGTGAGGCTTGACCAATCGGTGTGTCATATTTAGAAAGTGAAAACAATACTCTCCTGGCGGAGAGTAATTAGGCTACAATGTCCTGATGTGAAAGAATATTTAAAAATAAGAAGATACAAAAGGTTGGATGTGGACAATTAATTATAATAATGTGTTAGAAATATTTTATTTGCGGGGCGTGGTCAGCGTGCAATGGAGTAAGCTGTGTTTCTACGAGGCTCCGCTCCAAACGGCTTTTATTTACTACTTTAATAATTACTACCGCAACATTCAATGTCCATCACTCGCCTTAAATGACGGGCAGGAAAAGTACGCTGAGACCACGACTACACAAAAAAAAGAAAAATAATACAAGTGAGAATATTTCTACAAACGGGGATTCAGAAGACGCTAGCAACAATATGCTAGCAGAGGAGCTAACCGGTGGTGGCGCAGCAGCTAATCCTTCCACGGCTGATCTGATGAAAGCTATCGCCGGCCTGCAGAAAACAGTGGAGACTAAGCTCGCTACTATCTCAACTTCTATGAGCTCCATGCAAGCTTCACTGGCTACAGTCACTGGAAAAGTTCAAGATATTGAAGTAGCAGTGACCAGGCATGACGACAGATTGGAGGCACAGGAGACGATATGTAAGGCTTTACGAGATGGCTACAATGACGTCCGCAAGAAGCTGCTAATACTCGAGATGCACTCAAGACGTCGGAATATCAGGATAACAGGTATAGCCGAAGGAGAGGAAAAAGATAATCCGACTGACTTTGTGTCTACTCTAATTCCATTGCTGTTGGGGGCCGAGCATTTTCCTGTTAAGGTCCTAGTTGACGTAGCACACAGAGTAGGCCCGAAGCCTGCTAACGGCAGCTACTCGCGCGCGCTCATTGCAAAAATACATTATCTACAAGTGCAGATGCTTATCACCAAGCTAGCCCCTAAGAAAGCTCCTCTGCGCTACAAGGATGGCAAGGTCTCCATATTCCCTGATCTACCGACGGAGGTGTTTCAACAACGCAAGAAGTTTCAGGACGTCCGGAGCAGATGCAGGGCCGCTGGCATGCTAGCGGGGTTTATGGGCCAGCAGACTCGACTTCGCATCACCGTGGATGGAGTCACACAGTACTTCGAAACACCCGAGGCTGCTGGTAGATTTCTGGATGAAAAACTAGTCGTCGGCGAGGAGGAGGAAACCGAGGAAGTCGAGGACGGTGAACTCCCTGCATGATTCTCCTGCTTTTCAACATGGGCTGAGGAGCAAAGGGTATGTTAATCACACACATTTTGTTTCGTTTGGCTGGACCTGAGAGTTTTTTTTTTTTCCCTGCAAGACTCTTTTATTTTCTTTTTGAAAAAAAGAAAGCAACTTTTTATTTTTTCTTTATATGGACACCTGGACTTTAGCTAATGTGGCCCACCTATTTTTTTTCTCTTATACTTCTCATATTATGCTTGTTGGTCTCAAATTGAAATAGTTTCTCTCATTGTGATGATGCTTATGCTATATATATGCTCCCTGATTTTTTCATTATCCTTCTCTCTTTTTTCTCAATGAGGGTGGGCTACGTTAGTTCATGGACATTGGAAAAAACATTTTTTTGAGTACCATGCAGCAAGATTCTTCATTTATTTTTTATTTTTTCATATATATATGAACACTGGGATTAATGCTTATATTTCAATGCAACCCTTTTTTATATTTTTTTGATAGATATATATATTTTGTACTTTTATTTGTACTGGGTGACATGGGAACAGGTCATGATGATTAGCTTAACTTGGATGGTGTTTATGGACATGGCTGTTAAAATGCTGTTCAAACCTTTATTTTTATTTTCATGGTTCTCTTATATTTTTACTTATGGGAGTCTTGTGCGAGCGGGCCAGGCCGGCGAGGGTTTAGGGGTTCGGTTGGTTACAACTGATGTATACCGATTTTCTCAGTAAAATGTGTGATTGTGTTACCCTGTTATAATTATATTGCAATAAGGTATTTTTTATTTCTTTTTATTGTTTATTATGGAGCGGAGCCGTAGGTGGGAATGTTACCTATGCCTTGGATTGTATTAGGGAGGATAGAGAAGGGCGCCAATAAGGGGTGTCCCTCTGCTTGGGGGTGGGAGGTGGGGGGTGGGACAGCTGTGTTATATGTTTTGTGTTTGTTTTGGCTGTTGCTACGTGCATGTTTGGGGCGGCGGGCGGTGTCACTACTTTTCATTCTGATTTGTGTCAATGACACATAAGGCAGTAGGCAGGTTACCCAACGGGGCTCTGAGGTTTGTCAGCTGGAATGTAAAAGGACTAGGCAATCCTGTCAAGAGAGCAAAAGTTTTGGCTCATCTTAAATCCTTACAGCCGGATATTATTTTCCTCCAAGAAACACATGCTAAACGCAATGTGCAGTCAATTCTTCGTGCTAACTGGCTGGGTCAGGCATATCATGCTAACTTTGGAGCTAAGGCGAGGGGTGTAGCGATATTATTTAGGAAAAATATTCCATTCACTCAAACTACTACAATAACTGATCCGGATGGTAGATACTTAATTATTACTGGTCACCTGGCGTCTCTGCCTGTGACCCTGGTGAATATTTATGGCCCGAATTTTGATTGCCCGGATTTTTACAAAAAACTGTTTAATTTGATTCCCGATATACACCATACTAATGTTCTGATTGCGGGCGACGCTAACTGTGTTATGAATACTGCACTGGACAAAAGCTCGCCTCTTTCCTTGCAGCAGTCAAAGGCTGGATGTCTTTTGAATACTCTGCTAAATAACTCAAATATTGTGGATATTTGGAGATTGGTCAACCCCGCGGGGAGAGAGTATTCCTTTTTCAGTCCAGTACATAAAACCTCAAGTCGCATTGACTACTTTTTCCTAGATTCTAAGCTCATTCCTGCGGTGATTGATAGCACTTATCATCCAATATTAATCTCAGACCATAGCCCAGTAACATTGGATTTGCAATTTCGTGATTTGGACAACAGAAATAAGAAAGCATGGCGATTTGACCCCCTACTTTTGAAAGATGAATCATTTATTGACGAAATGGAGGGACACATCTCATTCTTCTTAACCACAAACGACAATGGCGAGGTCGATGATGTGGTGTTGTGGGAATCCTTGCAGGCAGTTCTGAGGGGATATATAATAGCTTTCTCATCTGCCAAACGGCGGTCACAGGATCAGTCCCTCAGATTTATAGAGGCTACTATTACTCAATTGGACAAAGATTATCTAGCTACACCGTCACCAGAACTGTTGGGTAGAATTATAAAACTAAGATATGAATATAATTCAATTATTACAAAACAGGTCTGCTCCCAACTACTAAACTACAGACAGAAGATATTTGAAATAGGTGATAAGCCACACAAATTGCTTGCTAGACTGTTGAGGCAGTCACAAGCCTCTCAAGCCATTCTCTCTGTAAAAAATAAAAAAGGGGACCTAGTTACTGTCCCAAAGGAGATTAATAAATGTTTTGAGGAGTTTTATCGTGATTTATATAGTTCTAAAAGTACTTCTAGCCAGGCCGCAATTGATAGCTTCTTAGAGGAATGTGATCTACCTACTTTGGATGATGAGGCAGTATTAGCATTGGATGCAGATTTTACACTGGAAGAAGTTCAGCTCGCTATTCAGCAGTCACCAAATAACAAGGCCCCTGGACCTGACGGTTTCGGGGCTGAATTTTATAAAGCTTATTCTGCTCTGTTGGCACCTCTTATACTTCGTATGTTGAATAATTCCAAAGAGATGGGCTCTTTACCAAAAGCTCTCTATCATGGTAGGATTTCTCTCTTGCTAAAAAAAGGCCGGGATTCAACTTTGGCTTCCTCATATAGGCCCATTTCTCTTCTTCCAGTAGAAACCAAAATTTTGAGCAAAATACTCTCCTCTCGCCTCAAGGAGTACATAACAAGAATCATTCATCCTGACCAGACCGGTTTTATGCCCAATCGCCACATTCAGTTCAACATGAGGAGGTTGTTTAATGTTATATATAATCCGGCTCGTAGCACAGAGGACGCGATCGTGATCTCCCTTGATGCGGAAAAAGCGTTCGATCAGATAGAACATCCCTACATGATGTCTGTTTTGGCAAAATTTGGATTTGGACAAAATTTTATTAATTGGATAAAAATTATTTACAAAAAACCATCTGCCTCAGTCACCACCAACCAGAATGTATCAGAGCCATTCAGGCTATTTAGAGGCACGCGTCAGGGAGATCCGATTTCCGCTTATATCTTCGCTCTGGCGCTCGAACCGTTAGCGTCAAGAATACGAACTTGTCCAGAGATACATCCTATAATGCAATCTGGTACATCGCATAAAATATCGGCATACGCTGATGATGTGGTTTTGTTCATCTCGAAGCCAAGGTCTTCCATCCCTTCCTTGCTAAATCTTATAAATACATTTGGTTCCTTTTCTGGGTATAGGATAAACTGGACGAAAAGTGAGCTGATGCCTTTGTCACAGGTTGTGGACAGAACTTTTTTGGAGTCCACCCCGTTTAAAATTGTATTGGATAAGTTCACAAGTTTGGGTATAATAGTCACAAGTAAATTGAACCAGTTACTGAAACTAAATTGGGGGGACAAAATTAAACAATTAGAGAAAAACATAGAGTTCTGGAATACTTTGCCCATTTCAATGGCCGGACGCATAAATGCCATAAAAATGGTAACTTTACCCAGATTCCTGTACATTTTTCAGTCAATTCCGATAAGTATCCCCCAATATTACTTTAAAAAATTGGACTCTGTTGTTTCCTCCTTTATCTGGTTTGGAAAAACACCCAGAATAACTAGGTCGCATCTATGTAAAAGTAGGAGTGAGGGTGGATTTGGGCTTCCTCAATTCAGATTGTATTATATGGCGGCTCAGCTGAATTGGCTTTCTTATTGGTATGAGTGTTATCCGGGCTATAGCCTGGAGAATATGCCTTCCTGGCTACAAATTGAGCATTTATCATGTGTAGGGTCGTGTCTACCAGCACTTCTCAATAGCCCTACTAAGATCAAGGGAATCACTTATGGACATAACCCTATAATTCAAAACGCTCTGAAGGTTTGGTCTCAGATATTAGCATTGATTAAGGCCCCTAAAATGTATCTATATACCCCCATATGTTCCAATCATGCTTTTAAGCCAGGATTGGTTGACCCTGTTTTCTTGGCATGGAGGGAGAAGGGTATTGGTTCTTTGAGAAATGTATATATTGATGACCATCTTGCATCTTTCCAGCAACTGCAGCACTCCTTTCAGCTTCCGGCATCACACTTTTTCCGTTTTCTACAGCTGAGACACTTTATCAGTTCACATTTCCCACAATATGAGCAAAAACCCCATAATCCTGTTCTGGAAGAAATGATGAGAATTGAGCCTTTTAGCAAAGGTGCGGTTTCTCGATTTTATGGCATATTACAGGCCCTGATTAGCCCTTCTTCACATTCATACAGGGACAATTGGCAAAAGGAGTTGGGCATGGAAATTTCGGACGACATGTGGGAAAATTGTATCGATAATATACACCGCAGCTCAATTAATGTCAGACACTCTTTAATCCAATTTAAAATTGTTCATAGGCTGCATTTCTCCCCAGCTAAATTGAATAAGATTTTTCCCAATTCTTCTCCCATGTGTGGGAAGTGCTCCATTGAACAAGGAACTCTGTCTCACCAATTCATTACATGCCATAAATTGCAAAACTTCTGGAGTCAGCTGTTCGACTTTCTTTCCAAAGCTTATAAAAGGGAACTTCCCCCTGCCCCTTTGACAGCTCTTTTTGGAATTGTGGAACCAGGAATGGCCCTCAGTAAATATGTAAGCCAGGCTATCTCACTATCTACCTTGTTAGCCAGGAAGTTAATTCTACAGGCCTGGAAATCAGAGAAACCCCCGACAATCAATATGTGGCTAAGGGAGCTGGGAGGAGTGTTGCACCTGGAGAGGATAAGGTTCACTCTTTCTGATAGGGAGCCCCTATTTCAGAGAATCTGGGCACCTATCATTGGGTTGCTGGATGAGATGACCTGAGTGAATATAGTGTCGTGTTGCCCCCGGAGTGGTACCTGTTGTATGCCTATATATTTTACTAGATTTTGATGCTGTTCGTTTTGCCCTTTGGATGTGTACTGTCATCAGCCTCATGTTGTTTGTATGTCATTCAGTTTAGTTAAGTTGTGTATGTTGTTGTTGTATGTCTCTGTTTTGTTTCATGTTGTTTTTTTGTATTTTCTTTATCTGTGCAAATCCTGTTGTCGATTTTTTTGAAAAAATTCTTATGTGAAAAAAAAACAAAACTGCAATAAACAGATGTTTAAAAAAAAAAGAAATATTTTATTTGCATGTGGTGTCATGATTAAAATTAATGTTCACTAGACCATACCCGGTCGACGCATCCGTGGGGGGATATGCGCACATGATCTGGCAACCCGGGAGGCAGTTCGTCCCATAGCTGGGCAGCCCCGTAACCATGAAGACAGTGTTTGACACAAAAACGCTAATAAGAAGCTGAGATTTGATGAAATTGAAAAACGGGCTTCACAGTTAAGTTCAGATGGTAATGGTCAATGGCTGTGTGCAAAATCAGAGCAATTGGTCCAGCCACTGAGGAGAACCGGGTAGCTTCACCTACTCACCTACGCACCTACTCAAGATGGTTACTAGAATTATAGTAGGATATGCCACACTGACTATCAAGAAAATAAAAACATGCCACTTCATGTCAGAAAGGTTGCCGACCCCTGCCATATACTCATGTCATCAGAAAACTGTATATGGGCACAAAAGGAACACAGACAGATACAGAAATCTCCAAATATGTGCATAAATAAAACATTGGATAACTGGGTGGGCCCAGACATGTATCATATTTATTTCATACTATACACAGTCAAATTGACTGGAACAAAGGAATACACTTCCAGATCAATGGCCCTCATTTATCAATGCAGCGTATAAACCGGCGTATATTTTTCCATATATTCGGCCGTACACCAACGTCGAAGTCACATTTATCAACGCATCCTACATAGCTGATCCGAGCGTACACTTGGTCCCAGCGTTGATAAATGTCACGGCTGAAACGAGCGTCATTTAAATAACACGCCCTTAAAATATTCTCAAAACGCCCCGATTTTACGACATGAAGACGAACCAGAATACGACCAAAGACATGAAAAGCCAATAAGAAACAGTTTCCCCCGCTCGTCACACACGCACACGCACACGCCTCTCTCACTCGCTCTCTCTCGCTCGCTCTCTCGCTGTCTCGCTCTCTCTCTCACACACACACGCGCCCGCCCAACTTTGTCTTTCATGTAGCGTAGCGGTACATGAGACTCGGGCGGAATGCAGTGATTCCGTGCCGCCACGTTAATATTGGAGCGTCGGGTTTATATCCTTAACCCAGCCAGGTTGTGTAGCCTACATAACTCTCTATGACATAACTCCATAACATAGGACAAGCTACTGTAAGTTTGTAGACCTCACTGTCCATGAAAAGGTGCCGTCCCGACCGCGGGACTCCCGGCGCAAAAGCGCTTGTATATTTTTGAAAATAGCAGATCTACAAGCTCACAACGCGTCGCGATGCAACACTGGCTTGTGAGCTTGTAGATCTGCTATTTTCAATACAGACAGATCTACAATCTTATCTGAATGACTGTTAAAGCAGTTTGTTTAAATTACTTTATAAAATGATATATTTTCACAGCGATTATTTATTAGTGTAGATATACACATTTAGGAGTGGATTATGTGTTTAGATGCCTGTCAGACAGTCAGACAATGCAGCTCCGTAGGTCTAGAATGGAATAAACGGGTGCAGCCAACGTCAACAACTGGTCTCGACCAGACGTGAGATCTCAGCGTACGGTAGGGTGAAGCCCACGTCAGGATATATTGATAAATGCCGAAAGGTGCAGTGATTACGCCGTACGCTCATTATTTGGGCTGCACCACGTTGATAAATGAGGGCCATTGAGAGGATCCATTGATCCAGATGGTCTGACAGGAGGATTGAGATCAACGTATGGAGTGTTTGGAATTAATGTGACATTTGGTCGGCGCCGTCCAATAGAAGACGGCTTAATCTCCTTTAGCTAAAGTCTGGGTCTTATATTCCACCGTCTTATTTAGACTTAAAAGGATCCAAGGCTCTTAGACAACAGGTGAAAAGTACACAATTATTGTCACTAATGTCGGGCAGAATCCTTTTATCTCTTTTATTATTATAAATGAAAGCCCTATTTTCTACTTAGTGTTGCACAAAAGTACCGAAAAAAGCAGATCTACAAGCTCACAACGTGTCACGGTGAGACACGCTGCTATTTTTTGTGGCAGCGGTTCCGGTAGGAGACACAAAGAGTCTCCTTTGTGTCTCCAACAGGTCCGCTGGTCATCAAATTATTGTCTTAGGAATGTGACGAAAACAAAAAAAATAATCCATGAATTCAAGTCTCCATGGGGTGACCGATCCATAGAAAAAAAGTCATTTTGGGGGTGAACTATCCCTTTAACATTGTCAAAAGGCATTGTGTTGAAATGCAACACGTAGACAGACGGGGAGATACACAGAGGATGCGTTTCATGATGGGGGGGATTAGTGCGTTAACAAAAGGAACGTCATGTCCATTATCCTCCCCCTCAGGTCCACCCCGGCCCGGCCCGGCAGCACAGACTCGGGGACCCCCCCGGGGTCAAAAGCTGCGACGGATAACCATCTTAAGCGCTCTAATTTGACATGAATCCTGAGACTTGGGGCTGAAAAGGACTTAGTGAAGGCTTAGACAGGTTTGCTGACTTAAGACAGGTTGCAGCGGGTGTAAAGTAACTAAGTACCATGTTCTCAAGTACTGTACTTAAGGTTTTTTTTTTTTTACTTTACTGGAGTATTTCCAGTATTTCAATACTTTTACTTCTACTCCACTACACCTCAGAGGCAAATATTTTACTCCACTACAATTATTTGAAAACTTTAGTTACTTTGTAAGATCTTTATTATTATTACAAAACATACATTACTCACTTCAGCCCCATAGACATTTCGGCCATTTGAAAATAGCCGATCTACAAGCTCACAATGCGTCGCGATGCGACGCATTGTGAGCTTGTAGATCTGCTATTTTCAAAAGATTTTTTATACATTTCGAAAACTTGAATATGAATAGCAAAAGTTTGAAATAATAGTAGTTACAGTTATTGCGATGCTATTATTAACTCATTTTGCTGGGGACTGCGATTCCAGGCCATGGCATGGCTGGACATGAAAGAGTTGAGGACAGACGGCTTGAGAGCCTGACCCCCCCCCCCCCCCCCCATTATACACATTAAGGACATTATACACAAAACAAACACAAGCTCTATAATAAACTATGTAACAGTTAACTTAGGCATAAAAGGGACAAGGACTGACTGATACAGAGCTCTCCATATATGGACATAAAAGGGACTCTCCATATATGGACATAAAAGGGACTCTCCATATATGGACATAAAAGGGACTCTCCATATATGGACATAAAAGGGACTCTCCATATATGGACATAAAAGGAACTGACTGATACAGATATCTCCATATATGGGCATAAAAGAGACGAGGACTGACAGATACAGAGATCTCCATATATGGGCATATCAGCATGCCCATAATTGGGCATACACTGATGACATCAAGGATCCCCATATATGGGCATAAAGGGGACAAGTACTGACAGATACTGAGATCTCCATATATGGGCATATCAGTCACATGGGCAGTGTGCCTCTGAGGTCACACTGACTGGGGAGGGGGTCTGGGAGATAGATGGGTTATTGCTCTAAGTCTAATTATAATTAGGCTACAATGTCCTGATGTGAAAGAATGTTTAAAAATAAGAAGATACAAAAGGTTGGATGTGGACAATTAATTATAATGCGTTAGAAATATTTTATTTGCATGTGGTGTCATGATTAAAATTAATGTTCACTAGACCATACCCGGTCGACGCATCCGTGGGGGGATATGCGCACATGATCTGGCAACCCGGGAGGCAGTTCGTCCCATAGCTGGGCAGCCCCGTAACCATGGCGACAGTGTTTGACACAAAAACGCTAATAAGAAGCTGAGATTTGATGAAATTGAAAAACGGACTTCACAGTTAAGTTCAGATGGTAATGGTCAATGGCTGTGTGCAAAATCAGAGCAATTGGTCCAGCCACTGAGGAGAACCGGGTAGCTTCATCTACTTACCTACGCACCTACTCAAGATGGTTACTAGAATTATAGTAGGATAGTAGGATATGCCACACTGACTATCAAGAAAATAAAAACATGCCACTTCATGTCAGAAAGGTTGCCGACCCCTGCCATATACTCATGTCATCAGAAAACTGTATATGGGCACAAAAGGAACACAGAGATACAGAAATCTCCAAATATGTGCATAAATCTTCATCTTCATCTTCATCCTAAAGTTGTTTGATAGGGCTGAGGTCACAACTTTTCAGTTAAGTTCTTCCATACACACCAAACTCACCCAACCACTAACATTTGTACGGTACGATACCCACTTGACCCATTCAGCTGCAGTGTTGAACACAACTCATTTTGCTTTTATTTGTGAGCTCAGAGTGTGGTCTAAAGAAAATATGCTGGGAGAGTCAAATTATCTATTATTATTGTCCTATAGTTATGTGGGAACATTAAGAATTATATAATGCTGCTTGCCTGTCATAAAGTGAGTCACTCAGTCATATTATAATATTATTATAATAATATAATATTATATATTGTTATATTATATATATCACTCACATTCTATGATTTGCAGTTCTATACCTTAATTTATACTTCTGCAGCACGAGGGTTTCGTTTGCTAAAAATAGCAGATCTACAAGCTAACAACGCGTCTCGACCGCACGTCCGGACCGCATTGATTGCTTGAAGATCTGTTGTGTTCATCACACATGCTCCCAAAGTCCCCGCCCCCTTTCTTCTTGGCACCGAGTGGACCGTCGTACTTGTTAGTCTGCACAACAACATTAATGGACGGATAGTCAGGCTCACCGACACGGTGCAAACTAAAGTTAATTGCAAAGTTAGCAATGTTCGAACGTCACTCGATATAACTTTTAACCAAACGCGGGTGAAACAGCGAAGGTGTCCCCGCTGCCCGCATAAAGAGTGCACGCACGCACATGGATCGACGGACCTCGCGTATCGATTACAAACAATTCGTACCTCGCTTACAAAAGCTTATCAACACCATGAATTAACATTAGCTGGATGTATATGCATATCAATGATCCATTGTGACCTTCTAGTCTACTGTTACTAGGTAGGTAGGTGTAATAGGCTACTGTCAGCAGTGGTGGGAAAAGTACTTAAGTAAAAGTATCTGTACTGCGCAGAAATACTCGCAAGCTCACAACGGGTCGCAAAGCGACGCGTTGTTTGCTTGTGGATCGGCTATTTTCAAATAGCCGAAGTATATAGGGATAAAGTGGTTAATGCGTGTTTTGTAATAATACAAATCTACAAAGTAACTAAATTGTAGTGGAGTAAAAGAACAATATTTGCCTCTGAGATGTTGTGGAGTAGAAGTAAAAGTACTGAAAATGTAAGATAATCCAGTAAAGTGAAAATTCCTCAAATTTGTACTTAAGTAGATGTATATATATAGGATATATGTACTTAGTTACATTCCACCACTGACTGTCAGATGTTCTGTCTGCAGCAGTCTGTTACACTACTAACTCACCATCAAGCAGCCTACACTGAATGTCACATGATACAACAGCTGGATAAAAGTAATAGATTATCTATCTATCAGCAGCATAAAAACTATTATATCTATCTATCTATCTATCAGCATAAAAACTAATATTATATCTACATATATCTATCTATCTATCAGCATAAAAACTAATATTATATCTACATATATCTATCTATCTATCAGCATAAAAACTAATATTATATCTACATATATCTATCTATCTATCTATCAGCATAAAAACTAATATTATATCTACATATATCTATCTATCTATCAGCATAAAAACTAATATTATATCTACATATATCTATCTATCTATCAGCATAAAAACTAATATTATATCTACATATATCTATCTATCTATCAGCATAAAAACTAATATTATATCTACATATATCTATCTATCTATCTATCAGCATAAAAACTAATATTATATCTACATATATCTATCTATCTATCAGCATAAAAACTAATATTATATCTACATATATCTATCTATCTATCAGCATAAAAACTAATATTATATCTACATATATCTATCTATCTATCAGCATAAAAACTAATATTATATCTACATATATCTATCTATCTATCTATCAGCATAAAAACTAATATTATATCTACATATATCTATCTATCTATCTATCTGATCAGCATAAAAACTAATATTATATCTACATATATCTATCTATCTATCTATCTGATCAGCATAAAAACTAATATTATATCTACATATATCTATCTATCTATCTATCTATCTGATCAGCATAAAAACTAATTATATCTACATATATCTATCTATCTATCTATCTATCTATCAGCATAAAAACTAATATTATATCTACATATATCTATCTATCTATCTATCAGCAGCATAAAAACTAATATTATATCTATATCTATCTATCTATCTATCTATCAGCAGCATAAAAACGAATATTATATCCATCTATCTATCTATCTGTATGTAGCCTGTAGTCTGTCTGTGAACACATTAATTAATAAGATATGATGATTCATTATATAATATAATGATTATACGTGCCCCATGATCATATCTTATGAAAATGTTATAATCATAGAATATAATTAATCATCATATATGTTAATAATCATAAAATAATAATACTCCTAAAAACGAACATTAAAAAAATATGGTGATATATATCGTCTATCGTGATATTTCTTGAAAAATATCGTGACAGTTTTTTTTTCAATATCGAACACCCCTAGCCAGCACCGTGTCTGCAAACTAACTACAGAGGTATGTTACAAAATGCATTTCGGGTTATGCTTCATTTGTTTGTTTTATAAGTTGTTTTTGTACTTGAAGCCATTACTTACTGAATGATTACTGCACTCCTAGAATCTCTGGTGGTGCTGTTGTAATGGATATTTTCAGAATGCCAACCTGTTCTAAATAATCTATGTACAGTATCTATCTATATTTTGGCCCTAGAATAGTAGCCACACAGCAGGGTTCTTTTCACAGCTTCTGTTCTTGTCATTCAACAACTGATGCAAAGGACTATTTTCCACATATGTGACTGCTACTGGTCTTACCTTCCGCATGTCGCCTGCTGACAATCAGTAGATAATGGAACATTTAGATCGATTTTTTTTTTTGTGTTTTTCGTTTTTTTTTTTCTTCATATTAACACAGTTTGAATGTTGAAGAAGGTTTCTATTGCAAAATATAGTCGTGGGAGAATCATTAAATGGTTACGTTTGTAGGGCAAAGTAGGCTCTACTTGGCTGCTTTTGAGCGAGTCTCTGCGTTACTTTGGGGGTGGAGAGACACTTGGCCGAGATTTGCATAGTACTCCGGTTTCACTGTCACCGCACCAAGAGCCAGTGTTGCCAGGTATTGTTATTATAAGTTAGCCCCCAAGATTTTATTTGAACATAGCAGATCTATAAGCTCACAGTGCGTCGCTCGCGATGCGACGCGTTGTGAGCTTGTAGATCTGCTATTTTCAAATAGCTGATGCATACAGTAGGGTTAAAATGCTCATGTGGCCCATATAGTCGCTTATTTTGAGCTTTTTTTCCTAGACTTGGTTGCTTATTTCTCTCATAGAATCTGGCAACACTGGTCTGTGTATGTTGGTTGCGTTGTTGCTTAACTTTAGGCGCATAGCGAAAGTTGCTCTGATCTGCTCAGCGGAGAGGATTATTCATTCATTTTCCTCCGTGTGTTTGATGCCCCCCCCCCCCCCCCCCATTTTGAGCTATACCAACCTTTCAGCTAAACAGGCCGCTCGTTTGTATGGACGTATTCCACTGCTCCAGAACGTGTAGCTAGACTAGATAGCATAGCCTCGTTAGCTCGTTGAGGCGAGTGTCTTGCCTGAACTGCAACCTGGTGTTTGCATTTCTCCATTTACAACTCGTACATCTACATAAACGTTCAGATTTCAAATATAAAGTGCTTATCTCATGGCTACGGGTAATATACTTATATACGGGCCCTCATAAGTACCCGTATCTTCCGTATCGTTCAATAAAAATCATTTTGATCCGATTGGTGGCCATTGTCTCCGTTTTTTTTCAACTACGCGGCTGTAGCGGTTGGGGGGTGTATGCACTCTTGATACGTTATAACTCTATGAGAAAATGGCTTTTTATTGAACAATACGGAAGATACGGATACTTGACTTCCGGTATGGCTGCTGAGTGAGGCAGACGCACGAAAGAGCAGCTCTTGAGCTTTTTTTATTCTCCATTATCTGGTATCAACCACACCGTCAGTGAACCTAACGATTAACAGACACTGCCTGCTATAACAATAGTTCGGCTAAAAGTCTTGTTTAAATGCCTGGTGGCAAGAACAAAACAGAAGCCATGTCCACTACTACTACAAGACACGCCGCTGCGGCCTCTGCAGCAGCTCCATTATCTATATCGGACCTGGTAGCTGAATTGGAGAAGAACAGAGCAGCAATCTCAGCTGAAATAAAAACATCACTCTCTCCGATCCAAAAAACCCTGAATGCTGTTCGTACCAAAGTGGAGGAGTTTGGCCCACGTCTGATGGCAATGGAAACGTCGCTCTCTGACCATAGCGACCGGCTGAACAACCTTGAAATACAGGTGAAACTGCTCCAATCTGAAAATGATCATCTTAAAATTAAGACGGAGATTCAAGAAATAAACTCCCGTCGCTACAGTTTAAGAGTGATCAACTTGGCCGAGGGCTGCGAGGGACGCTCCCCCACAGAATTCATGTCCATGCTGCTTGCTGAGATACTACAGGACGAAGCACTGTCTATCGCTGCTCCACTGGAGCTGGAGGCCGCATTCCGCGTGCCAAAAGCTAAACCTGCCACTGGTGAGAGGCCTCGGCCCATCGTTGTTCGTTTCCTACGCTACAAACAAAGGGAACAGGTGCTAAACCTATCGAAGAAACGAGGCCAACTTGCTTATCAGGGAAAAAATATTTTCATCTTCCCAGATAGGTATATAAGCAAGGAGGATGCTAAGAAGCGCGCTAGCTTCTCGGCAATAAAATCCAAATTGTTTGAGAAAGGCATAAAATTCACTCTCCGCCACCCTGCAGTTTTATCTATCACACTGGAAGGCATAGAAAACAAATTCAACACTGCAGACGAGGCCGAAAAGTTTTTCACGAACATGTGCTGCATGGATAACTGATTAGTATAATGACTCTGACTGGAATAATCGAGGCCCATGTTAAATGTTGAGACTCTTATTTCGTTTGTTGAACTATTCAGATAACTAGCTATATATTTTCTTCATTTATTATATCTTAAAACCACTTTTGTTTTTTGTTTGTTTGTTTTTTTTGCTTGAAGTATTGTGTTTATTAGTTGTATTTCTTGTTTATTTAGAGTTATATATTTATTTTGTTTTTTTGTTTTGATTTATTTCGATTATTAGTTTAATTTAATTTAATATTATTTTCTCATATATTTATTTCGTTTGTTTGAACCACTGTGATTGTTTAACTTTAGTTTGTTGCTTATTTAGAACTCTAAACTTATTTTTGTTTCGAATTAGTGGTATTATTAATTCACTTTATTTTTGTAGTTTATTTAAAATAACATTTATTTCGTTTGTTTAATCTATTTTGACTAGTTTAAGCTAATTTAAAACCCCGTTTGTTTTGTCTATTCTCCCTTTTCATTTTCTTTTTTTCTTTTTTTTCTCTCTATTTGGGGAGGGGGAAATGATAATTTAAACAGGAACGGAGTTGGGCGTTATAATTAAACTTTCGCGTTTAGTTAATGGACTTTTCTCTTTGACATGAGGAACTGGGACTTAACTTTAGATTTAGATCTAGGGCCACGGAATACCAGATCACGGTCTTACTATGTGAAGTTACCTTTGGATGCTGGATTTGGACTATGGATTTCGTCTTTCTTTTTTCTTTTTCTTTTTCAAGGCAACTGCTTTAAAAGCCGAACAATGACTCGGACCTTTAAAACATATATAAAGCCGGGTCCTGCAAACTCCGCTCCTTCAAACTATCCCTGCTGCTCAAACGGACATACAGTTTATCTTTTATTATTTTTCCTTTTGTTTTGTTTTAATTAATTGAGGACTATACTGGAACCGAATTGCACTCACATAGTGCGCAACCGCTTAAAAAACAAAACCCCCTCGCGGTTATGATGACACTTCATTAAGGTAACGTTGTGTGTGTGTGTGTGTGTGTGTGTGTGTGTGTGTGTGTGTGTGTGTGTGTGTGTGTGTGTGTATGTGCGCGCGCGCGCACACGGCTTGGAGCCGTTGCGCAGGATGGGGCTACGAATGAATATGATGTAATGTACAATGACAAATACTCAGGGTTATGTGATGATTTTGGAGAACGGGACTGCTGCGCGCCGCGTGGCATGCCCGTTCTTATTATTGTTTTGTACTATTTGGTTTGTTTCTTGTGCTTATGCCAGCTAAAGTATAACTCCCACCTAAAGTGCTCTCCCCCCATTGTTTTTCTTGTTTTATTATTCTATTAAACTAGTCAGAAGTCAATGAGATGTCAACACGCTCGTATGACGCTTTTCTTCTTCTTTTCTTTGTGGCGGCAGCGGGCTGAGTGGCGGATCTGTAATCCTAACCACTTTCTTTTAAGCGGTGGTGTGGGGATGCGGGTCGGCTGCTCGGCGCGCGCACACCAATCACATTGAACTATTTGGTTGAAGCTCCTTTTAGGTATTACAGTGGAATATAGGGTCGTTGCCGTGTGTGTGTGTGTGTGTGTGTGTGTGTGTGTGTGTGTGTGTGTGTGTGTGTGTGTGTGTGTGTGTGTGTGTGTGTGTGTGTGTGTGTGTGTGTGTGTGTGTGTGTGTGTGTGTGTGTGTGTGTGTGTGTGTGTGTGTGTGTGTGTGTGTGTGTCTGTGCCCCTGTGTGTTTGTCTGTAGCTGTGTATGGACCTGCGCGTATCCGAGGTGGAGTCTAGTTATGGCTGTATAGGTTAGGTACTTACAGCCAACTATATACAAATTGAGGATGTGTTGAACTGTGTTGAAATCGCGTGCACGTGTCTGTACAGGGGGGGGGGGGCTTTGCTTCTCTCTCACGCTGCGCAGTGCACGGTGCAACGCTGTTTATTATGTGATTTACTTTTTTATTTTGATTATGGAAGGGATCTAGTAGACTGTCTTTTTTTTCTCCCTCTCCGCTCTCTCTCCTCTTTCTTTTTTTTTCCCTCCTACTTGTTTTTTGCTGTGGTCTTCTTTTTTCATCCCATACATGAAATCGATGACTAATTAAATTATAGGGTGAGACAATTGCACAGCGCATACAACATGTTTCTATTTCTACATTTCTTCTTAAAAATATATAGTGGCCTGTATAATTCTTTCTCTATAGAATACCGTAATCTCTATGATGTATTTACACTATAGGCAGTGGCTAGAACTACTCTCCTAGATGATACGTGAGAAATTATACAATGTTTTGATGCTTAAATGACCTGGTTTGAGATAAGCTGCCCTACCTCACCTTGGTTGCTACTATTCTATTCAGAGGGAATTTGGAGACGAACATGACTATCTGTGATACCTCTGACTCAATGCCTACAGCGCTGTGCAGCTGATTTTCACTCAGCGTTATCTTTAATTTCTTGATCTTTCAGTCTAATGGGTTTGGTGCTTATTACCAGCTATCTTGACCATGCAAATGACATGCCATGTATTTGCATGACATGTAGCCGTGAGCTCAACTCTGTAGACGATCACATGATACTGGACAGCATAGCTTTATACCTTAACAAGATGGGGCACGTACCTACGGTTTTGGACCGCTGTCCAGCACCCAATGGGTTGTTGTAAACTCAAGATCACGGGTTTAATGATCCTGTTGGATACTGGTTTATTTATTTGTTTCTCTTTCTATTTTTATTTTTTAAACTGTTTGAAAGATACTGAGTACTAACTGGTTTGGGGGCGCGGGACTGCTGTGCGGTGCATGATCTGTATCTCATACTTTTTTTCTGGTAGGATAGAGTGTAACATTTCAAAGTTAAAAACTGTAAGTCAGGTCGCACATGATACTGATTTTCTATGAACTGCTACTAGATTGATTAGACAGAACCATTATCTTTTTTTTTTTTACCATCATCAGTGTCACTATAATGCATTACTACTATTACTTATTTTTCAGATGTCAGTTGACGCATACTTGATAAAAAAAAAAAAAGGAAAAAAAAAAATTACATAATAACGTTACATATAAACTAAATTGCTTTTTTTTTTTTTTTTTTGTCTGTACTTTGGTTCAGGTGTGTATTATTCATATGTAAGCTCATCAATGCTCAATGTGCGAGGGGTTGAAGGTTGGTGCTTTCACTCGGGTACCCTGGAAGTTAGTAAGTGGTTTTTACCTGCAGTTCATCAGGGTGGGAGGATGAGCATAGGTACTTGGGGTGCACTGGGGGTGGGGGGGGGATGGGGTGGGAAGTGGGAGGGCAGTCTCGGACGGGGGTGGGGGGTCTACATTTTTTTTTTTTTTTTTTCTCTCTCTTTTCTTTTGTTTCTTCTCTCTTACTTCTTACTTAAACCAGCATATGACTCATTCCTCTCTTGGTTGCTACTTCACGCCGTGCTGTTGCATAGTCCTCCTAAACAACACACACACCCAGGTGGATTGGTCCATCCTGTACAGTTATTACCTCAACAAGATTAGATGGTAATCGTAAACAATCCAAATAGACCGGTGACAGTGGGAAGCTCCACCAAAATTATTTCATGGAATGTAGGGGGTCTGAACGGTCAGGTGAAACGGGCTAGAGTGTTCTCCCACCTAAAACACTTAAATCACATTTTTACAGGAAACACACCTGCGCACAATAGACCACCAAAGACTTGGTAGGCCCTGGATAGGTCATATTTTCCACTCTCGATTTAACTTCAAAACGAGAGGTGCAGCCATCCTTATTAATAAAAAAGTAAATTTTATTCTTTCCAACACCATCTCTGATCCTAATGGACGCTATATTATTGTAACAGGATCTCTCTGTCATACTCCGGTGGTTCTTGTTAGTGTTTATGCCCCAAATTGGGATGATTTAGATTTCATGAAGAAATTAATATCATCACTTCCTGATTTACAAACTCATAAATTAATATTTGGTGGTGATATTAACTGTGTGATGGATCCCAGACTGGACAGATCGAATCCCAGAACAGTTACACTTTCCAAAATGTCTTTGGCCTTATCTACCTTCTTGGACCAGTGTGGCTGTACTGACCCATGGAGAGTTACTCACCCAAATGACAGGCAATACTCTTTCTACTCGCATGTCCACAAAACGTACTCTCGTATAGATTATTTTTTTATAGATAAAACACTTCTTTCGTCCGTCATTTCAACTGAATACTCTCCTATAGTTAACTCTGACCACTCCCCCGTCATACTCGATTTAAATTTCGCAGCACAACATAAAGCAACCTACTCCTGGAAATTGGACTCCACACTTCTATCTGACAACACATTCTGTAATCTCATCGTTCGATCCATAGACCTTTTTGTGGAGACCAACACAAATGAAGATACTAGCCCGTCCTTGCTATGGGAAACCCTTAAGGTGTTCCTTAGGGGTGAGATCATCTCTTATACTGCCCACACCAATAGGAAACAGAAAAAACGTAAGCAGGAATTAATGGTAGCTATATCTGACCTAGATCGTCAGTGTTTTACCTCACTATCCCCGGAACTGGCCAAGGAAAGACTCAGCCTCCAGACCGAGTTCAATCTCTTGTCCACTAGGGATGCAGAAAAAATGTTGCTAAGAGCTCAGGGAACAATATATGAACATGGAGATAAAGCAGGACGCCTTCTCGCACACCAGCTGAAAAGCAAGATGGCATCGCGCCAAATCCCTCAAATTATGAATAAAGCAGGCTCAATAACAACTGACCTCCCCGAAATTAACGAAACCTTCAAAGACTACTATTCAGAATTATATAGATCAGACTCATCAAATAATGAGGCGGACATGTCAAATTTCTTTAACGGACTTAATGCTCCTAGATTAACCCCAGAACATCACAACACATTAGAGACACCACTGCAACTTGGTGAGATAACCAACTCTATTAATTCAATGCAAAGTGGAAAATCGCCAGGAATAGATGGCTACCCTGCTGAGTTCTATAAGAAGTTTTTTAACCAACTGGCGCCTTTGCTTTTAGAAATGTTTGAAGACTCCTTTCAGCAAGGTAGACTACCACCAACCCTTACTCAAGCCTCTATATCACTTATCCTTAAGAAGGACAAAGATCCAAATTTATGTAGTTCTTATCGCCCCATTTCCCTTCTTAATGTGGATGAAAAGATACTTGCAAAAGCCTTGGCTAGTAGACTTGAGACCATAGTACCATCCATAATCTCTGATGACCAAACAGGATTTATAAAAAACCGACACTCATTTACAAACATACGAAGGGTTCTTGGTATTATTCACTCCTCGACTTCGCTGGTCAGTCCTGAGGTGGTTATTGCACTCGACGCCGAGAAAGCTTTCGACCGAGTTGAATGGGGTCACTTATTTTTTACTTTAAAAAAGTTTGGATTTGGCGAGAGATTTATTTCCTGGATACGGTTAATCTATACTTTCCCGCAGGCACGAGTGTCCACCAATAACCAACAATCTGACTTTTTTCCACTATCACGTGGCACAAGACAAGGATGTCCGATCTCTCCCCTCCTCTTCGCAATAGTTATTGAACCTCTAGCACTTGCTCTTAAGGCTAACAAGCTGTTTACAGGTATTAAAAGAGACGGAATTGAACACAAAGTATCCCTGTACGCAGATGACCTGCTCCTTTTTGTTTCGGACCCAATAAGATGCATTCCACAGATCTTAAGTATTCTCCAACTATTTGGCAGTTTCTCCGGGTACAAGCTGAACGTACAGAAAAGCGAATGCTTTCCTGTTAACCAACCGGCCAAAGTAATACCCCAATCCATAATTCCTTTTAATTTATCTAGCAAGTTCAAATATTTAGGAATTATTATCACTAACTCTATCCCCTCTCTCTGTGAGGAAAACTTTACGGTTCTAACAACAAAAGTAAAAACTGATTTACACCGATGGAACACCTTACCTCTTTCCCTTGCAAGCCGAGTGCAATCGATCAAGATGAATATACTCCCCAGATACCTGTATTTGTTTCAGTGCTTACCCATTTTTTTACCTAAACAGTTTTTTCGACAATTAGACTCATTAATTATGAACTTTATATGGAGCGGGAAGAATCCAAGAATATGTAAACCTCTACTTCAGAGGGAGAGATCAAAGGGGGGACTCGGTTTACCAAATTTTCAGTCTTACTATTGGGCAGCAAATATGTACAAGATCGTACTTTGGATCTCAAATACAGAGGATAGCTGGCTTCAACTAGAATCTAACTCCTGTCATTCCTCGTCCTTAAAAGCTTTAGTATGCAGTAAACTTCCACTCAAACCTAGGCAGCACTCTTCTAACCCTTTTGTTATTTCAACTTTAAAAATCTGGCAACAAATTAGACAACACTTTGGCTGGACCTCTCTATCTCTAGCCACACCGCTATGCAACAACCAACAATTTCAACCCGGAAAAAACGATGGCAGATTCTCCAGCTGGGCTTTACAAGGGCTGTCTTGCCTAGGAGACTTCTATATGGACAACACATTTGCCAGTTTCACACAGCTACGCTCCACATTTAACCTTCAACACTCTGATTTATTCAGATATTTTCAATTTCGTAACTTTGCTAGACACAATACTTTATTATTTCCACAGATTCCACCGGCCTCGGGCACAGACCATATTCTACCAGCTACTCAATTGTCAAAAGGCCACATATCTTTTTTATACGATCTCTTATCGACACCGACCCCTCCCGCTTTGATTAAGATCAAAGCGGGGTGGGAATCCGAACTGGGCATCACTCTGTCAGATACATTTTGGGACACCGCGTTAAAAACTATTAACTCAGCCTCCTCTTGTGCGAGACTATGTCTCATTCAATTCAAGGTACTTCACAGGATACACTATAGCAAAGCTAGACTATCGAGAATATACCCAGATCTTTCTGATGCATGTGACAGATGTTCTCAGGCACCAGCCGATCTGACTCACATGTTCTGGTCATGCCCAAGGCTGACGGAATACTGGAAATCTTTCTTTGATAGTATTTCCGAAATATTAGCAATGAATGTGGATCCATCACCTTACATTTCTATCTTTGGCGTCCCAGAAGAGAGGACCCGAATGAACACCAGACAAAAGAATATAGTTTCATTTGCTTCTTTAATTGCTCGCCGTCGAATCCTCCTCCTATGGAAAAACCAGCTACCCCCTTCAAACGCATCCTGGCTGCGGGATTTAATGTCATTCCTGAAACTTGAAAAGATTAAATTCGCTGTTCGCGGCTCGGTTGAAAACTTTTACAAACAATGGCAGCCTCTCATCTCTCATTTTGATGCATTACAGAACATTCCACTTGATTAGATGGACCATTTGAAATCTGGGGGTGTGGATTGTGAGGTACCTGCAACACACGAGGCGCATGCAACATTTGAGGATGAGTCAATATGCTGTTTTCACTCTTTTCTGTTATCTTTCTTCTTTCTCTTTTCTTTTTTTTCTTTTTTTCTCTTCTTTTCCTTTCTTCTGTTCTCAATGCTTTTTTTTCTAGTTTTCCCCTCCCCCTCTTTTAATTTTAAGGGGTGGACAGGTGGGTGGGGAGGTAGGGGAGGGGTACTAGGAAGTAGGAGGATAGGTGAAGGGTACATTTTTTTTTTAAAAATAGAAAAACCACAAGAAAGCACTAACCCTCAAACCACTGGTAAACCTACCGGTAATTGTTACTACGCAAAGACATGATCTATGTAATCACATATAGAATGAACTATGTATTATATTATATATCATGAGCTATGTGTTCACATATGTAATCATGTGATGTGTCATTGCAAACTGTGGAATAAAACTTAAATATAAAAAAAAAAGATACGGATACTTAAACCCACCCGAAATCAAGTGTAACATCCGTGGCCATGATATAAGCACTTTATATTTTAAACGTTTATGTAGATGTACAGGCTGTAAATGAACAAAGTGCAAACGCCATGTTGCAGTTCAACAAAGACGTCATGACGTCGTGTAGCTGTTTATTTGCAGTGGTGGAAAGTAACTAAGTACATTTACTCACATACTGTTCTGTTATTTTCAAATATTTAGTACTTTTACTTTTGGTACTTTAAAGGAGACACCATGAATTTCACTTTTTTTTTTCTTTTTTTTGTATTTTTTGGGCTCCCCAGTGTCTCAGTAGCACCCCTCTGCCCAACAGGAAGTTTTGGTATTGCAGCTGAAAGTGCTTTATAAGCCTGAGAGAATTGACTTGGGATGAGTATATCTGAGTGTTGATTTAGGCTCAAACCTTTTGAAAATGGTTTGAGGGACATACACCATATGATATTCAATATCAAATATTTTTTTTAAATTCATGGTGTGTCTCCTTTAAGTACATTTTGATGTCAATACTTTTGTACTTTTACTCAAGTAAATTTTGAATTCTGGACTTTTACTTGTAACAGAGTATTTTTAAATTGCAGTATTGGTACTTTTACTTAAAGGGGAAATCCACCCATTTTCAATATTTAACTATGTCATTAATATAGCATAAAGGAGTTGTGTGGAAATAAGAAAAAAGTTCCCCCCTTTTCTTTTTGCCTTGAACTGGAGGATTGATTGTGAGTTTAACATTGCAAATTACAACGTGATGACTCATCATGTTGTAATTTGCAATGTTAAACCCACAATCAATCCTCCAGTTCAAGGCAACACAGAAAGGGGGGAACTTTTTTCTTATTTCCACACAACTCCTTTATGCTATATTAATGACATAGTTAAATATTGAAAATGGGTGGATTTCCCCTTTAAGTAGAGAATTTGAGTACTTTTTCCACCACTGCTTATTTGGGCTTGCTTTCAAGATTCTTTTTGAAAATAGCTGATTTAATAGGGCTCAAGTGGTGAAACTGGTCGTTTCTTTTGGGCTTGTTTTCATAGACCTCGTAGCTTGTTTCTCTCACAGAACAACACCAGCACTGGATTTTATCAATACAAGTACTTACATTGGCTATTTGAAAATTGCTGATCTACAAGCATGCATTGTGAGCTTGTAGATCTGCTATTTTCAAATAAATATTTGATTAAATCTATTATGATGATGATTACTTAATATGCCTATTTTTTACAACAGAGATCCTCTATGGGGGTACCTGGCACTAAACAGAGTGGACAGCTGGCTGAAAGGTGTCAATGGGGGAGTGATTAAAGGAGTGTCTAGGCTGAATAAATTACCCATTGTTCACGGCCATTACCTGGAGCTGAGAGGTGCTCCGAAGTGACAATTCTTTATAGGCCGTGGGCCGAGTGCTTCTATCTTCTTTAGTTTTTGAGTTGGTTGATCATCCCCATCAAAAAACTGGCTAATTTTTTAGTGTTGTGTAGATTAGTTGTTTATGAACGCATTATCAAATGTTTCCAACCTGAAAAGTTGCGCCAGAATAATAAAACTTAGATATAATATCACTAAGTAATGTTGCTTATTTTCATGAAACTGGCAGCCCACTGTGAATTATAAACCAATCAAAGCTCGCCTACTGTATCGTGCAATTCAGTTCGCCAATCACGTTCTTCCTACCACTTCCAAACCCGGAACCAGGAAGTACAGCTCAGAATGTCAACAAGAAAACAACACGAGAACTACAGAGGTAATATTTGTTTTGTGATGACTGTTGGACATATTGTATGAAAATGTATACAATGTATGCAGACTATAGAATGAGC
Organism: Gymnoscopelus microlampas; assembly: GCF_963454915.1. Classification (NCBI taxonomy): domain Eukaryota; kingdom Metazoa; phylum Chordata; class Actinopteri; order Myctophiformes; family Myctophidae; genus Gymnoscopelus; species Gymnoscopelus microlampas. The sequence continues at coordinate 48,341,021 of NC_139954.1, read as the reverse complement.
CGCGTCAATGATAGCCCATTATAATACTAAGCATTCATAGTTTATCATTATAACGTTATAGAAATGTTAGAACGGTCGACGTGCAGACACCAGCTGAAAAGTGTACCATTAGCTATAATTTAGAGAATTATCAACAGCTGCAAATTCTTAAAATATCATTAATCAGATCCGTATGCACCCCTTTAGAGAGCTGGGTTGCTATGATTGTCTCTGCTAGATATTGTTTAATTCATTTATTGATCGCAAACGGTCACGGCTACTCTGTATAGTCGCTGTGCCATTACCTCAAGTACCGTAAGTTTAATTTGGTGTTTTGGCTTGGGTTACAGTTGTTTATTTGTAATTCTCTCTTAAAGGTTTGATGCTTAAGTTACGAGTTAAAGTAGTAAGTTGGGCCAGTTGGGCCGGTTCGTTGTTTTTTCTGTCTGCGTAAGGCTGCATTCCTTATTGTGTGGATGTTAGCATGTTCCTCTTTATTTCTTGTTTAACTGTTTATATGTGCGTATGTGCACAATAAGTAATATTTGTGTCTCTGCCCTCCCCAAATGTAGATGTCTTTGTCTATAAGCACAGCTGTGTGACCGATGGACATTAACGGAGGGTTGCCAGTCACTTTGGGTAATGTCGATTCACCTTCAGACACCCTCCAAAGGAGTACACTTTGTGCCCAACCGCCACGGCTGCATGGAGGGATCTCCTCGGTGCTCCATTCAAATGATACGCCCAGTGAAACACCCCTCAAACTGTAGCACCTGACCTTGAATCAAAATGCAATTCCTTGAGTCGTCCTGGCTCTTCCTGGATTCTTTGCCGACCGCTTCATTCCCCTCAGAGGTGTGGAATGATTGCTCTCCTCGTTCGCTCTCCTTGTACAGTATGTATGTATGACATGAGTTTGGAATATCAGGACTGTGTAAGAAATTTGTCAAGGTTCCCCTTTTATTTTCTTCAACATCGCGACGGAAATACGGTAGCTTTGTGTTTTGTCGTACTTCGCTTCACCTAAAACGTGCTGTGAAATGTATACAGCATGAATAATTAGATTATCACGGCCATATTCGTAAACCAAAATGACTCGATCTCTGTTGGCTTCTAGCCAATAAGTCCAGTCTTTGTTAGTCATCTTTGTCTTACTTCTTACGCATTGTGCCTTCTCCTTGTACTTCAGAACATCGGGTGGTAGTTTAGTATCTGTTCCACAAAATATATTCCCAATAGAACATCTCTTCACCATCTTCTTGTTCCTCTTTTCATCAATTTTTTCTTTATTGTCAAAGTGTTTGGCTCCAAAGTCACCCTTTCTAGGGTCAAACTTAGGAAGTTTTATTGTCATAAGATCTACCTTATCGATGTGTATCATGTCGGCAACGAACTTCAGGAGTCGCCTGCCGGTTCTCGGGGGGGAACGGCCGAATTCTATGTCCGGGGTTGGATAGCTGTCGATTACTGGAACAGGAACAGTGGCAGACGCTGACTGGGGGGTACTTGAACTATGTGGGCGCACAGTCATAATTCTACCCTCATTGTTGTTAAAATTTGTCTTAGTTTTCTTAATAACCTCTGCGTACGTCTCGACCCGTGTTGTGACAATCGGCTGTGGGGAGATCGAAGAAGGCTCATAGAAATACATGATACCCTTTTTTGACTTAAGATCCGTTTGACTGCATTCAGACAAATCGGTATCATCGCAAAGAACCCACTTCTTACCTTCCCAGACAACAGCGTTGAAGTGACCAATTTCACTTGACGTACCCTCACGATTGATGAAAGCCTTCAGTTTAAAGGTCTGACCACTCAGTGTGAGGTCATCAGGAATAACAGCATTGCCAGTTTGTGTGCCTAGGTAGACAATCAGCAGCCTGGGGACAGATTCCAGCTTATTGGTCTGTTTGACAAACGTTTCCTCACAATCACTGATGTGGTGTCCACTCTTGCACTGACAGCACTTAGGACACCTGACACGAACTTCAGTGGACTCCTTGTACTTTCTTTCAATCAACTCAGACAGGTGAGCAACGTCAGGAGAGGTCACGACAAACAAGCATTTAAAGTCCACTATCTGATCAGGATAGACATGAAGACCGTTTGGACACTTTCTATTGGAACTGTTAAACACGTTAGTGACCCGTTCCTTGCCAGAAAAGAACATTGGAAACTTGTCGTATCCTTCATCACAAAGGGCCTGCAGTAAGTACATAAAAAACTCATGGGCATCTTCCTGGGCTCCATTGTAGTTTTTCACATTAGAGTGACCAACTTCCTGGCTCAGCTTTGCTAGAGACAGAGTCTGGCCCGGCGTAGTCTCAAGGACTGTCTTAAATGCCTTAGTGACAGGCTTATTGGACAGATCGTGACCATTCAGCTTGTTGAGGAAGTAGTCCTTGGTAGCTGACAAAGCCATTAGAGCCTGGACAGGACTATTCACGAAGCAAAGATTTTTGTCAGCAGGGTCCTTAGTATTATTGCGAAACCTAAGGAGGGCTCTGACATCAGGACTGCCGACCACAGTCAACTGTGAGATCAGGTGTTGTCCAAAAGACGATGACTGGGTGGAAGACGTGCTGTGAGTCCTAACTGGGTTGTACGTTTCGACCTGTGTTGTGACAATCGGCTGTGGGGAGATCGAAGAAGGCTCATAGAAATACATGATACCCTTTTTTGACTTAAGATCCGTTTGACTGCATTCAGACAAATCGGTATCATCGCAAAGAACCCACTTCTTACCTTCCCAGACAACAGCGTTGAAGTGACCAATTTCACTTGACGTACCCTCACGATTGATGAAAGCCTTCAGTTTAAAGGTCTGACCACTCAGTGTGAGGTCATCAGGAATAACAGCATTGCCAGTTTGTGTGCCTAGGTAGACAATCAGCAGCCTGGGGACAGATTCCAGCTTATTGGTCTGTTTGACAAACGTTTCCTCACAATCACTGATGTGGTGTCCACTCTTGCACTGACAGCACTTAGGACACCTGACACGAACTTCAGTGGACTCCTTGTACTTTCTTTCAATCAACTCAGACAGGTGAGCAACGTCAGGAGAGGTCACGACAAACAAGCATTTAAAGTCCACTATCTGATCAGGATAGACATGAAGACCGTTTGGACACTTTCTATTGGAACTGTTAAACACGTTAGTGACCCGTTCCTTGCCAGAAAAGAACATTGGAAACTTGTCGTATCCTTCATCACAAAGGGCCTGCAGTAAGTACATAAAAAACTCATGGGCATCTTCCTGGGCTCCATTGTAGTTTTTCACATTAGAGTGACCAACTTCCTGGCTCAGCTTTGCTAGAGACAGAGTCTGGCCCGGCGTAGTCTCAAGGACTGTCTTAAATGCCTTAGTGACAGGCTTATTGGACAGATCGTGACCATTCAGCTTGTTGAGGAAGTAGTCCTTGGTAGCTGACAAAGCCATTAGAGCCTGGACAGGACTATTCACGAAGCAAAGATTTTTGTCAGCAGGGTCCTTAGTATTATTGCGAAACCTAAGGAGGGCTCTGACATCAGGACTGCCGACCACAGTCGACGGTGAGGGGATCAGTTGTTGTTGAACAGTGGCAGACGATGACTGGGGGGAAGACATGCTGTGAGGCCTAGCTGGGTTGTACGGCCAGCTAGTCGTCCTAGTACTCTGGAGAGGGTAAGATGATCTTCAAGCTTCGTTGAGGACACTGCCTTAACCAGGGGATCCATGGTCCTTTATAATGTTGGCTGTGCCCCTGATGTCACTATCGTGATGTCAGAGAGTGTCAGACATCTCCATATATGGAGCTGACTATGTCAGTTATGTAACCTTTGTTATGAAGATTTTACATTGAAATGGACCCGGATCTCTTCTCTCATCGGCCACATGGCCAACTAGTTATCAAAGACTTTGGCTGTTGGGGGCCCGGGGACCCCCAACCACGTAGCCACGCACCCAGACACGTGGCCACGCCCCCTTATAGTCCCCCATTCACACCCATGTTAACGGTTACAGATCCGGTTATCCGGATCTCTTCTCCTCTCATCGGCCACACGGCCAACTGGTTATCAAAGACTTTGGATGTTGGGGGCCCGGGGACCCCCAAACACGTAGCCACGCCCCTACCCACGTGGCCACTCCCCTTTATAGTCCTCCATTCACACCCATGTTAACGGTTACAGATCCTGTTAAGAGTGCAGGTGGATGGGGGGACCCGGATCTCTTCTTCTCTCATTGGCCACATGGCCAACTGGTTATCAAAGAGTTTGGGTGTTGGGGGTCCGGGGACCCCCATCCACGTAGCCACGCCCCCTTATAGTCCCCCATTAAAAACCATGTTAACGGTTACAGATCCGGTTAGGAGTGCAGGTTGATGGGTGGACATTGAGTTTGGGGTTGGGGTCCCGGGGACCCTCAACCTCGTAGCCACGCCCCCGCCCACGTAGCCACGCCCCCTTATAGTCCCCCATTCAAACCCATGTTAACGGTTACAGATCCGGTTAAGAGTGCAGGTTGATGGGTGGACTTTTTTTTTGGGGTGGACATTTTTTTGGGTGGACAATTTTTTTTTTCCAACATTTTTTTTTCCCCCAAAAAAACTTTTCCCCAACTTTTTTTTCAATTTTTTTTTTTTCCCAAAATTTAATTTTTTCTTCATTTTTTTTTAAACTTTTTTTTTTTCGATTTTTATTTTTTTACACCAAAACACTCTCTGAGCACCCTGGGCAAGACCTGGGATGTTGGTTGTCTAGGAAGTGAACAGTGGTGTGTTCTACCGTCAGATGCTGTGTACGGCGTACACCTTGAGATTATTTTTCGTCGCCATCGTATACCTTCAAAAACTGTTCAAAACAGCGCATCTGATACGCTGTGATACGCTGTGATACGCTAACTGCCCAAGGCAGGGGGGGCAGCAAGAATGTGGGCTAACTCTGAGTTGATGGCTTATCAAGTGTGAAGCTATTGTTCTTGAGGTGATAACAAGTAATGGCTGCGACGGAATTCACACATTAACAACGACGCGAATACTAATGAAGTACTTTCAGGCGTCCCGGACAGAATCGCTCTCTCTGCTCTCATCTGTAGCCCCATATAGTACCTCTCCCTCCGCTATGTAGCTCCGAGATGAGGTCCTATATCGTTCTCTGCCGTTCGGCTGAAAAATGTCCGCACATTTGCCACTTTACATGTTTCTTACCCCTTTCTGCACATCGTATCCAAAAAGTAAAGGTATTCTGAAATGATCACAGATGTTTGAAATTTTAACTCACCATAAAATCTAACAAACGAGTTGAAAAAAGTGTTTAAATCGCTTCTCTCCTGAGCCGGTTCAATAATATTATTCAATCAGTAATGTTATCTCTATGGGCGCAACTCTTGCGCAATGTCTTAAAAACATGTAACCGGCGGAGGAGAGAGGCGAATAAAGTGCTTTTTTCAACTCCTGAAAAAAGCGTTTGTTAGATTTTATGGTGAGTTAAAATTTCATACATCTGTGATCATTTCAGAATACCTTTACTTTTTGTATACGATGTGCAGAAAGGGGTAAGAAACATGTAAAGTGGCAAATGTGCGGACATTTTTCAGCCGAACGGCAGAGAACGATATGGAACCTCATCTCGGAGCTATACAGCGGAGGGTGAGGTTCCGATTGGAGCTACTCTCATCTGCTGACACTGACACTACACTCAATAAGGAAAACCAGCCTGTCGATTCCAGCGTTGCTCTTGTTTTCACATTCAATATTTTTGTGGGCCACGAAAATGTTCACATTAAATATTTTTGTGGGCCACACACGCGCGCGAAGCGCGCAGAAATTTTTCACATTCAATATTTTTGTGGGCCACGAAGCGCGCGCGTGCACATTTTTTACATTTTGTGGGAGGCAGGGAATAATCATAGTATACCTTCAAAAAAAAAGTAGAACACAACACTGGAAGTGAAGAACCGGAAACGGTTGAATTTGACAGAAGTACCGCCCAAGGAAATGACGTTGATGTTTTACAAAGCTGTTAACATTCTCCGTGAATGAAACGAGTGTTGTGATTGGTAAAAAAAATATCGTTTCCGGGGGAAACGCGCACGACGGAAATCCTACCCACTCAGCACTTCCTAGACACTCGCTGCTTTAGGTCGTGACCAGGCTCTTCTTTTCGCAGATAAGTGAGGCTGGGACCTGAGGGGTATGCGTCTAAATGGTCCAACCCGGACTTGGACCTCTTCACTTCCAGTTTGAAAAGTGCCCAAAATGCTCCGAAACTTCGCCTACCCCCCCTAAATGGGGGTCTGCGAACACATCCATCAACAATACATACACACACACACACACACACACACACACACACACACACATACACACATATATATATAGAGTTACAAATGTGTAACTCTATATATATAAATGTGAGGGTTTAAAGTCCACACACCGGTCGTCTAATGCAGACAGAGGGGAGTTTACCACGGCTCTGTCTGTGTGCGCAAATCAAACAAACAGACGTAGATGTAAAAACGATACCCAATGAAACCTTAGGGCAGAGAAACGGCATCCTGAACACAAACACAGCATCCAGGACCATCCCACTGAACCGTGATGATGACATCATGGTTTGGCGGTCGGTGCGCTTGTTTGGCAGTAAGTTTTTGAGTGGTGCCAACCACTCCTACATTTGACCGTGTGTGTGTGTCTGTCCGTCCGTATGTTTGAGCACGGCCTCAACAGCTGCAGCTGATTGCAACACAAGGATGCAACCAGTTACACTAATTCAAAAGGCACCACTCTCTTCACACTGGGTGTGATTTGTTTTTTTTGCAGTACGATGCTGGCCAGAGGCCGACAGCGATGACTGAACCACACACACACACACACACACAGCTGGATTAACTCATTATGACCGGGAACGTGTCTGTGTCATTTTAAGATGTCTCTGGCTATTAAAAAAAAAATGCAGATATACAAGCAAATAGTGCGGCACCGAGAGCTTGTAGATCTGGAAAAAAAAAACGTATTTTGAGATGGGGGTCCGCGGCAAAATACATCTCATTTTGGGGGTCCTTGGCATGGAAAAGTTGGCCGCGGACCCCCATCTCAAAATGTTTTGTTCCAGGGCCCCCCCGGAAGCAAAGATTTGAGTTACGAATGTTCGCTTTAAAAATATATATATATATATATATATTTAAAGATTTGCACACATTTTCAAGATTTTTTGAAAAATAGTGCCGCGCTATGAGCTTGTAGATCTGCTATTTTTGAATATCCAAAGAAATGTAACAATGAAACGGAGGCTTTCCCGGGTCTTGATGGGTTAAAGAAATACTTCCCCTCCTGCCTCCACGACGAGCGTGTGTGAGATCTGGCACCGACAGGCTAATACTGTGGGGTGCCTCGGGGCTAAAGCACCCAGAGCACCCATCACAAACTCATCACACATCCGACATCTTCACTTCATGGAGTACATTTCTTGTACCAAATGAACTGAATGATCCGCATTAAAGTAACAAAAAACACCCAAAAAGGTTACAAACCCGGAAAATGTTCGGGCGCATGCACTGGCCGTGCATGCAGGCGCGCTGTGCGTGCGTGCGCTGCGCACCCAAAAGCACGGACATAAATCGCCGCCCCTGATCCACAGTATCTAAATACCAATCAGCGATATGCAGTGTATACTTATATATGTGTATACTTTTGCTCAAGTCAACTTTTAATTACCCGGACCTTTACTTGTAACAGAGTATTTCTACAGTGCAGTATTGATACTTTTACTTAAAGTAAAACATTCGAGTACTTTTTCCCCCACTGCATCAGACACGAGAATTATACAGCTTGCCTTGGCGTGCGCACACGCACAAACACACATACACGTTCCGCGTGGTTTATGAGGACACTGTGTTTTTTCCTACATTATGCAGACACCACTTTCCACTGACTCCACAGTGCAGTGGGATAAGGATAATTCCTTTTAACAGGTCGTTCATGAAAGTCCTTGCGGTCTTGTTTCCAATGAGAACCTGTGAACAATTAGGGGTTAAGAGTCTTGCTCAGGGACAAATTTCATTTCATCGACACATATGCTGGCGTGGCCTGGAATCGTACCTGGGGCAACCAGGGCCTCTGGCTCCCTAGGCGGGCTCACTAACCTGGGGGGTACCAAAAAATCCAGTTTGAGCCACGCAACACAAATCTCACTTGACATTTTCAATAATCATAACAAAACTGAAAATACAAAATCCTACATTATGAGGACACTGTTACTTAGATCTATAAGCTCCGCCCATAACTTAAACGTGTATTATTGGGACTGATGCTGTTTATAAGGACAGTACACACAAAACAAACATAAGCTCTATAATAAACTATTTAACAGTTAACTTAGGCATCAAAGGGACAAGGACTGACAGATACAGAGCTCTCCATATATGGACATAAAAGGACTCTCCATATATGGGCATAAAAGGACTCTCCATATATGGGCATAAAAGGACTCTCCATATATGGGCATAAAAGGACTCTCCATATATGGACATAAAAGGACTCTCCATATATGGGCATAAAAGGACTCTCCATATATGGACATAAAAGGACTCTCCATATATGGGCATAAAAGGACTCTCCATATATGGGCATAAAAGGACTCTCCATATATGGGCATAAAAGGACTCTCCATATATGGACATAAAAGGACTCTCCATATATGGGCATAAAAGGACTCTCCATATATGGACATAAAAGATACGAGAACTGACAGATACAGAGATCTCCATATATAGGCATATCAGCATGCCCATAATTGGGCATACACTGATGACACCAAGGATCCCCATATATGGGCATAAAGGGGACAAGTACTGACAGATACTGAGATCTCCATATATGGGCATATCAGTCACATGGGCAGTGTGCCTCTGAGGTCACACTGACTGGGGAGGGGGTCTGGGAGATAGATGGGTTATTGCTCTAAGTCTAATTATAATTAGGCTACAATGTCCTGATGTGAAAGAATGTTTAAAAATAAGAAGATACAAAAGGTTAGATGTGGACAATTGATGTGAAAGAATGTTTAAAAATAAGAAGATACAAAAGGTTAGATGTGGACAATTAATTATAATAATGCGTTAGAAATATTTTATTTGCATGTGGTGTCATGATTAAAATTAATGTTCATATGCCACACTGACTATCAAGAAAATAAAAACATGCCACTTCATGTCAGAAAGGTTGCCGACCCCTGCCATATACTCATGCAGTGGTGTAAAGTAACTAAGTACATTTACTTAAGTACTGTACTTAAGTAAAACATTGAGGTATTTGTACTTTACTTGAGTATTTCCAATTTCCAATACTGTTACTTCTACTCCACTACATCTCAGAGGAAAATATTGTACTTTTACTCCACTACATTTATTTGAAAACTTTAGTTACTAGTTACTTTTCAGATATAAATGATTACATTATAAAACATACAGATGTGCCACTTCAAAACTTCACATGTCCTGCCATCGCCAAGACAGTAAATGTTCAGGGGATTCCCAGGGCAATAAGAGGGGAAAAAAAGGGCATTTAAAATGATGAATTATTTTGATGATCACTGCTTTTATGATGCTAATTAATTTGAGCAACTCTTCAAATCACCTTTCGCCTCATAATGAGTCTGACACCTTCTCAACACACATTCTTTTGTTCTCATGCATATGGATGTCTGTTGAAGGGAAAAACGGGGGGGTTTAGTGACAACTTCTTTTCAGGGGCAAAACAGTGCAATTTTAAGGGCAGAACAGGGAGGAAAACATGCCTTTTCAGGCCACTTTCAGGGAAAGAACAGTAACGTGTGAAGTTTTGAAGTGGCACATCTGTACATTAACCACTGTAGCCCTATTCTATACATAGGCTATTTGAAAATAGTCGATCTATAAGCTCACAACGCGTCGCAGCGCGACACGTTGTGAGCTTGTAGATCTGCTATTTTCAAATATTTAGTACTTTTACTTTTGATACTTTAAGTACATTTTGATGCCAATACTTTTGTACTTTTACTCAAGTAATTTTTGAATTCTAGACTTTTACTTGTAACAGAGTATTTTTATATTGCAGTATTGGTACTTTTACTTAAGTAAAGAATTTGATTATTTTTTCCACCACTGTACTCATGTCATCAGAAAACTGTATATGGGCACAAAAAACATTGGATAACTGGGTGGGCCCAGACATGTATCATATTTATTTCATACTATACACAGTCAAATTGACTGGAACAAAGGAATCCACGTCCAGATCAATGAGAGGATCCATTGATCCAGATGGTCTGACAGGAAGGATTGAGATCAACGTATGGAGTGTTTGGAATTAATGTGACATTTTGGTCGCCGCCGTCCAATAAAAGACGGCTTAATCTCCTTTAGCTAAAGTCTGGGTCTTATATTCCACCGTCTTATTTAGACTTAAAAGGATCCAAGGCTCTTAGACAACAGGTGAAAAGTAATTCAATTCAATTACATTTTATTAAAGTATCAAATCACAACACGTTGTCTCAAGACACTTTACATGTAGAGAAGAGACCCGACAATCCCATCCTGAACAAGCAATTTTTGCGACAGTGGCAACGAAAAACTCCCTCTTAACTGGAAGAAACGTCAGGCAGACCCTAGGCTCTAGAGTGGCGGGCTTCTGCCTCGACCGTGTCGGGGGGGGGGGGGGGGGGGGGAGAGAGAGAGAGAGAGAGAGAGAGAGAGAGAGAGAGAGAGAGAGAGAGAGAGAGAGAGAGAGAGAGAACACAATTATTGTCACTAATGTCGGGCAGAATCCTTTTATCTCTTTTATTATTATAAATGAAAGCCCTATTTTCTGCTTAGTGTTGCACAAAAGTACCGAAAAAAGCAGATCTACAAGCTCACAACGTGTCACGGTGAGAAATGCTGCTATTTTTTGGTGGCAGCGGTTCCGGTAGGAGACACAAAGAGTCTTCTTTGTGTCTCCAACAGGTCCGCTGGTCATCAAATGATTGTCTTAGGAATGTGACGAAAACAAAAAAAAGAATCCATGAATTCAAGTCTCCATGGGGTGACCGATCCATAGAAAAAAAGTCATTTTGGGGGTGAACTATCCCTTTAACATTGTCAAAAGGCATTGTGTTGAAATGCAACACGTAGACAGACGGGGAGATACACAGAGGATGCGTTTCATGATGGGGGGGATTAGTGCGTTAACAAAAGGAACGTCATGTCCATTATCCTCCCCCTCAGGTCCACCACGGCCCGGCCCGGCGGCACAGACTAGGGACCCCCCCGGGGTCAAACGCTGCGACGGATAACCATCTTAAGCGCTCTAATTTGACATGAATCCTGAGACTTGGGGCTGAAAAGGACTTAGTGAAGGCTTAGACAGGTTGCTGACTTAGTTGCAGCGGGTGTAAAGTAACTAAGTACCATGTTCTCAAGTACTGTACTTAAGGTCTTTTTACTTTACTGGAGTATTTCCAGTATTTCAATACTTTTACTTCTACTCCACTACACCTCAGAGGCAAAATATTTGACTCCACTACAATTATTTGAAAACTTTAGTTACTTTGTAAGATTTTTATTATTATTACAAAACATACATTACTCACTTCAGCCCTATAGACATTTCGGCCATTTGAAAATAGCAGATCTACAAGCTCACAATGCGTCGCGATGCGACGCATTGTGAGCTTGTAGATCTGCTATTTTCAAAAGATTGTTTTATACATTTCGAAAACTTGAATATGAATAGCAAAAGTTTGAAATAATAGTAGTTACAGTTATTGCGATGCTATTATTAACTCATTTTGCTGGGGACTGCGATTCCAGGCCATGGCATGGCTGGACATGAAAGAGTTGAGAGGACAGACGGCTTGAGAGCCTGACCCCCCCCCCCCCCCCCCCATTATACACATTAAGGACATTATACACAAAACAAACACAAGCTCTATAATAAACTATGTAACAGTTAACTTAGGCATAAAAGGGACAAGGACTGACTGATACAGAGCTCTCCATATATGGACATAAAAAGGACTCTCCATATATGGACATAAAAGGAACTGACTGATACAGATATCTCCATATATGGGCATAAAAGAGACGAGGACTGACAGATACAGAGATCTCCATATATGGGCATATCAGCATGCCCATAATTGGGCATACACTGATGACATCAAGGATCCCCATATATGGGCATAAAGGGGACAAGTACTGACAGATACTGAGATCTCCATATATGGGCATATCAGTCACATGGGCAGTGTGCCTCTGAGGTCACACTGACTGGGGAGGGGGTCTGGGAGATAGATGGGTTATTGCTCTAAGTCTAATTATAACTAGAAAAAGTGCCCCTCGGCGCACAACTCTCCGCCAGAAGACTTGTGTTGGGAATGTTGGGAATGTTCTATCTGTATAAGTGTCCTATCCATCCTGTCTGTATAAGTGTCCTATCCCTCCTGTCTGTATAAGTGTCCTATCCGTCCTGTCTATGTAAGTGTCCTATCCGTCCTGTCTGTGTAAGTGTCCTATCCGTCCTGTCTATGTAAGTGTCCTATCCGTCCTGTCTGTGTAAGTGTCCTATCCGTCCTGTCTGTATAAGTGTCCTATCCGTCCTGTCTATGTAAGTGTCCTATCCGTCCTGTCTATGTAAGTGTCCTATCCGTCCTGTCTGTGTAAGTGTCCTATCCAATTGTTACAGTATCCGCCATTTCTCAACCATTTCGTGATTGTTCCTGTCTTACCTCACTCTTACCAGACTTGTGTTGGGAATGTTGGGAATGTTCTAATTCTTATGTTCTAACTGTCCGATCCGTCCTGTCTGTATAAGTGTCCTATCCGTCTTGTCTGTATAAGTGTCCTATCCGTCCTGTCTATGTAAGTGTCCTATCCCTCCTGTCTGTGTAAGTGTCCTATCCGTCCTGTCTGTATAAGTGTCCTATCCGTCCTGTCTGTATACTGTAAGTGTCCTATCCGTCCTGTCTGTATACTGTAAGTGTCCTATCCGTCCTGTCTGTGTAAGTGTCATATCCCTCCTGTCTATGTAAGTGTCCTATCCGTCCTGTCTGTGTAAGTGTTCTATCCGTCCTGTCTGTATAAGTGTCCTATCCGTCCTGTCTGTATAAGTGTCCTATCCGTCCTGTCTGTATAAGTGTCCTATCCGTCCTGTCTGTATAAGTGTCCTATCCGTCCTGTCTGTACACTGTAAGTGTCCTATCCGTCCTGTCTGTGTAAGTGTCATATCCCTCCTGTCTATATAAGTGTCCTATCTGTCTTATCTGCCAATTATGTATCAGCCATGCAGCCATTTCGTGATGGTTCCTGTCTTACCTCACTTTGACAGTGGCGGAGACACTGTCAAAGTGACGCCATGTATTTATAGGCCGCTATGCGTCACTAGCCAATCAGATCACAGTATTTCACCGTATTGTCACGTGTCACGTGAGGCTTGACCAATCGGTGTGTCATATTTAGAAAGTGAAAACAATACTCTCCTGGCGGAGAGTAATTAGGCTACAATGTCCTGATGTGAAAGAATATTTAAAAATAAGAAGATACAAAAGGTTGGATGTGGACAATTAATTATAATAATGTGTTAGAAATATTTTATTTGCATGTGGTGTCATGATTAAAATTAATGTTCACTAGACCATACCCGGTCGACGCATCCGTGGGGGGATATGCGCACATGATCTGGCAACCCGGGAGGCAGTTCGTCCCATAGCTGGGCAGCCCCGTAACCATGAAGACAGTGTTTGACACAAAAACGCTAATAAGAAGCTGAGATTTGATGAAATTGAAAAACGGGCTTCACAGTTAAGTTCAGATGGTAATGGTCAATGGCTGTGTGCAAAATCAGAGCAATTGGTCCAGCCACTGAGGAGAACCGGGTAGCTTCACCTACTCACCTACGCACCTACTCAAGATGGTTACTAGAATTATAGTAGGATATGCCACACTGACTATCAAGAAAATAAAAACATGCCACTTCATGTCAGAAAGGTTGCCGACCCCTGCCATATACTCATGTCATCAGAAAACTGTATATGGGCACAAAAGGAACACAGACAGATACAGAAATCTCCAAATATGTGCATAAATAAAACATTGGATAACTGGGTGGGCCCAGACATGTATCATATTTATTTCATACTATACACAGTCAAATTGACTGGAACAAAGGAATACACTTCCAGATCAATGGCCCTCATTTATCAATGCAGCGTATAAACCGGCGTATATTTTTCCATATATTCGGCCGTACACCAACGTCGAAGTCACATTTATCAACGCATCCTACATAGCTGATCCGAGCGTACACTTGGTCCCAGCGTTGATAAATGTCACGGCTGAAACGAGCGTCATTTAAATAACACGCCCTTAAAATATTCTCAAAACGCCCCGATTTTACGACATGAAGACGAACCAGAATACGACCAAAGACATGAAAAGCCAATAAGAAACAGTTTCCCCCGCTCGTCACACACGCACACGCACACGCCTCTCTCACTCGCTCTCTCTCGCTCGCTCTCTCGCTGTCTCGCTCTCTCTCTCACACACACACGCGCCCGCCCAACTTTGTCTTTCATGTAGCGTAGCGGTACATGAGACTCGGGCGGAATGCAGTGATTCCGTGCCGCCACGTTAATATTGGAGCGTCGGGTTTATATCCTTAACCCAGCCAGGTTGTGTAGCCTACATAACTCTCTATGACATAACTCCATAACATAGGACAAGCTACTGTAAGTTTGTAGACCTCACTGTCCATGAAAAGGTGCCGTCCCGACCGCGGGACTCCCGGCGCAAAAGCGCTTGTATATTTTTGAAAATAGCAGATCTACAAGCTCACAACGCGTCGCGATGCAACACTGGCTTGTGAGCTTGTAGATCTGCTATTTTCAATACAGACAGATCTACAATCTTATCTGAATGACTGTTAAAGCAGTTTGTTTAAATTACTTTATAAAATGATATATTTTCACAGCGATTATTTATTAGTGTAGATATACACATTTAGGAGTGGATTATGTGTTTAGATGCCTGTCAGACAGTCAGACAATGCAGCTCCGTAGGTCTAGAATGGAATAAACGGGTGCAGCCAACGTCAACAACTGGTCTCGACCAGACGTGAGATCTCAGCGTACGGTAGGGTGAAGCCCACGTCAGGATATATTGATAAATGCCGAAAGGTGCAGTGATTACGCCGTACGCTCATTATTTGGGCTGCACCACGTTGATAAATGAGGGCCATTGAGAGGATCCATTGATCCAGATGGTCTGACAGGAGGATTGAGATCAACGTATGGAGTGTTTGGAATTAATGTGACATTTTGGTCGGCGCCGTCCAATAGAAGACGGCTTAATCTCCTTTAGCTAAAGTCTGGGTCTTATATTCCACCGTCTTATTTAGACTTAAAAGGATCCAAGGCTCTTAGACAACAGGTGAAAAGTACACAATTATTGTCACTAATGTCGGGCAGAATCCTTTTATCTCTTTTATTATTATAAATGAAAGCCCTATTTTCTACTTAGTGTTGCACAAAAGTACCGAAAAAAGCAGATCTACAAGCTCACAACGTGTCACGGTGAGACACGCTGCTATTTTTGGTGGCAGCGGTTCCGGTAGGAGACACAAAGAGTCTTCTTTGTGTCTCCAACAGGTCCGCTGGTCATCAAATTATTGTCTTAGGAATGTGACGAAAACAAAAAAAATAATCCATGAATTCAAGTCTCCATGGGGTGACCGATCCATAGAAAAAAAGTCATTTTGGGGGTGAACTATCCCTTTAACATTGTCAAAAGGCATTGTGTTGAAATGCAACACGTAGACAGACGGGGAGATACACAGAGGATGCGTTTCATGATGGGGGGGATTAGTGCGTTAACAAAAGGAACGTCATGTCCATTATCCTCCCCCTCAGGTCCACCCCGGCCCGGCCCGGCAGCACAGACTCGGGGACCCCCCCGGGGTCAAAAGCTGCGACGGATAACCATCTTAAGCGCTCTAATTTGACATGAATCCTGAGACTTGGGGCTGAAAAGGACTTAGTGAAGGCTTAGACAGGTTTGCTGACTTAAGACAGGTTGCAGCGGGTGTAAAGTAACTAAGTACCATGTTCTCAAGTACTGTACTTAAGGTTTTTTTTTTTTTACTTTACTGGAGTATTTCCAGTATTTCAATACTTTTACTTCTACTCCACTACACCTCAGAGGCAAATATTTTACTCCACTACAATTATTTGAAAACTTTAGTTACTTTGTAAGATCTTTATTATTATTACAAAACATACATTACTCACTTCAGCCCCATAGACATTTCGGCCATTTGAAAATAGCCGATCTACAAGCTCACAATGCGTCGCGATGCGACGCATTGTGAGCTTGTAGATCTGCTATTTTCAAAAGATTTTTTATACATTTCGAAAACTTGAATATGAATAGCAAAAGTTTGAAATAATAGTAGTTACAGTTATTGCGATGCTATTATTAACTCATTTTGCTGGGGACTGCGATTCCAGGCCATGGCATGGCTGGACATGAAAGAGTTGAGGACAGACGGCTTGAGAGCCTGACCCCCCCCCCCCCCCCCCCATTATACACATTAAGGACATTATACACAAAACAAACACAAGCTCTATAATAAACTATGTAACAGTTAACTTAGGCATAAAAGGGACAAGGACTGACTGATACAGAGCTCTCCATATATGGACATAAAAGGGACTCTCCATATATGGACATAAAAGGGACTCTCCATATATGGACATAAAAGGGACTCTCCATATATGGACATAAAAGGGACTCTCCATATATGGACATAAAAGGAACTGACTGATACAGATATCTCCATATATGGGCATAAAAGAGACGAGGACTGACAGATACAGAGATCTCCATATATGGGCATATCAGCATGCCCATAATTGGGCATACACTGATGACATCAAGGATCCCCATATATGGGCATAAAGGGGACAAGTACTGACAGATACTGAGATCTCCATATATGGGCATATCAGTCACATGGGCAGTGTGCCTCTGAGGTCACACTGACTGGGGAGGGGGTCTGGGAGATAGATGGGTTATTGCTCTAAGTCTAATTATAATTAGGCTACAATGTCCTGATGTGAAAGAATGTTTAAAAATAAGAAGATACAAAAGGTTGGATGTGGACAATTAATTATAATGCGTTAGAAATATTTTATTTGCATGTGGTGTCATGATTAAAATTAATGTTCACTAGACCATACCCGGTCGACGCATCCGTGGGGGGATATGCGCACATGATCTGGCAACCCGGGAGGCAGTTCGTCCCATAGCTGGGCAGCCCCGTAACCATGGCGACAGTGTTTGACACAAAAACGCTAATAAGAAGCTGAGATTTGATGAAATTGAAAAACGGGCTTCACAGTTAAGTTCAGATGGTAATGGTCAATGGCTGTGTGCAAAATCAGAGCAATTGGTCCAGCCACTGAGGAGAACCGGGTAGCTTCATCTACTTACCTACGCACCTACTCAAGATGGTTACTAGAATTATAGTAGGATAGTAGGATATGCCACACTGACTATCAAGAAAATGAAAACATGCCACTTCATGTCAGAAAGGTTGCCGACCCCTGCCATATACTCATGTCATCAGAAAACTGTATATGGGCACAAAAGGAACACAGAGATACAGAAATCTCCAAATATGTGCATAAATCTTCATCTTCATCTTCATCCTAAAGTTGTTTGATAGGGCTGAGGTCACAACTTTTCAGTTAAGTTCTTCCATACACACCAAACTCACCCAACCACTAACATTTGTACGGTACGATACCCACTTGACCCATTCAGCTGCAGTGTTGAACACAACTCATTTTGCTTTTATTTGTGAGCTCAGAGTGTGGTCTAAAGAAAATATGCTGGGAGAGTCAAATTATCTATTATTATTGTCCTATAGTTATGTGGGAACATTAAGAATTATATAATGCTGCTTGCCTGTCATAAAGTGAGTCACTCAGTCATATTATAATATTATTATAATAATATAATATTATATATTGTTATATTATATATATCACTCACATTCTATGATTTGCAGTTCTATACCTTAATTTATACTTCTGCAGCACGAGGGTTTCGTTTGCTAAAAATAGCAGATCTACAAGCTAACAACGCGTCTCGACCGCACGTCCGGACCGCATTGATTGCTTGAAGATCTGTTGTGTTCATCACACATGCTCCCAAAGTCCCCGCCCCCTTTCTTCTTGGCACCGAGTGGACCGTCGTACTTGTTAGTCTGCACAACAACATTAATGGACGGATAGTCAGGCTCACCGACACGGTGCAAACTAAAGTTAATTGCAAAGTTAGCAATGTTCGAACGTCACTCGATATAACTTTTAACCAAACGCGGGTGAAACAGCGAAGGTGTCCCCGCTGCCCGCATAAAGAGTGCACGCACGCACATGGATCGACGGACCTCGCGTATCGATTACAAACAATTCGTACCTCGCTTACAAAAGCTTATCAACACCATGAATTAACATTAGCTGGATGTATATGCATATCAATGATCCATTGTGACCTTCTAGTCTACTGTTACTAGGTAGGTAGGTGTAATAGGCTACTGTCAGCAGTGGTGGGAAAAGTACTTAAGTAAAAGTATCTGTACTGCGCAGAAATACTCGCAAGCTCACAACGGGTCGCAAAGCGACGCGTTGTTTGCTTGTGGATCGGCTATTTTCAAATAGCCGAAGTATATAGGGATAAAGTGGTTAATGCGTGTTTTGTAATAATACAAATCTACAAAGTAACTAAATTGTAGTGGAGTAAAAGAACAATATTTGCCTCTGAGATGTTGTGGAGTAGAAGTAAAAGTACTGAAAATGTAAGATAATCCAGTAAAGTGAAAATTCCTCAAATTTGTACTTAAGTAGATGTATATATATAGGATATATGTACTTAGTTACATTCCACCACTGACTGTCAGATGTTCTGTCTGCAGCAGTCTGTTACACTACTAACTCACCATCAAGCAGCCTACACTGAATGTCACATGATACAACAGCTGGATAAAAGTAATAGATTATCTATCTATCAGCAGCATAAAAACTATTATATCTATCTATCTATCTATCAGCATAAAAACTAATATTATATCTACATATATCTATCTATCTATCAGCATAAAAACTAATATTATATCTACATATATCTATCTATCTATCAGCATAAAAACTAATATTATATCTACATATATCTATCTATCTATCTATCAGCATAAAAACTAATATTATATCTACATATATCTATCTATCTATCAGCATAAAAACTAATATTATATCTACATATATCTATCTATCTATCAGCATAAAAACTAATATTATATCTACATATATCTATCTATCTATCAGCATAAAAACTAATATTATATCTACATATATCTATCTATCTATCTATCAGCATAAAAACTAATATTATATCTACATATATCTATCTATCTATCAGCATAAAAACTAATATTATATCTACATATATCTATCTATCTATCAGCATAAAAACTAATATTATATCTACATATATCTATCTATCTATCAGCATAAAAACTAATATTATATCTACATATATCTATCTATCTATCTATCAGCATAAAAACTAATATTATATCTACATATATCTATCTATCTATCTATCTGATCAGCATAAAAACTAATATTATATCTACATATATCTATCTATCTATCTATCTGATCAGCATAAAAACTAATATTATATCTACATATATCTATCTATCTATCTATCTATCTGATCAGCATAAAAACTAATTATATCTACATATATCTATCTATCTATCTATCTATCTATCAGCATAAAAACTAATATTATATCTACATATATCTATCTATCTATCTATCAGCAGCATAAAAACTAATATTATATCTATATCTATCTATCTATCTATCTATCAGCAGCATAAAAACGAATATTATATCCATCTATCTATCTATCTGTATGTAGCCTGTAGTCTGTCTGTGAACACATTAATTAATAAGATATGATGATTCATTATATAATATAATGATTATACGTGCCCCATGATCATATCTTATGAAAATGTTATAATCATAGAATATAATTAATCATCATATATGTTAATAATCATAAAATAATAATACTCCTAAAAACGAACATTAAAAAAATATGGTGATATATATCGTCTATCGTGATATTTCTTGAAAAATATCGTGACAGTTTTTTTTTCAATATCGAACACCCCTAGCCAGCACCGTGTCTGCAAACTAACTACAGAGGTATGTTACAAAATGCATTTCGGGTTATGCTTCATTTGTTTGTTTTATAAGTTGTTTTTGTACTTGAAGCCATTACTTACTGAATGATTACTGCACTCCTAGAATCTCTGGTGGTGCTGTTGTAATGGATATTTTCAGAATGCCAACCTGTTCTAAATAATCTATGTACAGTATCTATCTATATTTTGGCCCTAGAATAGTAGCCACACAGCAGGGTTCTTTTCACAGCTTCTGTTCTTGTCATTCAACAACTGATGCAAAGGACTATTTTCCACATATGTGACTGCTACTGGTCTTACCTTCCGCATGTCGCCTGCTGACAATCAGTAGATAATGGAACATTTAGATCGATTTTTTTTTTTGTGTTTTTCGTTTTTTTTTTTCTTCATATTAACACAGTTTGAATGTTGAAGAAGGTTTCTATTGCAAAATATAGTCGTGGGAGAATCATTAAATGGTTACGTTTGTAGGGCAAAGTAGGCTCTACTTGGCTGCTTTTGAGCGAGTCTCTGCGTTACTTTGGGGGTGGAGAGACACTTGGCCGAGATTTGCATAGTACTCCGGTTTCACTGTCACCGCACCAAGAGCCAGTGTTGCCAGGTATTGTTATTATAAGTTAGCCCCCAAGATTTTATTTGAACATAGCAGATCTATAAGCTCACAGTGCGTCGCTCGCGATGCGACGCGTTGTGAGCTTGTAGATCTGCTATTTTCAAATAGCTGATGCATACAGTAGGGTTAAAATGCTCATGTGGCCCATATAGTCGCTTATTTTGAGCTTTTTTTCCTAGACTTGGTTGCTTATTTCTCTCATAGAATCTGGCAACACTGGTCTGTGTATGTTGGTTGCGTTGTTGCTTAACTTTAGGCGCATAGCGAAAGTTGCTCTGATCTGCTCAGCGGAGAGGATTATTCATTCATTTTCCTCCGTGTGTTTGATGCCCCCCCCCCCCCCCCCCCCATTTTGAGCTATACCAACCTTTCAGCTAAACAGGCCGCTCGTTTGTATGGACGTATTCCACTGCTCCAGAACGTGTAGCTAGACTAGATAGCATAGCCTCGTTAGCTCGTTGAGGCGAGTGTCTTGCCTGAACTGCAACCTGGTGTTTGCATTTCTCCATTTACAACTCGTACATCTACATAAACGTTCAGATTTCAAATATAAAGTGCTTATCTCATGGCTACGGGTAATATACTTATATACGGGCCCTCATAAGTACCCGTATCTTCCGTATCGTTCAATAAAAATCATTTTGATCCGATTGGTGGCCATTGTCTCCGTTTTTTTTCAACTACGCGGCTGTAGCGGTTGGGGGGTGTATGCACTCTTGATACGTTATAACTCTATGAGAAAATGGCTTTTTATTGAACAATACGGAAGATACGGATACTTGACTTCCGGTATGGCTGCTGAGTGAGGCAGACGCACGAAAGAGCAGCTCTTGAGCTTTTTTTATTCTCCATTATCTGGTATCAACCACACCGTCAGTGAACCTAACGATTAACAGACACTGCCTGCTATAACAATAGTTCGGCTAAAAGTCTTGTTTAAATGCCTGGTGGCAAGAACAAAACAGAAGCCATGTCCACTACTACTACAAGACACGCCGCTGCGGCCTCTGCAGCAGCTCCATTATCTATATCGGACCTGGTAGCTGAATTGGAGAAGAACAGAGCAGCAATCTCAGCTGAAATAAAAACATCACTCTCTCCGATCCAAAAAACCCTGAATGCTGTTCGTACCAAAGTGGAGGAGTTTGGCCCACGTCTGATGGCAATGGAAACGTCGCTCTCTGACCATAGCGACCGGCTGAACAACCTTGAAATACAGGTGAAACTGCTCCAATCTGAAAATGATCATCTTAAAATTAAGACGGAGATTCAAGAAATAAACTCCCGTCGCTACAGTTTAAGAGTGATCAACTTGGCCGAGGGCTGCGAGGGACGCTCCCCCACAGAATTCATGTCCATGCTGCTTGCTGAGATACTACAGGACGAAGCACTGTCTATCGCTGCTCCACTGGAGCTGGAGGCCGCATTCCGCGTGCCAAAAGCTAAACCTGCCACTGGTGAGAGGCCTCGGCCCATCGTTGTTCGTTTCCTACGCTACAAACAAAGGGAACAGGTGCTAAACCTATCGAAGAAACGAGGCCAACTTGCTTATCAGGGAAAAAATATTTTCATCTTCCCAGATAGGTATATAAGCAAGGAGGATGCTAAGAAGCGCGCTAGCTTCTCGGCAATAAAATCCAAATTGTTTGAGAAAGGCATAAAATTCACTCTCCGCCACCCTGCAGTTTTATCTATCACACTGGAAGGCATAGAAAACAAATTCAACACTGCAGACGAGGCCGAAAAGTTTTTCACGAACATGTGCTGCATGGATAACTGATTAGTATAATGACTCTGACTGGAATAATCGAGGCCCATGTTAAATGTTGAGACTCTTATTTCGTTTGTTGAACTATTCAGATAACTAGCTATATATTTTCTTCATTTATTATATCTTAAAACCACTTTTGTTTTTTGTTTGTTTGTTTTTTTTGCTTGAAGTATTGTGTTTATTAGTTGTATTTCTTGTTTATTTAGAGTTATATATTTATTTTGTTTTTTTGTTTTGATTTATTTCGATTATTAGTTTAATTTAATTTAATATTATTTTCTCATATATTTATTTCGTTTGTTTGAACCACTGTGATTGTTTAACTTTAGTTTGTTGCTTATTTAGAACTCTAAACTTATTTTTGTTTCGAATTAGTGGTATTATTAATTCACTTTATTTTTGTAGTTTATTTAAAATAACATTTATTTCGTTTGTTTAATCTATTTTGACTAGTTTAAGCTAATTTAAAACCCCGTTTGTTTTGTCTATTCTCCCTTTTCATTTTCTTTTTTTCTTTTTTTTCTCTCTATTTGGGGAGGGGGAAATGATAATTTAAACAGGAACGGAGTTGGGCGTTATAATTAAACTTTCGCGTTTAGTTAATGGACTTTTCTCTTTGACATGAGGAACTGGGACTTAACTTTAGATTTAGATCTAGGGCCACGGAATACCAGATCACGGTCTTACTATGTGAAGTTACCTTTGGATGCTGGATTTGGACTATGGATTTCGTCTTTCTTTTTTCTTTTTCTTTTTCAAGGCAACTGCTTTAAAAGCCGAACAATGACTCGGACCTTTAAAACATATATAAAGCCGGGTCCTGCAAACTCCGCTCCTTCAAACTATCCCTGGTGCTCAAACGGACATACAGTTTATCTTTTATTATTTTTCCTTTTGTTTTGTTTTAATTAATTGAGGACTATACTGGAACCGAATTGCACTCACATAGTGCGCAACCGCTTAAAAAACAAAACCCCCTCGCGGTTATGATGACACTTCATTAAGGTAACGTTGTGTGTGTGTGTGTGTGTGTGTGTGTGTGTGTGTGTGTGTGTGTGTGTGTGTGTGTGTGTGTGTGTGTGTGTGTATGTGCGCGCGCGCGCACACGGCTTGGAGCCGTTGCGCAGGATGGGGCTACGAATGAATATGATGTAATGTACAATGACAAATACTCAGGGTTATGTGATGATTTTGGAGAACGGGACTGCTGCGCGCCGCGTGGCATGCCCGTTCTTATTATTGTTTTGTACTATTTGGTTTGTTTCTTGTGCTTATGCCAGCTAAAGTATAACTCCCACCTAAAGTGCTCTCCCCCCATTGTTTTTCTTGTTTTATTATTCTATTAAACTAGTCAGAAGTCAATGAGATGTCAACACGCTCGTATGACGCTTTTCTTCTTCTTTTCTTTGTGGCGGCAGCGGGCTGAGTGGCGGATCTGTAATCCTAACCACTTTCTTTTAAGCGGTGGTGTGGGGATGCGGGTCGGCTGCTCGGCGCGCGCACACCAATCACATTGAACTATTTGGTTGAAGCTCCTTTTAGGTATTACAGTGGAATATAGGGTCGTTGCCGTGTGTGTGTGTGTGTGTGTGTGTGTGTGTGTGTGTGTGTGTGTGTGTGTGTGTGTGTGTGTGTGTGTGTGTGTGTGTGTGTGTGTGTGTGTGTGTGTGTCTGTGCCCCTGTGTGTTTGTCTGTAGCTGTGTATGGACCTGCGCGTATCCGAGGTGGAGTCTAGTTATGGCTGTATAGGTTAGGTACTTACAGCCAACTATATACAAATTGAGGATGTGTTGAACTGTGTTGAAATCGCGTGCACGTGTCTGTACAGGGGGGGGGGGGCTTTGCTTCTCTCTCACGCTGCGCAGTGCACGGTGCAACGCTGTTTATTATGTGATTTACTTTTTTATTTTGATTATGGAAGGGATCTAGTAGACTGTCTTTTTTTTCTCCCTCTCCGCTCTCTCTCCTCTTTCTTTTTTTTTCCCTCCTACTTGTTTTTTGCTGTGGTCTTCTTTTTTCATCCCATACATGAAATCGATGACTAATTAAATTATAGGGTGAGACAATTGCACAGCGCATACAACATGTTTCTATTTCTACATTTCTTCTTAAAAATATATAGTGGCCTGTATAATTCTTTCTCTATAGAATACCGTAATCTCTATGATGTATTTACACTATAGGCAGTGGCTAGAACTACTCTCCTAGATGATACGTGAGAAATTATACAATGTTTTGATGCTTAAATGACCTGGTTTGAGATAAGCTGCCCTACCTCACCTTGGTTGCTACTATTCTATTCAGAGGGAATTTGGAGACGAACATGACTATCTGTGATACCTCTGACTCAATGCCTACAGCGCTGTGCAGCTGATTTTCACTCAGCGTTATCTTTAATTTCTTGATCTTTCAGTCTAATGGGTTTGGTGCTTATTACCAGCTATCTTGACCATGCAAATGACATGCCATGTATTTGCATGACATGTAGCCGTGAGCTCAACTCTGTAGACGATCACATGATACTGGACAGCATAGCTTTATACCTTAACAAGATGGGGCACGTACCTACGGTTTTGGACCGCTGTCCAGCACCCAATGGGTTGTTGTAAACTCAAGATCACGGGTTTAATGATCCTGTTGGATACTGGTTTATTTATTTGTTTCTCTTTCTATTTTTATTTTTTAAACTGTTTGAAAGATACTGAGTACTAACTGGTTTGGGGGCGCGGGACTGCTGTGCGGTGCATGATCTGTATCTCATACTTTTTTTCTGGTAGGATAGAGTGTAACATTTCAAAGTTAAAAACTGTAAGTCAGGTCGCACATGATACTGATTTTCTATGAACTGCTACTAGATTGATTAGACAGAACCATTATCTTTTTTTTTTTTACCATCATCAGTGTCACTATAATGCATTACTACTATTACTTATTTTTCAGATGTCAGTTGACGCATACTTGATAAAAAAAAAAAAAGGAAAAAAAAAATTACATAATAACGTTACATATAAACTAAATTGCTTTTTTTTTTTTTTTTTTGTCTGTACTTTGGTTCAGGTGTGTATTATTCATATGTAAGCTCATCAATGCTCAATGTGCGAGGGGTTGAAGGTTGGTGCTTTCACTCGGGTACCCTGGAAGTTAGTAAGTGGTTTTTACCTGCAGTTCATCAGGGTGGGAGGATGAGCATAGGTACTTGGGGTGCACTGGGGGTGGGGGGGGGATGGGGTGGGAAGTGGGAGGGCAGTCTCGGACGGGGGTGGGGGGTCTACATTTTTTTATTTTATTTTTCTCTCTCTTTTCTTTTGTTTCTTCTCTCTTACTTCTTACTTAAACCAGCATATGACTCATTCCTCTCTTGGTTGCTACTTCACGCCGTGCTGTTGCATAGTCCTCCTAAACAACACACACACCCAGGTGGATTGGTCCATCCTGTACAGTTATTACCTCAACAAGATTAGATGGTAATCGTAAACAATCCAAATAGACCGGTGACAGTGGGAAGCTCCACCAAAATTATTTCATGGAATGTAGGGGGTCTGAACGGTCAGGTGAAACGGGCTAGAGTGTTCTCCCACCTAAAACACTTAAATCACATTTTTACAGGAAACACACCTGCGCACAATAGACCACCAAAGACTTGGTAGGCCCTGGATAGGTCATATTTTCCACTCTCGATTTAACTTCAAAACGAGAGGTGCAGCCATCCTTATTAATAAAAAAGTAAATTTTATTCTTTCCAACACCATCTCTGATCCTAATGGACGCTATATTATTGTAACAGGATCTCTCTGTCATACTCCGGTGGTTCTTGTTAGTGTTTATGCCCCAAATTGGGATGATTTAGATTTCATGAAGAAATTAATATCATCACTTCCTGATTTACAAACTCATAAATTAATATTTGGTGGTGATATTAACTGTGTGATGGATCCCAGACTGGACAGATCGAATCCCAGAACAGTTACACTTTCCAAAATGTCTTTGGCCTTATCTACCTTCTTGGACCAGTGTGGCTGTACTGACCCATGGAGAGTTACTCACCCAAATGACAGGCAATACTCTTTCTACTCGCATGTCCACAAAACGTACTCTCGTATAGATTATTTTTTTATAGATAAAACACTTCTTTCGTCCGTCATTTCAACTGAATACTCTCCTATAGTTAACTCTGACCACTCCCCCGTCATACTCGATTTAAATTTCGCAGCACAACATAAAGCAACCTACTCCTGGAAATTGGACTCCACACTTCTATCTGACAACACATTCTGTAATCTCATCGTTCGATCCATAGACCTTTTTGTGGAGACCAACACAAATGAAGATACTAGCCCGTCCTTGCTATGGGAAACCCTTAAGGTGTTCCTTAGGGGTGAGATCATCTCTTATACTGCCCACACCAATAGGAAACAGAAAAAACGTAAGCAGGAATTAATGGTAGCTATATCTGACCTAGATCGTCAGTGTTTTACCTCACTATCCCCGGAACTGGCCAAGGAAAGACTCAGCCTCCAGACCGAGTTCAATCTCTTGTCCACTAGGGATGCAGAAAAAATGTTGCTAAGAGCTCAGGGAACAATATATGAACATGGAGATAAAGCAGGACGCCTTCTCGCACACCAGCTGAAAAGCAAGATGGCATCGCGCCAAATCCCTCAAATTATGAATAAAGCAGGCTCAATAACAACTGACCTCCCCGAAATTAACGAAACCTTCAAAGACTACTATTCAGAATTATATAGATCAGACTCATCAAATAATGAGGCGGACATGTCAAATTTCTTTAACGGACTTAATGCTCCTAGATTAACCCCAGAACATCACAACACATTAGAGACACCACTGCAACTTGGTGAGATAACCAACTCTATTAATTCAATGCAAAGTGGAAAATCGCCAGGAATAGATGGCTACCCTGCTGAGTTCTATAAGAAGTTTTTTAACCAACTGGCGCCTTTGCTTTTAGAAATGTTTGAAGACTCCTTTCAGCAAGGTAGACTACCACCAACCCTTACTCAAGCCTCTATATCACTTATCCTTAAGAAGGACAAAGATCCAAATTTATGTAGTTCTTATCGCCCCATTTCCCTTCTTAATGTGGATGAAAAGATACTTGCAAAAGCCTTGGCTAGTAGACTTGAGACCATAGTACCATCCATAATCTCTGATGACCAAACAGGATTTATAAAAAACCGACACTCATTTACAAACATACGAAGGGTTCTTGGTATTATTCACTCCTCGACTTCGCTGGTCAGTCCTGAGGTGGTTATTGCACTCGACGCCGAGAAAGCTTTCGACCGAGTTGAATGGGGTCACTTATTTTTTACTTTAAAAAAGTTTGGATTTGGCGAGAGATTTATTTCCTGGATACGGTTAATCTATACTTTCCCGCAGGCACGAGTGTCCACCAATAACCAACAATCTGACTTTTTTCCACTATCACGTGGCACAAGACAAGGATGTCCGATCTCTCCCCTCCTCTTCGCAATAGTTATTGAACCTCTAGCACTTGCTCTTAAGGCTAACAAGCTGTTTACAGGTATTAAAAGAGACGGAATTGAACACAAAGTATCCCTGTACGCAGATGACCTGCTCCTTTTTGTTTCGGACCCAATAAGATGCATTCCACAGATCTTAAGTATTCTCCAACTATTTGGCAGTTTCTCCGGGTACAAGCTGAACGTACAGAAAAGCGAATGCTTTCCTGTTAACCAACCGGCCAAAGTAATACCCCAATCCATAATTCCTTTTAATTTATCTAGCAAGTTCAAATATTTAGGAATTATTATCACTAACTCTATCCCCTCTCTCTGTGAGGAAAACTTTACGGTTCTAACAACAAAAGTAAAAACTGATTTACACCGATGGAACACCTTACCTCTTTCCCTTGCAAGCCGAGTGCAATCGATCAAGATGAATATACTCCCCAGATACCTGTATTTGTTTCAGTGCTTACCCATTTTTTTACCTAAACAGTTTTTTCGACAATTAGACTCATTAATTATGAACTTTATATGGAGCGGGAAGAATCCAAGAATATGTAAACCTCTACTTCAGAGGGAGAGATCAAAGGGGGGACTCGGTTTACCAAATTTTCAGTCTTACTATTGGGCAGCAAATATGTACAAGATCGTACTTTGGATCTCAAATACAGAGGATAGCTGGCTTCAACTAGAATCTAACTCCTGTCATTCCTCGTCCTTAAAAGCTTTAGTATGCAGTAAACTTCCACTCAAACCTAGGCAGCACTCTTCTAACCCTTTTGTTATTTCAACTTTAAAAATCTGGCAACAAATTAGACAACACTTTGGCTGGACCTCTCTATCTCTAGCCACACCGCTATGCAACAACCAACAATTTCAACCCGGAAAAAACGATGGCAGATTCTCCAGCTGGGCTTTACAAGGGCTGTCTTGCCTAGGAGACTTCTATATGGACAACACATTTGCCAGTTTCACACAGCTACGCTCCACATTTAACCTTCAACACTCTGATTTATTCAGATATTTTCAATTTCGTAACTTTGCTAGACACAATACTTTATTATTTCCACAGATTCCACCGGCCTCGGGCACAGACCATATTCTACCAGCTACTCAATTGTCAAAAGGCCACATATCTTTTTTATACGATCTCTTATCGACACCGACCCCTCCCGCTTTGATTAAGATCAAAGCGGGGTGGGAATCCGAACTGGGCATCACTCTGTCAGATACATTTTGGGACACCGCGTTAAAAACTATTAACTCAGCCTCCTCTTGTGCGAGACTATGTCTCATTCAATTCAAGGTACTTCACAGGATACACTATAGCAAAGCTAGACTATCGAGAATATACCCAGATCTTTCTGATGCATGTGACAGATGTTCTCAGGCACCAGCCGATCTGACTCACATGTTCTGGTCATGCCCAAGGCTGACGGAATACTGGAAATCTTTCTTTGATAGTATTTCCGAAATATTAGCAATGAATGTGGATCCATCACCTTACATTTCTATCTTTGGCGTCCCAGAAGAGAGGACCCGAATGAACACCAGACAAAAGAATATAGTTTCATTTGCTTCTTTAATTGCTCGCCGTCGAATCCTCCTCCTATGGAAAAACCAGCTACCCCCTTCAAACGCATCCTGGCTGCGGGATTTAATGTCATTCCTGAAACTTGAAAAGATTAAATTCGCTGTTCGCGGCTCGGTTGAAAACTTTTACAAACAATGGCAGCCTCTCATCTCTCATTTTGATGCATTACAGAACATTCCACTTGATTAGATGGACCATTTGAAATCTGGGGGTGTGGATTGTGAGGTACCTGCAACACACGAGGCGCATGCAACATTTGAGGATGAGTCAATATGCTGTTTTCACTCTTTTCTGTTATCTTTCTTCTTTCTCTTTTCTTTTTTTTCTTTTTTTCTCTTCTTTTCCTTTCTTCTGTTCTCAATGCTTTTTTTTCTAGTTTTCCCCTCCCCCTCTTTTAATTTTAAGGGGTGGACAGGTGGGTGGGGAGGTAGGGGAGGGGTACTAGGAAGTAGGAGGATAGGTGAAGGGTACATTTTTTTTTTTTAAATAGAAAAACCACAAGAAAGCACTAACCCTCAAACCACTGGTAAACCTACCGGTAATTGTTACTACGCAAAGACATGATCTATGTAATCACATATAGAATGAACTATGTATTATATTATATATCATGAGCTATGTGTTCACATATGTAATCATGTGATGTGTCATTGCAAACTGTGGAATAAAACTTAAATATAAAAAAAAAAGATACGGATACTTAAACCCACCCGAAATCAAGTGTAACATCCGTGGCCATGATATAAGCACTTTATATTTTAAACGTTTATGTAGATGTACAGGCTGTAAATGAACAAAGTGCAAACGCCATGTTGCAGTTCAACAAAGACGTCATGACGTCGTGTAGCTGTTTATTTGCAGTGGTGGAAAGTAACTAAGTACATTTACTCACATACTGTTCTGTTATTTTCAAATATTTAGTACTTTTACTTTTGGTACTTTAAAGGAGACACCATGAATTTCACTTTTTTTTTTCTTTTTTTTGTATTTTTTGGGCTCCCCAGTGTCTCAGTAGCACCCCTCTGCCCAACAGGAAGTTTTGGTATTGCAGCTGAAAGTGCTTTATAAGCCTGAGAGAATTGACTTGGGATGAGTATATCTGAGTGTTGATTTAGGCTCAAACCTTTTGAAAATGGTTTGAGGGACATACACCATATGATATTCAATATCAAATATTTTTTTTAAATTCATGGTGTGTCTCCTTTAAGTACATTTTGATGTCAATACTTTTGTACTTTTACTCAAGTAAATTTTGAATTCTGGACTTTTACTTGTAACAGAGTATTTTTAAATTGCAGTATTGGTACTTTTACTTAAAGGGGAAATCCACCCATTTTCAATATTTAACTATGTCATTAATATAGCATAAAGGAGTTGTGTGGAAATAAGAAAAAAGTTCCCCCCTTTTCTTTTTGCCTTGAACTGGAGGATTGATTGTGAGTTTAACATTGCAAATTACAACGTGATGACTCATCATGTTGTAATTTGCAATGTTAAACCCACAATCAATCCTCCAGTTCAAGGCAACACAGAAAGGGGGGAACTTTTTTCTTATTTCCACACAACTCCTTTATGCTATATTAATGACATAGTTAAATATTGAAAATGGGTGGATTTCCCCTTTAAGTAGAGAATTTGAGTACTTTTTCCACCACTGCTTATTTGGGCTTGCTTTCAAGATTCTTTTTGAAAATAGCTGATTTAATAGGGCTCAAGTGGTGAAACTGGTCGTTTCTTTTGGGCTTGTTTTCATAGACCTCGTAGCTTGTTTCTCTCACAGAACAACACCAGC
The DNA here is from genome assembly GCF_963454915.1 of Gymnoscopelus microlampas. NCBI lineage: Eukaryota > Metazoa > Chordata > Actinopteri > Myctophiformes > Myctophidae > Gymnoscopelus > Gymnoscopelus microlampas. Next base: position 48,309,510 of record NC_139954.1, on the reverse strand, counting down.
ACTGGATTTTATCAATACAAGTACTTACATTGGCTATTTGAAAATTGCTGATCTACAAGCATGCATTGTGAGCTTGTAGATCTGCTATTTTCAAATAAATATTTGATTAAATCTATTATGATGATGATTACTTAATATGCCTATTTTTTACAACAGAGATCCTCTATGGGGGTACCTGGCACTAAACAGAGTGGACAGCTGGCTGAAAGGTGTCAATGGGGGAGTGATTAAAGGAGTGTCTAGGCTGAATAAATTACCCATTGTTCACGGCCATTACCTGGAGCTGAGAGGTGCTCCGAAGTGACAATTCTTTATAGGCCGTGGGCCGAGTGCTTCTATCTTCTTTAGTTTTTGAGTTGGTTGATCATCCCCATCAAAAAACTGGCTAATTTTTTAGTGTTGTGTAGATTAGTTGTTTATGAACGCATTATCAAATGTTTCCAACCTGAAAAGTTGCGCCAGAATAATAAAACTTAGATATAATATCACTAAGTAATGTTGCTTATTTTCATGAAACTGGCAGCCCACTGTGAATTATAAACCAATCAAAGCTCGCCTACTGTATCGTGCAATTCAGTTCGCCAATCACGTTCTTCCTACCACTTCCAAACCCGGAACCAGGAAGTACAGCTCAGAATGTCAACAAGAAAACAACACGAGAACTACAGAGGTAATATTTGTTTTGTGATGACTGTTGGACATATTGTATGAAAATGTATACAATGTATGCAGACTATAGAATGAGCCGCGTCAATGATAGCCCATTATAATACTAAGCATTCATAGTTTATCATTATAACGTTATAGAAATGTTAGAACGGTCGACGTGCAGACACCAGCTGAAAAGTGTACCATTAGCTATAATTTAGAGAATTATCAACAGCTGCAAATTCTTAAAATATCATTAATCAGATCCGTATGCACCCCTTTAGAGAGCTGGGTTGCTATGATTGTCTCTGCTAGATATTGTTTAATTCATTTATTGATCGCAAACGGTCACGGCTACTCTGTATAGTCGCTGTGCCATTACCTCAAGTACCGTAAGTTTAATTTGGTGTTTTGGCTTGGGTTACAGTTGTTTATTTGTAATTCTCTCTTAAAGGTTTGATGCTTAAGTTACGAGTTAAAGTAGTAAGTTGGGCCAGTTGGGCCGGTTCGTTGTTTTTTCTGTCTGCGTAAGGCTGCATTCCTTATTGTGTGGATGTTAGCATGTTCCTCTTTATTTCTTGTTTAACTGTTTATATGTGCGTATGTGCACAATAAGTAATATTTGTGTCTCTGCCCTCCCCAAATGTAGATGTCTTTGTCTATAAGCACAGCTGTGTGACCGATGGACATTAACGGAGGGTTGCCAGTCACTTTGGGTAATGTCGATTCACCTTCAGACACCCTCCAAAGGAGTACACTTTGTGCCCAACCGCCACGGCTGCATGGAGGGATCTCCTCGGTGCTCCATTCAAATGATACGCCCAGTGAAACACCCCTCAAACTGTAGCACCTGACCTTGAATCAAAATGCAATTCCTTGAGTCGTCCTGGCTCTTCCTGGATTCTTTGCCGACCGCTTCATTCCCCTCAGAGGTGTGGAATGATTGCTCTCCTCGTTCGCTCTCCTTGTACAGTATGTATGTATGACATGAGTTTGGAATATCAGGACTGTGTAAGAAATTTGTCAAGGTTCCCCTTTTATTTTCTTCAACATCGCGACGGAAATACGGTAGCTTTGTGTTTTGTCGTACTTCGCTTCACCTAAAACGTGCTGTGAAATGTATACAGCATGAATAATTAGATTATCACGGCCATATTCGTAAACCAAAATGACTCGATCTCTGTTGGCTTCTAGCCAATAAGTCCAGTCTTTGTTAGTCATCTTTGTCTTACTTCTTACGCATTGTGCCTTCTCCTTGTACTTCAGAACATCGGGTGGTAGTTTAGTATCTGTTCCACAAAATATATTCCCAATAGAACATCTCTTCACCATCTTCTTGTTCCTCTTTTCATCAATTTTTTCTTTATTGTCAAAGTGTTTGGCTCCAAAGTCACCCTTTCTAGGGTCAAACTTAGGAAGTTTTATTGTCATAAGATCTACCTTATCGATGTGTATCATGTCGGCAACGAACTTCAGGAGTCGCCTGCCGGTTCTCGGGGGGGAACGGCCGAATTCTATGTCCGGGGTTGGATAGCTGTCGATTACTGGAACAGGAACAGTGGCAGACGCTGACTGGGGGGTACTTGAACTATGTGGGCGCACAGTCATAATTCTACCCTCATTGTTGTTAAAATTTGTCTTAGTTTTCTTAATAACCTCTGCGTACGTCTCGACCCGTGTTGTGACAATCGGCTGTGGGGAGATCGAAGAAGGCTCATAGAAATACATGATACCCTTTTTTGACTTAAGATCCGTTTGACTGCATTCAGACAAATCGGTATCATCGCAAAGAACCCACTTCTTACCTTCCCAGACAACAGCGTTGAAGTGACCAATTTCACTTGACGTACCCTCACGATTGATGAAAGCCTTCAGTTTAAAGGTCTGACCACTCAGTGTGAGGTCATCAGGAATAACAGCATTGCCAGTTTGTGTGCCTAGGTAGACAATCAGCAGCCTGGGGACAGATTCCAGCTTATTGGTCTGTTTGACAAACGTTTCCTCACAATCACTGATGTGGTGTCCACTCTTGCACTGACAGCACTTAGGACACCTGACACGAACTTCAGTGGACTCCTTGTACTTTCTTTCAATCAACTCAGACAGGTGAGCAACGTCAGGAGAGGTCACGACAAACAAGCATTTAAAGTCCACTATCTGATCAGGATAGACATGAAGACCGTTTGGACACTTTCTATTGGAACTGTTAAACACGTTAGTGACCCGTTCCTTGCCAGAAAAGAACATTGGAAACTTGTCGTATCCTTCATCACAAAGGGCCTGCAGTAAGTACATAAAAAACTCATGGGCATCTTCCTGGGCTCCATTGTAGTTTTTCACATTAGAGTGACCAACTTCCTGGCTCAGCTTTGCTAGAGACAGAGTCTGGCCCGGCGTAGTCTCAAGGACTGTCTTAAATGCCTTAGTGACAGGCTTATTGGACAGATCGTGACCATTCAGCTTGTTGAGGAAGTAGTCCTTGGTAGCTGACAAAGCCATTAGAGCCTGGACAGGACTATTCACGAAGCAAAGATTTTTGTCAGCAGGGTCCTTAGTATTATTGCGAAACCTAAGGAGGGCTCTGACATCAGGACTGCCGACCACAGTCAACTGTGAGATCAGGTGTTGTCCAAAAGACGATGACTGGGTGGAAGACGTGCTGTGAGTCCTAACTGGGTTGTACGTTTCGACCTGTGTTGTGACAATCGGCTGTGGGGAGATCGAAGAAGGCTCATAGAAATACATGATACCCTTTTTTGACTTAAGATCCGTTTGACTGCATTCAGACAAATCGGTATCATCGCAAAGAACCCACTTCTTACCTTCCCAGACAACAGCGTTGAAGTGACCAATTTCACTTGACGTACCCTCACGATTGATGAAAGCCTTCAGTTTAAAGGTCTGACCACTCAGTGTGAGGTCATCAGGAATAACAGCATTGCCAGTTTGTGTGCCTAGGTAGACAATCAGCAGCCTGGGGACAGATTCCAGCTTATTGGTCTGTTTGACAAACGTTTCCTCACAATCACTGATGTGGTGTCCACTCTTGCACTGACAGCACTTAGGACACCTGACACGAACTTCAGTGGACTCCTTGTACTTTCTTTCAATCAACTCAGACAGGTGAGCAACGTCAGGAGAGGTCACGACAAACAAGCATTTAAAGTCCACTATCTGATCAGGATAGACATGAAGACCGTTTGGACACTTTCTATTGGAACTGTTAAACACGTTAGTGACCCGTTCCTTGCCAGAAAAGAACATTGGAAACTTGTCGTATCCTTCATCACAAAGGGCCTGCAGTAAGTACATAAAAAACTCATGGGCATCTTCCTGGGCTCCATTGTAGTTTTTCACATTAGAGTGACCAACTTCCTGGCTCAGCTTTGCTAGAGACAGAGTCTGGCCCGGCGTAGTCTCAAGGACTGTCTTAAATGCCTTAGTGACAGGCTTATTGGACAGATCGTGACCATTCAGCTTGTTGAGGAAGTAGTCCTTGGTAGCTGACAAAGCCATTAGAGCCTGGACAGGACTATTCACGAAGCAAAGATTTTTGTCAGCAGGGTCCTTAGTATTATTGCGAAACCTAAGGAGGGCTCTGACATCAGGACTGCCGACCACAGTCGACGGTGAGGGGATCAGTTGTTGTTGAACAGTGGCAGACGATGACTGGGGGGAAGACATGCTGTGAGGCCTAGCTGGGTTGTACGGCCAGCTAGTCGTCCTAGTACTCTGGAGAGGGTAAGATGATCTTCAAGCTTCGTTGAGGACACTGCCTTAACCAGGGGATCCATGGTCCTTTATAATGTTGGCTGTGCCCCTGATGTCACTATCGTGATGTCAGAGAGTGTCAGACATCTCCATATATGGAGCTGACTATGTCAGTTATGTAACCTTTGTTATGAAGATTTTACATTGAAATGGACCCGGATCTCTTCTCTCATCGGCCACATGGCCAACTAGTTATCAAAGACTTTGGCTGTTGGGGGCCCGGGGACCCCCAACCACGTAGCCACGCACCCAGACACGTGGCCACGCCCCCTTATAGTCCCCCATTCACACCCATGTTAACGGTTACAGATCCGGTTATCCGGATCTCTTCTCCTCTCATCGGCCACACGGCCAACTGGTTATCAAAGACTTTGGATGTTGGGGGCCCGGGGACCCCCAAACACGTAGCCACGCCCCTACCCACGTGGCCACTCCCCTTTATAGTCCTCCATTCACACCCATGTTAACGGTTACAGATCCTGTTAAGAGTGCAGGTGGATGGGGGGACCCGGATCTCTTCTTCTCTCATTGGCCACATGGCCAACTGGTTATCAAAGAGTTTGGGTGTTGGGGGTCCGGGGACCCCCATCCACGTAGCCACGCCCCCTTATAGTCCCCCATTAAAAACCATGTTAACGGTTACAGATCCGGTTAGGAGTGCAGGTTGATGGGTGGACATTGAGTTTGGGGTTGGGGTCCCGGGGACCCTCAACCTCGTAGCCACGCCCCCGCCCACGTAGCCACGCCCCCTTATAGTCCCCCATTCAAACCCATGTTAACGGTTACAGATCCGGTTAAGAGTGCAGGTTGATGGGTGGACTTTTTTTTTGGGGTGGACATTTTTTTGGGTGGACAATTTTTTTTTTCCAACATTTTTTTTTCCCCCAAAAAAACTTTTCCCCAACTTTTTTTTCAATTTTTTTTTTTTCCCAAAATTTAATTTTTTCTTCATTTTTTTTTAAACTTTTTTTTTTTCGATTTTTATTTTTTTACACCAAAACACTCTCTGAGCACCCTGGGCAAGACCTGGGATGTTGGTTGTCTAGGAAGTGAACAGTGGTGTGTTCTACCGTCAGATGCTGTGTACGGCGTACACCTTGAGATTATTTTTCGTCGCCATCGTATACCTTCAAAAACTGTTCAAAACAGCGCATCTGATACGCTGTGATACGCTGTGATACGCTAACTGCCCAAGGCAGGGGGGGCAGCAAGAATGTGGGCTAACTCTGAGTTGATGGCTTATCAAGTGTGAAGCTATTGTTCTTGAGGTGATAACAAGTAATGGCTGCGACGGAATTCACACATTAACAACGACGCGAATACTAATGAAGTACTTTCAGGCGTCCCGGACAGAATCGCTCTCTCTGCTCTCATCTGTAGCCCCATATAGTACCTCTCCCTCCGCTATGTAGCTCCGAGATGAGGTCCTATATCGTTCTCTGCCGTTCGGCTGAAAAATGTCCGCACATTTGCCACTTTACATGTTTCTTACCCCTTTCTGCACATCGTATCCAAAAAGTAAAGGTATTCTGAAATGATCACAGATGTTTGAAATTTTAACTCACCATAAAATCTAACAAACGAGTTGAAAAAAGTGTTTAAATCGCTTCTCTCCTGAGCCGGTTCAATAATATTATTCAATCAGTAATGTTATCTCTATGGGCGCAACTCTTGCGCAATGTCTTAAAAACATGTAACCGGCGGAGGAGAGAGGCGAATAAAGTGCTTTTTTCAACTCCTGAAAAAAGCGTTTGTTAGATTTTATGGTGAGTTAAAATTTCATACATCTGTGATCATTTCAGAATACCTTTACTTTTTGTATACGATGTGCAGAAAGGGGTAAGAAACATGTAAAGTGGCAAATGTGCGGACATTTTTCAGCCGAACGGCAGAGAACGATATGGAACCTCATCTCGGAGCTATACAGCGGAGGGTGAGGTTCCGATTGGAGCTACTCTCATCTGCTGACACTGACACTACACTCAATAAGGAAAACCAGCCTGTCGATTCCAGCGTTGCTCTTGTTTTCACATTCAATATTTTTGTGGGCCACGAAAATGTTCACATTAAATATTTTTGTGGGCCACACACGCGCGCGAAGCGCGCAGAAATTTTTCACATTCAATATTTTTGTGGGCCACGAAGCGCGCGCGTGCACATTTTTTACATTTTGTGGGAGGCAGGGAATAATCATAGTATACCTTCAAAAAAAAAGTAGAACACAACACTGGAAGTGAAGAACCGGAAACGGTTGAATTTGACAGAAGTACCGCCCAAGGAAATGACGTTGATGTTTTACAAAGCTGTTAACATTCTCCGTGAATGAAACGAGTGTTGTGATTGGTAAAAAAAATATCGTTTCCGGGGGAAACGCGCACGACGGAAATCCTACCCACTCAGCACTTCCTAGACACTCGCTGCTTTAGGTCGTGACCAGGCTCTTCTTTTCGCAGATAAGTGAGGCTGGGACCTGAGGGGTATGCGTCTAAATGGTCCAACCCGGACTTGGACCTCTTCACTTCCAGTTTGAAAAGTGCCCAAAATGCTCCGAAACTTCGCCTACCCCCCCTAAATGGGGGTCTGCGAACACATCCATCAACAATACATACACACACACACACACACACACACACACACACACACACATACACACATATATATATAGAGTTACAAATGTGTAACTCTATATATATAAATGTGAGGGTTTAAAGTCCACACACCGGTCGTCTAATGCAGACAGAGGGGAGTTTACCACGGCTCTGTCTGTGTGCGCAAATCAAACAAACAGACGTAGATGTAAAAACGATACCCAATGAAACCTTAGGGCAGAGAAACGGCATCCTGAACACAAACACAGCATCCAGGACCATCCCACTGAACCGTGATGATGACATCATGGTTTGGCGGTCGGTGCGCTTGTTTGGCAGTAAGTTTTTGAGTGGTGCCAACCACTCCTACATTTGACCGTGTGTGTGTGTCTGTCCGTCCGTATGTTTGAGCACGGCCTCAACAGCTGCAGCTGATTGCAACACAAGGATGCAACCAGTTACACTAATTCAAAAGGCACCACTCTCTTCACACTGGGTGTGATTTGTTTTTTTTGCAGTACGATGCTGGCCAGAGGCCGACAGCGATGACTGAACCACACACACACACACACACACAGCTGGATTAACTCATTATGACCGGGAACGTGTCTGTGTCATTTTAAGATGTCTCTGGCTATTAAAAAAAAAATGCAGATATACAAGCAAATAGTGCGGCACCGAGAGCTTGTAGATCTGGAAAAAAAAAACGTATTTTGAGATGGGGGTCCGCGGCAAAATACATCTCATTTTGGGGGTCCTTGGCATGGAAAAGTTGGCCGCGGACCCCCATCTCAAAATGTTTTGTTCCAGGGCCCCCCCGGAAGCAAAGATTTGAGTTACGAATGTTCGCTTTAAAAATATATATATATATATATATATTTAAAGATTTGCACACATTTTCAAGATTTTTTGAAAAATAGTGCCGCGCTATGAGCTTGTAGATCTGCTATTTTTGAATATCCAAAGAAATGTAACAATGAAACGGAGGCTTTCCCGGGTCTTGATGGGTTAAAGAAATACTTCCCCTCCTGCCTCCACGACGAGCGTGTGTGAGATCTGGCACCGACAGGCTAATACTGTGGGGTGCCTCGGGGCTAAAGCACCCAGAGCACCCATCACAAACTCATCACACATCCGACATCTTCACTTCATGGAGTACATTTCTTGTACCAAATGAACTGAATGATCCGCATTAAAGTAACAAAAAACACCCAAAAAGGTTACAAACCCGGAAAATGTTCGGGCGCATGCACTGGCCGTGCATGCAGGCGCGCTGTGCGTGCGTGCGCTGCGCACCCAAAAGCACGGACATAAATCGCCGCCCCTGATCCACAGTATCTAAATACCAATCAGCGATATGCAGTGTATACTTATATATGTGTATACTTTTGCTCAAGTCAACTTTTAATTACCCGGACCTTTACTTGTAACAGAGTATTTCTACAGTGCAGTATTGATACTTTTACTTAAAGTAAAACATTCGAGTACTTTTTCCCCCACTGCATCAGACACGAGAATTATACAGCTTGCCTTGGCGTGCGCACACGCACAAACACACATACACGTTCCGCGTGGTTTATGAGGACACTGTGTTTTTTCCTACATTATGCAGACACCACTTTCCACTGACTCCACAGTGCAGTGGGATAAGGATAATTCCTTTTAACAGGTCGTTCATGAAAGTCCTTGCGGTCTTGTTTCCAATGAGAACCTGTGAACAATTAGGGGTTAAGAGTCTTGCTCAGGGACAAATTTCATTTCATCGACACATATGCTGGCGTGGCCTGGAATCGTACCTGGGGCAACCAGGGCCTCTGGCTCCCTAGGCGGGCTCACTAACCTGGGGGGTACCAAAAAATCCAGTTTGAGCCACGCAACACAAATCTCACTTGACATTTTCAATAATCATAACAAAACTGAAAATACAAAATCCTACATTATGAGGACACTGTTACTTAGATCTATAAGCTCCGCCCATAACTTAAACGTGTATTATTGGGACTGATGCTGTTTATAAGGACAGTACACACAAAACAAACATAAGCTCTATAATAAACTATTTAACAGTTAACTTAGGCATCAAAGGGACAAGGACTGACAGATACAGAGCTCTCCATATATGGACATAAAAGGACTCTCCATATATGGGCATAAAAGGACTCTCCATATATGGGCATAAAAGGACTCTCCATATATGGGCATAAAAGGACTCTCCATATATGGACATAAAAGGACTCTCCATATATGGGCATAAAAGGACTCTCCATATATGGACATAAAAGGACTCTCCATATATGGGCATAAAAGGACTCTCCATATATGGGCATAAAAGGACTCTCCATATATGGGCATAAAAGGACTCTCCATATATGGACATAAAAGGACTCTCCATATATGGGCATAAAAGGACTCTCCATATATGGACATAAAAGATACGAGAACTGACAGATACAGAGATCTCCATATATAGGCATATCAGCATGCCCATAATTGGGCATACACTGATGACACCAAGGATCCCCATATATGGGCATAAAGGGGACAAGTACTGACAGATACTGAGATCTCCATATATGGGCATATCAGTCACATGGGCAGTGTGCCTCTGAGGTCACACTGACTGGGGAGGGGGTCTGGGAGATAGATGGGTTATTGCTCTAAGTCTAATTATAATTAGGCTACAATGTCCTGATGTGAAAGAATGTTTAAAAATAAGAAGATACAAAAGGTTAGATGTGGACAATTGATGTGAAAGAATGTTTAAAAATAAGAAGATACAAAAGGTTAGATGTGGACAATTAATTATAATAATGCGTTAGAAATATTTTATTTGCATGTGGTGTCATGATTAAAATTAATGTTCATATGCCACACTGACTATCAAGAAAATAAAAACATGCCACTTCATGTCAGAAAGGTTGCCGACCCCTGCCATATACTCATGCAGTGGTGTAAAGTAACTAAGTACATTTACTTAAGTACTGTACTTAAGTAAAACATTGAGGTATTTGTACTTTACTTGAGTATTTCCAATTTCCAATACTGTTACTTCTACTCCACTACATCTCAGAGGAAAATATTGTACTTTTACTCCACTACATTTATTTGAAAACTTTAGTTACTAGTTACTTTTCAGATATAAATGATTACATTATAAAACATACAGATGTGCCACTTCAAAACTTCACATGTCCTGCCATCGCCAAGACAGTAAATGTTCAGGGGATTCCCAGGGCAATAAGAGGGGAAAAAAAGGGCATTTAAAATGATGAATTATTTTGATGATCACTGCTTTTATGATGCTAATTAATTTGAGCAACTCTTCAAATCACCTTTCGCCTCATAATGAGTCTGACACCTTCTCAACACACATTCTTTTGTTCTCATGCATATGGATGTCTGTTGAAGGGAAAAACGGGGGGGTTTAGTGACAACTTCTTTTCAGGGGCAAAACAGTGCAATTTTAAGGGCAGAACAGGGAGGAAAACATGCCTTTTCAGGCCACTTTCAGGGAAAGAACAGTAACGTGTGAAGTTTTGAAGTGGCACATCTGTACATTAACCACTGTAGCCCTATTCTATACATAGGCTATTTGAAAATAGTCGATCTATAAGCTCACAACGCGTCGCAGCGCGACACGTTGTGAGCTTGTAGATCTGCTATTTTCAAATATTTAGTACTTTTACTTTTGATACTTTAAGTACATTTTGATGCCAATACTTTTGTACTTTTACTCAAGTAATTTTTGAATTCTAGACTTTTACTTGTAACAGAGTATTTTTATATTGCAGTATTGGTACTTTTACTTAAGTAAAGAATTTGATTACTTTTTCCACCACTGTACTCATGTCATCAGAAAACTGTATATGGGCACAAAAAACATTGGATAACTGGGTGGGCCCAGACATGTATCATATTTATTTCATACTATACACAGTCAAATTGACTGGAACAAAGGAATCCACTTCCAGATCAATGAGAGGATCCATTGATCCAGATGGTCTGACAGGAAGGATTGAGATCAACGTATGGAGTGTTTGGAATTAATGTGACATTTTGGTCGCCGCCGTCCAATAAAAGACGGCTTAATCTCCTTTAGCTAAAGTCTGGGTCTTATATTCCACCGTCTTATTTAGACTTAAAAGGATCCAAGGCTCTTAGACAACAGGTGAAAAGTAATTCAATTCAATTACATTTTATTAAAGTATCAAATCACAACACGTTGTCTCAAGACACTTTACATGTAGAGAAGAGACCCGACAATCCCATCCTGAACAAGCAATTTTTGCGACAGTGGCAACGAAAAACTCCCTCTTAACTGGAAGAAACGTCAGGCAGACCCTAGGCTCTAGAGTGGCGGGCTTCTGCCTCGACCGTGTCGGGGGGGGGGGGGGGGGGGGGAGAGAGAGAGAGAGAGAGAGAGAGAGAGAGAGAGAGAGAGAGAGAGAGAGAGAGAGAGAGAGAGAGAACACAATTATTGTCACTAATGTCGGGCAGAATCCTTTTATCTCTTTTATTATTATAAATGAAAGCCCTATTTTCTGCTTAGTGTTGCACAAAAGTACCGAAAAAAGCAGATCTACAAGCTCACAACGTGTCACGGTGAGAAATGCTGCTATTTTTTGGTGGCAGCGGTTCCGGTAGGAGACACAAAGAGTCTTCTTTGTGTCTCCAACAGGTCCGCTGGTCATCAAATGATTGTCTTAGGAATGTGACGAAAACAAAAAAAAGAATCCATGAATTCAAGTCTCCATGGGGTGACCGATCCATAGAAAAAAAGTCATTTTGGGGGTGAACTATCCCTTTAACATTGTCAAAAGGCATTGTGTTGAAATGCAACACGTAGACAGACGGGGAGATACACAGAGGATGCGTTTCATGATGGGGGGGATTAGTGCGTTAACAAAAGGAACGTCATGTCCATTATCCTCCCCCTCAGGTCCACCACGGCCCGGCCCGGCGGCACAGACTAGGGACCCCCCCGGGGTCAAACGCTGCGACGGATAACCATCTTAAGCGCTCTAATTTGACATGAATCCTGAGACTTGGGGCTGAAAAGGACTTAGTGAAGGCTTAGACAGGTTGCTGACTTAGTTGCAGCGGGTGTAAAGTAACTAAGTACCATGTTCTCAAGTACTGTACTTAAGGTCTTTTTACTTTACTGGAGTATTTCCAGTATTTCAATACTTTTACTTCTACTCCACTACACCTCAGAGGCAAAATATTTGACTCCACTACAATTATTTGAAAACTTTAGTTACTTTGTAAGATTTTTATTATTATTACAAAACATACATTACTCACTTCAGCCCTATAGACATTTCGGCCATTTGAAAATAGCAGATCTACAAGCTCACAATGCGTCGCGATGCGACGCATTGTGAGCTTGTAGATCTGCTATTTTCAAAAGATTGTTTTATACATTTCGAAAACTTGAATATGAATAGCAAAAGTTTGAAATAATAGTAGTTACAGTTATTGCGATGCTATTATTAACTCATTTTGCTGGGGACTGCGATTCCAGGCCATGGCATGGCTGGACATGAAAGAGTTGAGAGGACAGACGGCTTGAGAGCCTGACCCCCCCCCCCCCCCCCCATTATACACATTAAGGACATTATACACAAAACAAACACAAGCTCTATAATAAACTATGTAACAGTTAACTTAGGCATAAAAGGGACAAGGACTGACTGATACAGAGCTCTCCATATATGGACATAAAAAGGACTCTCCATATATGGACATAAAAGGAACTGACTGATACAGATATCTCCATATATGGGCATAAAAGAGACGAGGACTGACAGATACAGAGATCTCCATATATGGGCATATCAGCATGCCCATAATTGGGCATACACTGATGACATCAAGGATCCCCATATATGGGCATAAAGGGGACAAGTACTGACAGATACTGAGATCTCCATATATGGGCATATCAGTCACATGGGCAGTGTGCCTCTGAGGTCACACTGACTGGGGAGGGGGTCTGGGAGATAGATGGGTTATTGCTCTAAGTCTAATTATAACTAGAAAAAGTGCCCCTCGGCGCACAACTCTCCGCCAGAAGACTTGTGTTGGGAATGTTGGGAATGTTCTATCTGTATAAGTGTCCTATCCATCCTGTCTGTATAAGTGTCCTATCCCTCCTGTCTGTATAAGTGTCCTATCCGTCCTGTCTATGTAAGTGTCCTATCCGTCCTGTCTGTGTAAGTGTCCTATCCGTCCTGTCTATGTAAGTGTCCTATCCGTCCTGTCTGTGTAAGTGTCCTATCCGTCCTGTCTGTATAAGTGTCCTATCCGTCCTGTCTATGTAAGTGTCCTATCCGTCCTGTCTATGTAAGTGTCCTATCCGTCCTGTCTGTGTAAGTGTCCTATCCAATTGTTACAGTATCCGCCATTTCTCAACCATTTCGTGATTGTTCCTGTCTTACCTCACTCTTACCAGACTTGTGTTGGGAATGTTGGGAATGTTCTAATTCTTATGTTCTAACTGTCCGATCCGTCCTGTCTGTATAAGTGTCCTATCCGTCTTGTCTGTATAAGTGTCCTATCCGTCCTGTCTATGTAAGTGTCCTATCCCTCCTGTCTGTGTAAGTGTCCTATCCGTCCTGTCTGTATAAGTGTCCTATCCGTCCTGTCTGTATACTGTAAGTGTCCTATCCGTCCTGTCTGTATACTGTAAGTGTCCTATCCGTCCTGTCTGTGTAAGTGTCATATCCCTCCTGTCTATGTAAGTGTCCTATCCGTCCTGTCTGTGTAAGTGTTCTATCCGTCCTGTCTGTATAAGTGTCCTATCCGTCCTGTCTGTGTAAGTGTCCTATCCAATTGTTACAGTATCCGCCATTTCTCAACCATTTCGTGATTGTTCCTGTCTTACCTCACTCTTACCAGACTTGTGTTGGGAATGTTGGGAATGTTCTAATTCTTATGTTCTAACTGTCCGATCCGTCCTGTCTGTATAAGTGTCCTATCCGTCTTGTCTGTATAAGTGTCCTATCCGTCCTGTCTATGTAAGTGTCCTATCCCTCCTGTCTGTGTAAGTGTCCTATCCGTCCTGTCTGTATAAGTGTCCTATCCGTCCTGTCTGTATACTGTAAGTGTCCTATCCGTCCTGTCTGTATACTGTAAGTGTCCTATCCGTCCTGTCTGTGTAAGTGTCATATCCCTCCTGTCTATGTAAGTGTCCTATCCGTCCTGTCTGTGTAAGTGTTCTATCCGTCCTGTCTGTATAAGTGTCCTATCCGTCCTGTCTGTATAAGTGTCCTATCCGTCCTGTCTGTATAAGTGTCCTATCCGTCCTGTCTGTATAAGTGTCCTATCCGTCCTGTCTGTACACTGTAAGTGTCCTATCCGTCCTGTCTGTGTAAGTGTCATATCCCTCCTGTCTATATAAGTGTCCTATCTGTCTTATCTGCCAATTATGTATCAGCCATGCAGCCATTTCGTGATGGTTCCTGTCTTACCTCACTTTGACAGTGGCGGAGACACTGTCAAAGTGACGCCATGTATTTATAGGCCGCTATGCGTCACTAGCCAATCAGATCACAGTATTTCACCGTATTGTCACGTGTCACGTGAGGCTTGACCAATCGGTGTGTCATATTTAGAAAGTGAAAACAATACTCTCCTGGCGGAGAGTAATTAGGCTACAATGTCCTGATGTGAAAGAATATTTAAAAATAAGAAGATACAAAAGGTTGGATGTGGACAATTAATTATAATAATGTGTTAGAAATATTTTATTTGCATGTGGTGTCATGATTAAAATTAATGTTCACTAGACCATACCCGGTCGACGCATCCGTGGGGGGATATGCGCACATGATCTGGCAACCCGGGAGGCAGTTCGTCCCATAGCTGGGCAGCCCCGTAACCATGAAGACAGTGTTTGACACAAAAACGCTAATAAGAAGCTGAGATTTGATGAAATTGAAAAGCGGGCTTCACAGTTAAGTTCAGATGGTAATGGTCAATGGCTGTGTGCAAAATCAGAGCAATTGGTCCAGCCACTGAGGAGAACCGGGTAGCTTCACCTACTCACCTACGCACCTACTCAAGATGGTTACTAGAATTATAGTAGGATAGTAGGATATGCCACACTGACTATCAAGAAAATAAAAACATGCCACTTCATGTCAGAAAGGTTGCCGACCCCTGCCATATACTCATGTCATCAGAAAACTGTATATGGGCACAAAAGGAACACAGACAGATACAGAAATCTCCAAATATGTGCATAAATAAAACATTGGATAACTGGGTGGGCCCAGACATGTATCATATTTATTTCATACTATACACAGTCAAATTGACTGGAACAAAGGAATACACTTCCAGATCAATGGCCCTCATTTATCAATGCAGCGTATAAACCGGCGTATATTTTTCCATATATTCGGCCGTACACCAACGTCGAAGTCACATTTATCAACGCATCCTACATAGCTGATCCGTGCGTACACTTGGTCCCAGCGTTGATAAATGTCACGGCTGAAACGAGCGTCATTTAAAAGTCCATGAAAAGGTGCCGTCCCGACCGCGGGACTCCCGGCGCAAAAGCGCTTGTATATTTTTGAAAATAGCAGATCTACAAGCTCACAACGCGTCGCGATGCAACACTGGCTTGTGAGCTTGTAGATCTGCTATTTTCAATACAGACAGATCTACAATCTTATCTGAATGACTGTTAAAGCAGTTTGTTTAAATTACTTTATAAAATGATATATTTTCACAGCGATTATTTATTAGTGTAGATATACACATTTAGGAGTGGATTATGTGTTTAGATGCCTGTCAGACAGTCAGACAATGCAGCTCCGTAGGTCTAGAATGGAATAAACGGGTGCAGCCAACGTCAACAACTGGTCTCGACCAGACGTGAGATCTCAGCGTACGGTAGGGTGAAGCCCACGTCAGGATATATTGATAAATGCCGAAAGGTGCAGTGATTACGCCGTACGCTCATTATTTGGGCTGCACCACGTTGATAAATGAGGGCCATTGAGAGGATCCATTGATCCAGATGGTCTGACAGGAGGATTGAGATCAACGTATGGAGTGTTTGGAATTAATGTGACATTTTGGTCGGCGCCGTCCAATAGAAGACGGCTTAATCTCCTTTAGCTAAAGTCTGGGTCTTATATTCCACCGTCTTATTTAGACTTAAAAGGATCCAAGGCTCTTAGACAACAGGTGAAAAGTACACAATTATTGTCACTAATGTCGGGCAGAATCCTTTTATCTCTTTTATTATTATAAATGAAAGCCCTATTTTCTACTTAGTGTTGCACAAAAGTACCGAAAAAAGCAGATCTACAAGCTCACAACGTGTCACGGTGAGACACGCTGCTATTTTTGGTGGCAGCGGTTCCGGTAGGAGACACAAAGAGTCTTCTTTGTGTCTCCAACAGGTCCGCTGGTCATCAAATGATTGTCTTAGGAATGTGACGAAAACAAAAAAAATAATCCATGAATTCAAGTCTCCATGGGGTGACCGATCCATAGAAAAAAAAGTCATTTTGGGGGTGAACTATCCCTTTAACATTGTCAAAAGGCATTGTGTTGAAATGCAACACGTAGACAGACGGGGAGATGAACAGAGGATGCGTTTCATGATGGGGGGGATTAGTGCGTTAACAAAAGGAACGTCATGTCCATTATCCTCCCCCTCAGGTCCACCCCGGCCCGGCCCGGCGGCACAGACTCGGGACCCCCCCCGGGGTCAAAAGCTGCGACGGATAACCATCTTAAGCGCTCTAATTTGACATGAATCCTGAGACTTGGGGCTGAAAAGGACTTAGTGAAGGCTTAGACAGGTTGCTGACTTAAGACAGGTTGCAGCGGGTGTAAAGTAACTAAGTACCATGTTCTCAAGTACTGTACTTAAAGGAGGCATCCGGGCATTTTAAGTTGTATCTTTGATGTGTCTCAAATCACTCACCAGCGTAGGAACGGCCATTGACTGAGTCGAAGAATCCCCCTGTCGCACAGTCTCCAGACCCCCTCCGTTGGCAAAATGGGAGCCGATAGGATAGCCCAAATTCACCTATTTTAACAAATGCAAAGTCTGTTTTTTTGCTTCTAGTACTCATTGTTGAGTCCCATGATAATGTAACAGGTGCTAAAACTCCGACAAGCAAACGGCTAATAACAGAACGAACTAATGCTGGTTGCCGGTTTCTCTCCCGACCTGGCAACCTGGGGCTGCCATGCAGAGAGATAAGCAGCCCCAGCGTTAGCTCGTTCTGTTATTAGCCGTTAGCTTGTCGGAGTTTTAGCGCCTGTTACATTATCATGGGACTCAACAATGAGTACTAGAAGCAAAAAAACAGACTTTGCATTTGTTAAAATAGGCGAATTTGGGCTATCCACAATCCTACTATCATGCCAACGGTGGGGGTCGATAGGGGGATCTGTGGAGTAACGCGATTTTCATTTCTACGTTGGTAAGTGATTTGACACGCATCAAACATAACACTTAAAATGAACGGAATTCTCCTTTAAGGTATTTTTTTTACTTTACTGGAGTATTTCCAGTATTTCAATACTTTTACTCCACTACACCTCAGAGGCAAATATTTGACTCCACTACAATTATTTGATTATTATTATTATCGTTACAAAACATACATTACTCCCTTCAGCCCTATAGACATTTCGGCCATTTGAAAATAGCCGATCTACAAGCTCACAATGCGGTTCACAATGCGTTGCGACGCATTGTGAGCTTGTAGATCTGCTATTTTCAAAAGATTTTTTTATACATTTCGAAAACTTGAATATGAATAGCAAAAGTTTGAAATAATAGTAGTTACAGTTATTGCGACGCTATTATTAACTCATTTTGCTGGGGACTGCGATTCCAGGCCATGGCATGGCTGGACATGAAAGAGTTGAGAGGACAGACGGCTTGAGAGCCTGACCCCCCCCCCCACCTTTACTTCAGTGGGTTTCAGGACATTGTTTAGGTGGGGGAGGGGTGGGTGGGGGGGGGGGCTGCAGAGAGAGAGAGAGAGAGAGAGAGAGAGAGAGAGAGAGAGAGAGAGAGAGAGAGAGAGAGAGAGAGAGAGAGAGAGAGAGAGAGAGAGAGAGAGCCAGAGGGACGGACAGCTGGACACATCTGTCACTGTCCACTGATGACATGACACACACACACACACACACACACACACACACACACACACACACACACGAAGAAGAAGAAAGGCCAGAAACGGAACCAGGGTTTGGATTTGCTGGGGGAGGAATGGAGGGGAAATCCCTGCCTCTGACTCTCTCTGTTTCATGGCCAGTGTGGATATGTTTTATCCCTGATTCTGGGTCAGATTGAATTAAGTGCACACACACACACACACACACACACACACACACACACACACACACACACACACACACACACACACACACACACACACACACACACACACACACACACACACACACACACACACACACACACACACACACACACACACAAAAGTGAGAGTACAACAGAGCGGTGTAAATTGGCTGGTTGACAGTAAAGTAAACATGGTCTCTCTCTGCAGGAGTATGTCAGACCCATCCCCCCCCCCCCCCCCCTTCCCCCCCCCCAGAGGCGGTGCTGTAACCCGGGGAGACGGCGAGCTAATTGACGAGTAGTATCGGCCCTTTTGTTTTATCCTGGCAGGGCAACAACAACAACGGCGGCCGGCAGCCAGCCGGCGGTGCTTGGCGCCCTGTCTGTCCAGACGGGACAGATGGGAGGGACGCCCTGCTGTGGCACACAGCAGACTGAACAGGGACCCACTGCTGCCAGACGCCCCCCAGACACCCCCCCCCTCCAAAGCAGGACCTAGCGGCACTCAGACACGCTTTTCCTTTTAGCATTGCTTGCATAATTGTACTTGCTGTACTTGATTGCAATGATTTAGACCTGAGAACAGTGCTGACAACACAAACAAGTTTTCTAAAAAACTTACAAAAATATATATATTAGGGGTGTGCCGATATATCGTCCCACGATATATCGCGATACGTTTTCGTGACGATATGTATCGTTTTGGGAAAAAATATATAGTTTTGAAAAAAATATTTTTTTTACAATCATTATAATCAGGCATGCAAACAGCCCCGAGGTGAAAAGGGTGACAACATGTTTTTTTTTCGGGTCAGGTGTCACACTATTGCCCTATTTGGATTGAAAACGGCTATTGTAGCTGAAAAGCTACAAGTTTGCATGTCTGAATAATGCAAAAACAGAATTATTTGTTTGCATTTACTTTTTTCCTCCCCCATATATTTTGATAATAAAAAAAGTGTGTATCGTATCGATATCGTATCGAAGTTGTGAGCCAAATATCGTATCGTATCGTTTGGTGAAATTAGTGTATCGGCACACCCCTAATATATATATATGAAATCATGTTGCTGTATAAATTATATAGCACGTAGCAACAGCTAAAATGACACAGATGATGTCCTAGATTGAAAGGTGTGACAACGTATAGGTTTAACACGTCTAAATGGGTTCATAACGTATTCAATCAATCAATCAATCAATCCAATGCCTGATTGCCAGTGTCGTGCAGCAGAAACAGATCAGATTGGCTATTGTCAGTGCGTGACACGCCCACTCTCTGCCAAGTGCAACTCAGGCTTAACGAGCTAATAGATTCATGCAGGTGCTTAACCCATTAAGACCTGGAACAGTGTCATTTTTAGATTTGAGTTAAAAAGCATTATTTTACATTTTGGGCTATTCAAAAAATAGCAGATATACAAGCTCATAGCGCGGCACCGAGTGCCGCGCTACGAGCTTGTAGATCTGCTATTTTTGAAAAATCGTGAAAATGTGTGAAAATCTTTGAATATATATATTTTTCAAGCGAACCGTTTTTAACTAAAATCTTTGCTTCTGGGGGTCCCTGGAACAAAATATTTTGATGGGGGTCCGTGGCCAAATACATATCATTTTGTGGGTCCTTGACATGAAAAAGATCGAGCACCACTGATATAGAAACATACGTTTTTGAGAATACTGTTGAGATTTAGGAGACACGTAGAATCGGCTTCAGGTCTCAATGGGGTTTAGAGAAACACAGAAGTGAGCAGAGCCAACGTTGAAGGATTCTGTGTCAAGAATGGGAGTCTTTGGGGCACGGATGGCACATACCACACATAGGCTCTAATGCGGCCTGACATGCGAGAGTTGCAGGTTCGATTCCCGAGCCTGATGACCTTTGTGGCCAGGTACAGGGTTCCCACACATTTTTACCACTGAATTTCCAAAACTTTTCCAAGACTTTTCCAGAATTTTTAACCCAATTTCCAGGCCTGTAGAACAATAACTTAGCGCAATAATGAGTCTCTTACTCATATGTGCAATGCCCAAAGACAGGCAGTGTACTGCAATCACGCAGCCCGTTCGGATATTTTTTATATCATTACACAACATATTTTGTGTAATGTTGTAGATGTTTTGGAAGAAAATTGTATTAACAAAATCAATAGCCAAAAACAATACATAGCCAAATATTTTTCCAGGACCCTAGACAAATTCCAAATCTTTTCCAGGACTGGGAAAAGATTTTTCTAATTTCAAAATATTTCCAGGAATTTCATGACCGTGGGGACCCTGTGTGTCAGGGACAGAGAACAGAAATTGGGGAGTAAGGGGGGGGGGGGGGGAGTGGGGGGGTGGTAATAGAAACAGGGTCTCTGTAGACTCACATGTGTGGACTGAGCTCGTAGAAGTTCCTGTTCCGATACTCCTCCACTTTGTCCGGCGTGAAGATGGGCAGATGTCTGTACGGGTTGATGGAGATCACCACGCTGCCGATGTACGTCTGGACAGAGAGATGAGAGACAAGATGAGACGGGGTAGGAAGAGCTAGTAGACACTGAAGAGCTAGTAGACACTGAAGAGCTAGTAGACACTGAAGAGCTAGTAGACACTGAAGAGTGGCTCTTCAGTGTCTACTTAGTTACATTAGTTAATTAGATTATTAACTAATATTAGTTAATTAGCATATTTGACACATGGGTGGAAATAACAGGGAAAACCCTATAACAATTTGATAAAAGGGGTACCAAACTTTTCTTAGTTGATTCTTATGTGTTTTTTCCCGTAGAATCCATTTCTGCCGTGTTTGTACATTTTTGTATTGTGCATAATTAATTAGATAATCAGTATAGTTGCCGCAAATATACTAATTATCTAATTATTTATGCACAATACAAAAATGCACTCAGCAGAAATGGATTCTACGGGAAAAAAACACATAAGAATCAACTAAGAAAAGTTTGGTACCCCCTTTTATCAAATTGTTATAGGTTTTGCCCAGTCTATGTATGATCTAAACGCATGCTTCACATATACAACAGCAATTAGCTTCAGCCACTCCTCCTCCTCCTGTCCTCCTGTCCTCCTGTCCATTTGGATGCTGATGGTAACCCGAGGTGAGAGACATTCTGCCCCCCCGGCCCCCCCCCCCCCACAGAGGATTCCTGATACACTGTGTTCAGACACGCCGGCCTGGAGGCCTGAAGCCTGGCTGGAGAGAGACTCGAAAAAACACAAAGGAAAAATGTGTGGAATGAATGAATCCTGGGAGCCGTCGGCATGCGGTCGGCATCACAGGAGAGACGAGGAGGAGTCAGGGAGGAGGAGGAAGAGGTGTTAAATGAGAGGGTCTGGTTAACGGTGGAGTGAGAGTGTGTGTGTGTGTGTGTGTGTGTGTGTGTGTGTGTGTGTGTGTGTGTGTGTGTGTGTGTGTGTGTGTGTGTGTGTGTGTGTGTGTGTGTGTGTGTGTGTGTGTGTGCGTGTGTGCGCGTGTGCGTGTGTGTCATCATGACGCCTCCTTGTCTTTAGTGGGAGTGTGTTAAAAAGACCTTTATTAAGCCATTCAATCCGGGGGAACACACCTGTGTCATTATTTATTTATTTGGCTATTCAGAAGAAATAGCCGATCTACAAGCTCCGCTATGAGCTTGTAGATCTGCTATTTTAGAAAAATCGTGAAAATGTGTGCAAATCTTTGAATATGTATTCTACAAATATCTTCTAAATCACTTCTAAAACAGTTTTTTGGGAGAAAAAAAAAACATGCGTTGCAATAATATCATTGGTTCTCAAACTTTTTCATATCCAGGACCCCCAAAATGAGCTTTGTACTGTACACTATTTGTACAGTATTTGTACAGTATTTGTACAGTATTTTTCTCCCCCTTCGTTGCCTGTTAGAACTGAGATTGCTCGAATTCAGACAATCAAACAGAAACACAGACGTACCATTGAATAAAGCGAAGTATTAAGTTTAAAATACATTTCCAGAACCTTTCCTGGTGCCTGCGTAATTTTGCACGAGTTTTGGGAGTAGACACTCGAGTCTGACTCAAAACTGTGTTTAGAGTAGTTGTCAAAGAACAGCATTTATCTGGAATGATTATTGTGAAGAAAAAACTGATAATGGTTATCACACATTTTGTTATTTTCCCCATACGTACAAGACAGGTGAAAAAATGACAAAATTAAAAAAAAAGAGTTATCATAATGAAACTTCCTGAGTTGATTACTTACATGAAGACAATGATTTATCGTATTACAAGTTTTCTGAAATTGTATATTTAAATATGCAAATTAGGCATTAGGAAAATATGGCTACATTTGCATAACTTTCCAGAATCAACATTGGAACATTGGACAAAGCCAGAGTCAACATACTTATTTCATTTTGTTAAGACTAGAAGCTCGCCCCCGCTACGCGGGGGCTCGCGTCTAGCCCGCGGCCACGCCCACGTAGCGCCCGCGGCCACTTGGCAGCGCATATAAGTGGCGTAGCGTCCTGAGGGCCAGTGGGGCCGTGGCTCGGTCAGTGAAGACCCTGTAGTGCGGATGATATGTGGCATAGAGGGGCAGATTGTAAATCCCCAGAGGAAACATCCGTGGGCTACCATTGGTTCAGCGATGTGTGCGGTCGCCCTGCGGCCCCTCCTCCTCCACCAATGTGCAGTATTGAGAGCCCTGACGTCACAACAATTGGAGCGATGGGCACTGCACTCTGGTTGGTTAGGGTACACCTAGGGCCCAGGTAGAACCCAGTTAAAGCCTGCATGGGCAAACCCAGTTAGGACCCGCCTTGGTCCCACATAAACATGGCTAGTTGGGGCCCACCTAAGGGCCAGGTAGAAGCTACTTATAGCCTGCATGGGCCTCGCAGTTGGGACTGAAGTGGATGCCGCTGACATTGCTGACATGGGGTCCATATGGTTTAGCCCACCTTGATACCATATGGGAACTACGCTGGCATGCAGGCTGGAATGCAAACGCTGCATCATACCTGTAGTGTGTAGTTTGATGTTGTGTGTGTAGCAGATATACCTGCAGTGTGTAGATCAATGTCCATATGAAAGTCAATGCCCAGCAGTGTTTTTTTTTTCTCCAGCAGAGTTTCTAGTGTCTCTGTCTCTCTCTGGAAGAGGTTGCACATGAACTCTGCAGCCGCACTGAGACGCTCCAACACAAACACTCTGACATTAAGCTGCTTCACACAACAAACATCAGCACCACGCTGCTGTTTGTCCAAAAGACACAATATCTCCTCTCCCACCGACGTCATGTGTTCATTTATCGACAGCCGTACAGACTCCTTTTGACACATTTTACCTCGTTTATCCAGCTCTCACTGACTCTCCACATCGGGCTGTTATAGCGCCACCATGAGGCTGATTAGAGAAATCTCAAGTGGAATTTCTTCCTAGGCATAGTGGGAATGTGGGTGCAAAGTTGCACGGAAAGTGCATGCTGTGTTCATAATGTGAGGCATTTTGGTCCAAACGGAGCAGTCCTGCAGACTTTGGAAGCCATTTTAGCCAATCAGGATGGAATATGAAAAATCTGAAAGGGTTTTTTTTTTAATGACTGTGGAGATACTGTGTACCGATTTGCGTGATGTTTGGGCAAAAGTACTGTGAGAAAAGGTGTTTAGCAAAAAGCGGCCTCCTGGTGGCACTGTAACAGGGCCATGTGAAAGAAATAGGGCAGAGGTTCTGAATTGGCATCCAGGGAGTGTGTGTGCATAGTTTCGCTGCGATCAAGTCAACGATGTGAGAGATTAGCTATCACAGACGGACGGACAGGTCTTGCGCCATGCCTTTCGGCCTGGCGGAGACAATTAAAAAACGAAAGTAAAGGAAATGACCATTTCTGCAACAAAAGTAGTCAACAAACTATACTATAAAAACATTGGCCACATTGTCAAATAATCTAAGAAAGAGGCAATCATGTAGAAAATAGCCGATCTACAAGCTTACAAAGCCTCTCAACGTGAGGCGTTTGGAGCTTGTAGATCTGCTATTTTCACAATATTTACTTGTGGAATAGAGTCAAACAGAATGGGGGGGTGGCCAGATCAATTACGTTTATTTGGGGGGGGGGCGGCCTGAAAGGGTTGATAAGCACTGCTCTAATTGGAGCGAAATTATCTGAAATTACTACATGACCATAATGCAGCCTAACATGCGTTGCACGGGGCGGTCCTGCCATTACGTTAGTTACTGTAGTTGCTGTGGAGCTACCAGTGATGCTATGCTCATTTGATAAGTGGTTGCACTCTCTATTTTAATGACGTGACGCGCACGTCGCTTAACACCTACAGTACAGGTCACACAATGGACAATTGATATGCATATAGGCTAATTCCTATGTTAATGTACCGCGTGAGTCGGGAGCCTTTGTAAACTTTGATGAAGTGTGAATTTAAAGTAGTTTTAAATCTATGCGTGTGCCTGCACGTCCCCCTGGCCAAATAAGTGGTTGCAACCGCGTCCACTGAGCATTGCACCCCTGGGAGCTACATAGTTCTCCAGAAGACACACACAAACATACACCATCTACAATGGACTAACTGAGCAGCAATATAGACATTCACCACACGAACGTGCATTGTTGACAAAGTGATTGCACAGCCGCTGCAGGCATGACAACCACGTTAGCGTTAGCTACATGCCACTATCACAGCTCCCTGTCCGTGGTTGCTGCGACTGAATGTGATGGCTACAGCAAGCTCTCTGCGATGCCATTGTCTGGAGACTGCTCCTGGCATGACACGACCAATGAGAGTGAGCGCTGTCGTTGTTGCTAAGATACGGTGGCGTCACCAACCCATAGCTTGTAGATCTCTCACACATGATTGGCGTAGGCTGCGTTGCCAGGTCTGACTGTTTGTATAAGCGATTTTGGGCTTATTTGGGTGCACTTTTGGGCTCGTTTCCATAGACCACGGCAGCGCTTATTTCTTTCCCGTGACCGATGTGGCAAAAAAAGGTGCAAAACGAACCATCCGGAAGTAAAGTGCGAGATGAAATATATAGCACTTTTTGATTATTAGAGAAGGAGACAGATGTGAAGGTGGAAAATGGAATGTAGGAGATTATATATTTTTTCATGAGCGATTTTTGTAGCAAGTTGTGAGTGAATTGGGCCACTCCTGTGGGCGGGGGGCTGATTAGAACCATTGGGGTTTGGGAAGGAGACGCTCTCTGTTTGAGTGGAAAGATGTTGGAGTCATAGGTTTTTAAACGAGGGAATATTCAATATCTGGCTCAATTTTGGGGCTCAGGCTCATGGACTAAATGCCTAATTTGCCTATTTAAATATACAGTTTCAGAAAACTTGTAATACGATAAATCATTGTCTTCATGTAAGTAATCAACTCAGGAAGTTTCATTATGATAACTCTTTTTTAAATGTTGTCATTTTTTCACCTGTCATGTACGTATGGGGAAAATAACAAAATGTGTGATAACCATGAAAAAGCTACTCCTTTGGAAAGGTTATCATTTATTTACTCGTACTGACCCTATGAACAATTTAATATGGGTTTGGTTTTGCCCACTCTTTCGGTAATGAAATCTTGTCTGCCTCATGGACTAATTAGGGCGGGCAGTGGCTCAGGGTCAGGACGGGAGGTAGAGCGGCCGTCTTGGAATCCGAAGGTTCCAGGTTTGATTCCCCGGCTCCTCCTGGCTATGTGTGTGTGTGTGTGTGTGTGTGGAAGTGTCCTTGAGCAAAAGACTGAACCCTCTCACTGCTCCCGGTTCAGCAGGTATAAGGTGCCTCGCATGGTTTCCTCCGCCGTCGGTGTGTGAACGGGGGTGAGAACGCGAAACGCACTGTAAAGCGCTTTGGAGAAAAAGCGCTATAAAAACACAGTCCATTTACCATTATGCAACGTTCACGCAGGTCGTGACTTCTGAACGGCGGAGGACAACAGCAGTCGGTTAACCCATTAAGACCTGGAACGCATCTGTGTCACTTAAGATTTCTTTGGCTATTCAAAAATAGCAGATCTACAAGCTCATAGCGCGGCACCGAGTGCCGCGCTATGAGCTTGTATATCTGCTATTTTTGAATAATCTTGATTTTTTTTTTTTTTTTTTCAAAAAACGCTTAGGATTTAGAAAACGTCCCAGGTCTTAATGGGTTAAAGTACTCCTGAAAGCACATGTTGCCACCACCGTCTTCTTCTTCATCATCATCATCATCCTCCCCCTCACTCAACAGACAAGAGAGCCCCGGCTGCACTGTCAGCCATCAATCGAAACCGTACGCTCTCTCCATCTCTCTCCCTCTCTCTCCCTCTCTCTCTCTCTCTCTCTCCCCATCTCTCTCTCTCTCCCTCTCTCTCCCTCTCTCTCCCTCTCTCTCTCCATGATAATGTCCGTTGCATAACCCTCTCTGACAAAGCGGCGAGCCTGGCCTCTATCCCATGGCAACGCGGCCGCCGCCTCCCACGGGCCTATTGTTGAGAAGTACACAGGGCGGCAGAACGGGACCTTTCTGAGGTGTGTGTGCCCACTGTGTCGTAATGTAAAACACACACGTGGAGGGTTGAGTGGGAGAGCCTCAGCTCCTGACTGCGGTTAGATAAGAATACGTGCAAAACTAGGCATTAAAAAATATATATATATCTTTTAAACATATTTTGTTATCACCTGCTGATTAACCCATTCAATCCTGGAACACATACTGTACTGTGTTATTTTGCCTTTTTTTTTTTTTTGCTATAACCATTATTTCATACTTTGAGCTATTCAAAAATAGCAGATCTACAAGCTCGTAGCACGGCAGCGAGTGCCACGCTACGAGCTTGTAGATCTGCACCAAAAAGACAACAACCCAGAAGCAAAGATGTGAGTAAGTGCCGCACTATGAGCTTTGTATATCTGCTATTTTTGTAACTTGTAGATCTGCCATTTTTTTAAGTGACAGTCGCGTTCCTGGTCTTAGCGGATTAAGGAGAACAACTCTCCGCGGCACCCCCCACATCTGACGCACAAAGACCCTTCACCCCCCCACCATGACTCCTGTACACGTGGTTGGCCAGGGTCTGGAGGGAACAGTAAAGATGTAGTTATCTGTGGCGTGGCAATAAGGCCATACTTCTCAGAGCATCGGTTCTCAAAGTGGGGTCCGGGGACCCCCAGGGGTACTTGAGGGGGTTCCAGGGGGTCCCCAGCTAAATGATGGATAGGAACCAAATGGACCCTTATGGGTCTGTAACTCTGAGAGTGTACAAATGGAACCAAATGGACCCGTTGGGTCCATTTGGTTCCATTTGTACACTCTCAGAGTTAAATTAACATTGATTTTACAATATAAATTGGGGTCCCAGGGATAGATATGCCATTAAATGAGGATCCGTAGCGTAAATGCATGTCAAACTGGGGGTCCTTGAAACTAAAATGGTTGAGAATCACTGCTAGAGAGCCGTAAAAGTCTTCTCTTATGGGGGTCCCTGGCTTATCTTTTCGAATGGGGGTCCGCAGGCTAATAAGTGTCAATTTGGGGGTCCTTGGCATGAAAAAGTTTGAGAACCACTGTCTTAGAGCAGACATGATTGTTGTCATGAAATGAGGCAGGCGGGGGGGGGGGGGGTGGGGGGGGGTGGGGGGGGGGGTTATACTGAGCCGTGACATAACGTCTCAACTGTACAATGGGGCTGAAGTATGATGGATGGGAACCATGCCTTGAGCCATGTCAAAGAGAACATGGAGGTACCTTGTTAAAGGTAGAGTACAGTAAGTGATATGTTCTGGTTAATACAAAAGTGTTCACTCAAAAGAAATGTCTTCTTTTCTATCAATTACACACCCCATGAAGCGTTGAATTCATGGAGATCTTTTAGTTTTTGTCGCATTCCTGAGACAATAATTTGATCACCCGCGGAAAGATGCTAATGTATCCGGTAGGAGACTGAAAGCTAACTCTTTGAGTCTCCTACCAGACAGACCGCCGGTCATCAAACTATTGTCTTATGAATGCGACACAAACAAAAAAAAAAGCTCCATGAATCCAATGCCTCATGGGGTGTGTAATTGATAGAAAATAAGTCGTTTTTTAGGTGAACTACTCCTTTAAAGCGCTATGTTCTAATTGTAGTAATCATCGCTATAGAGTGTTTGTTCAGTAACAGGAGTATCTCTGTCTCTCCAGCTCTTTAATAAACAGAAAATACAACGTCAGCCAATCGGGAGAGAGTACCCATTTATCAGCTTCAATTTTGTTCCAATTGTGTCTACTCATTTACTCGTGTCATCACTTCCAATTCCACTTGTTTAATCTGTACCCTGTCTGAGTTCTCTGTCCTGATTGGATCAAATTGGAGAGAAAAAAAAGACCTGGAGAGAGATGGAGACTCCCGTTACTGAACAAACACTCTATAGCAACGAGTACTATCAGAATATAGAGCTATTTAACACTGTTACTGAACACACACTCTATAGCAACGAGTACTATCAGAATATAGAGCTATTTAACACTGTTACTGAACAAACACTCTATATAGCAACGAGTACTATCAGTATATAGAGCTATTTAACACTGTTACTGAACAAACACTCTATAGCAACGAGTACTATGAGAATATAAAGCCATTTAACACTGATTTTAACCAAAGAAAAATCGCTTACCCTACCTTTAACCATCACACTGTAAAACTACCGTTGACATTGTTTGTAAACGGATCCGAGGAATGAAGTCGAAAACTGATGAGTAAATTACAGGGGGGGGGGGGGGAGGGGGGCAGATCTGCCCTGCAGGAGTTTGTAATTACAAAGCTCGCATGGAAAAGAAGAACAGGGACTTCCTCGTCGCAAAAAAACTCTCAATCCAGACACGATGAGGGTTATGGTGGATGGTTGATCTACTGTAGCTTCCAAATCTGCCAAGTGCTTGAGGCGAGACAGTGAAGCAGTGAACTCACAGAGAGACACATCACAGACAGTGAAGCAGTGAACTCACAGAGAGACACATCACAGACAGTGAAGCAGTGAACTCACAGGGAGACACATCACAGACAGTGAAGCAGTGAACTCACAGGGAGACACATCACAGACAGTGAAGCAGTGAACTCACAGAGACACATCACAGACAGTGAAGCAGTGAAGTCACAGGGAGACATCACAGACAGTGAAGCAGTGAAGTCACAGGGAGACATCACAGACAGTGAAGCAGTGAACTCACAGAGACACATCACAGACAGTGAAGCAGTGAAGTCACAGGGAGACATCACAGACAGTGAAGCAGTGAACTCACAGAGACACATCACAGACAGTGAAGCAGTGACCTCACAGGGAGACATCACAGACAGTGAAGCAGTGAAGTCACAGGGAGACATCACAGCCTGACAGGAACACACATCTGATCCCCCACCGTTTATGCTTTGCTCATCAAACTAGGGGTGAAGTCGAGACGCTAAGAAGTGGAGCGACAGATCGTAGGGACGGAGACCCACATCGTGTTTGAATTCCCATGGCGTTTTTATCTGATACACCAGGGGTCTTCAACGTTTTCAGGCCAAGGACCCCCTAGCCGAGAGAGAGAGATGAAGCAGGGACTCCCCTCTATAGGCCTATTGTATAAAATTGTGTTTCAGATAAACCTTTTGCTGCTCGTTTTTTCCCCTCTACGCCTATGACTCTTTGCCAAAAAAATAGCCGATCTACAAGCTCACAACGCCTCGCAGCGCGAGGCGTTGTGAGCTTGTAGATCTGCTATTTTTTGGCTAAAGTTCTCCTCAGCAAAGGGATGCTAGGGTTCAAGTGGTTAATGTAAAAAAAATCATATCACACAAAGATTCGGCGGACCCCCTGTATTAACTCTGAGGACCCCCTAGGGGTCCCGGACCCCCTGTTGAAGACCCCTGTGATACACGATCCACTGTGTGCCCGTCTGGAAAACAAAGCCATGTGTCTTGTTCTGGCTGTTATATGATACACTAGGGGGAGATTTATAAAAAAGAAAGGAATCATATGTCACTGAGGAATGACGCGGCAGATTTAGTGGATAAATATAGGCTTCCGTATGTTTTGCCTGGTCACCGTTTTGAGGTGCAGCTTGTGCCATCCAAATGCTGCCATTATGCACGTGCAGTGGTGTAAAGTAACAAGGTACATTTACTCAAGTACTGTACTTTTGTACTTTAAGTATATTTTGATGTCAATACTTTTGCACTTTCACTCAAGTACATTTTGAATTCCAGACTTTCACTTGTAACAGAGTAGTTGCTCTACATTGCAGTATTGATACTTTTACTTAAAAGGTAGGGTAAGTGATATTTTTTGGTTAAAACAAAAAGTATTATGTTAAAAGGTTAAATTATATTCTGATAGTAATCATTGCTATAGAGTGTTTGTTCAGTAACAGGAGTCTCCCCGTCTCTCCAGCTCTTTAATAAACAGAAAATACATTTTCCGGTAGGTGTCAAAATCTCAGCCAATCAGGAGAAAGTACCCATTTTTAAGCTTAATTTTTTGTGTTCCAGTTCCAATTGTTCTCTATCCTGATTGGATAAAATTGGAAATTAAACTGAAACGAAAATGCATTTTCTGTTTTTTATAAAGAGCTGGAGATACATAGCCTGGTAAACCCTCCCTCCGGAAATCTCATTTCCATTCGATTTCAGGAAGGAGTCTGGTCTGAAACGCCTTTCTCCAATAATCGCTCTGCTCGCCGAGCCGACGAGCCTATCAGCGTCGTCGCTCATTGTTCTGTGATTGACAGCGACAGTTGGCCAATCAGGTGGCGAGTTCGAGTGAGCCCGAATGAAGCCGAGTGCAGCCTGAGAGCCGCCGACAAAACACGAACGGCAGCCATTGTTGTTTGTGCGAGTGCCTTCACTTCTTACTTTCGGTTTTAAAACGCTCTCAAACTTCTTTTTTGAGGCACGGAATTTACTATTAACATATCGTTTGGATAGAATTTAGTTGTTTAACTTCATATATGTGGTCAATTAATCATGACAGAGCCTATTTAAAAATATAAATTTAGAGAACCGGCAGGGGCGGGGAGTGACACGCATGTATCCCAATAAGGCAACCTATTTTCGGCATGGCCGTCCCAAAAGTCCCGTTGCGTCACATAGTCTGGAGCTCGTCAAAATGAACTGCTGATTGGCTGAAGGGGAACAACGATCATTGGCTGAAGGGGTTGTCAGTCAACGGTATTACTCCCGCCCAACTCCAGCCCACAGCGATTATTGCAGAAAGGCGTTTCAGACCAGACTCCTTCCTGAAATCGAATGGAAATGAGATTTCCGGAGGGAGGGTTTACCAGGCTAGGAGATACATGGAGACTCCTTTTACTGAACAAACACTCTATAGCAATGAGTACTATCACAATATAGAGCTATTTAACACTTATTTTAACCAAAGAAAATCACTTACCCTACCTTTAAGTAAAACATGCAAGTACTTTTTCCACCACTGTACACTTATGACCGAATTATAAAATGTTTTGATTGACCTTTTCCCACAAAGAGGCCAGTCTGCACTTCCACTTCACACGCAGTAAGACCATAGTGCGCACTGAAGTGTGCATGATGCTGATGCTGAATGATTTTAAAAAGCAACATCAAACATTAAAGGATGCCCAACAAGTTAAATGTAAGAGTCTGTAACAGACCTACTGTAGGCTTTAAAACTGCCTTCTCTCTCTGTGTGTGTGTGTGTGTGTGTGTGTGTGTGTGTGTGTGTGTGTGTGTGTGTGTGTGTGTGTGTGTGTGTGTGTGTGTGTGTGTGTGTGTGTGTGTGTGTGTCATTTCCTGGATCTAGTTCCACAGCAGACCGGGCCAAGGGGAGAGTCTGAGATGGAAGCATACATACAGTCTACCTTTTCTTCTTGTTTCGGAGAGAAAATTTGAGGCCATTTGAAAACGTCAAAACCCTACGCGCACACGCACACACACACACACACACACACACACACACACACCAATTCCAATTCCTCAGCAGGAAGTGGCTACGGCTCAAGCGCATATAGCGCCCGGCCAATCACGGCTCGGTGCGGTGATGTCATTCAGCTGCAGCTCCACTGGGCCAACGACAAACCAGAGCTGTGAGCTGTAATCATCATCTGGGCTGAAGATGTCTGTTCAGTCACAGCCTTCCAGAAGAGCTCCAAGCCCAACGAGAGACATCCAGGGATCTCTCTCTCTCTCTCTCTCTCCGCCGCTCAAACCAGCCCCCCCCCCCCCGGCCCCCAGAGGGGGAGAGGGAAACAGTCAGCCAGCCCAGCAGCGGTGGAAAGTAACTAAGTACATTTACTTACAGATGTGCCACTTCAAAACTTCACACGTTACTGTTCTTTCCCTGATAGTGCCCTGAAAATGCATTTTTTTCCTCCCTTTTCTGCCCTTAAAATGCACTGTTTTGCCCCTGAAAAGAAGTTGTCACTACACACCCCCGTTTTTCCCTTCAACAGACATCCATATACATGAGAACAAAAGAATGTGTGTTGAACAAGGTGTCAGACTCATTATGAGGCGAAAGGTGATTTGACCAGTTGCTCAAATTAATTAGCATCATAAAAGCAGTGATCATCAAAATAATTCAGTATTTTAAATGCCCTTCTTTGTCCCTCTTATTGCCCTGGGAATCCCCTGAAAATTTACTGTCTTGGCGATGGCAGGACATGTGAAGTTTTGAAGTGGCACATCTGTAAGTACTGTACTTAAGTAACAACACGTTAGCGTCTCAATCACGTCTCAATAAAATGAGAAACCACATCTGAGCCACTGTCCTGCAATTTTTATTTTGGAGTTCCGCTTTTTTCCACTAAGGTGGTTTTCTTTTGAGTTACATTTTTGAGGTATTTGTACTTTACTTTACAATTTCCAATACTTTTACTTCTACTCCACTACATCTCGGAGGCAAATATTGTACTTTTACTCCACTACAATTATTTGAAAACTTTAGTTACTAGTTACTTTTCAGATATAAATTATGATATAATGAAACATACATAACCACTCCAGCCCTATTTTATACCTAGGCTATTTGAAAATAGCCGATCTACAAGCTCACAACGCGTCGACGCGTTGTGAGCCATTTTCAAACATTTTAGTACTTTTACTTTTTGTACTTTAAGTACATTTTGATGCCAATACTTTTGTGCTTTTACTCAAGTACATTTTGAATTCTGAACTTTTACTCGCAACAGAGTATTTCTATATTGCAGTAGTGGTACTTTTACTCAAGTAAAACATTTGAGTACTTTTTTTACACCACTGTGGCCGCAGTGAATGTCATCATCCCTGAAGCTCTGGATGTTTCTGCCTCATTAGAGAACATCATCTGCATTCCTCAGTGATATGATGTGATTTATTGACTGGTTGGGTGACTGCGGTCGTGGCAAAGGGGGGGTGACGGGGGGGGTCGCTGCATTTGGGCCACTGTATTCTATCATGACCGGGGTCTAAAATGAGGAACAATGGAGAACCTCCCTCAGGGACGTCTCTCTTCACATGTCTCTGAGGAACATGCAGGAATAAACAGAAGACAGAAGGGTGGAGGAAGAAGATGATGATGATGATGATGACAGGCTCTCAGTCAGGAGAACACAGAAGTTTTAGCATTTTTAACTCAGTGGGCAGGGGGGGGGGGGCTCGGTGGTTATAGCACTGCTGCCTCACACCCATCCAACTGTGTAGACTAGAGCATACATGGGCAACTGGCGGCCCAGGGGCCACATGCGGCCCCCACCTTCACTTAACGCGGCCCGCAGGTTTAATATCAGAATACTGATATATTATTGATTTCATGTAAATTACGCAATATTAAATTAATTAATACTTAATTAAGATTTTGTGCTTTTTAAAAGTTATAATAGGCCTATAGATAGATAAATTCCCGCATTATTTCACCCGCGGTTTATCAAATACTAATTACATTTGATTGACCCAAATACACCCAAACTATGGGTTCACCTCTATTAGGGACCAGTGTCCTCACATGCTAAGGGACCAGTGTCCTCACATGTTAGGGACCAGTGTCCTCACATGCTAGGGACCAGTGTCCTCACATGTTAGGGACCAGTGTCCTCACATGCTAGGGACCAGTGTCCTCACATGTTAGGGACCAGTGTCCTCACACGTTAGGGACCAGTGTCCTCACACGTTAGGGACCAGTGTCCTCACACGTTAGGGACCAGTGTCCTCACACGTTAGGGACCAGTGTCCTCACACGCTAGGGACCAGTGTCCTCACATGTTAGGGACCAGTGTCCTCACATGTTAGGGACCAGTGTCCTCACACGTTAGGGACCAGTGTCCTCACACGTTAGGGACCAGTGTCCTCACACGCTAGGGACCAGTGTCCTCACATGTTAGGGACCAGTGTCCTCACATTTTAGGGACCAGTGTCCTCACATGTTAGGGACCAGTGTCCTCACATGTTAGGGACCAGTGTCCTCACATGTTAGGGACCAGTGTCCTCACATGTTAGGGACCAGTGTCCTCACATGTTAGGGACCAGTGTCCTCACATGCTAGGGACCAGTGTCCTCACATGCTAGGGACCAGTGTCCTCACATGTTAGGGACCAGTGTCCTCACATGTTAGGGACCAGTGTCCTCACATGTTAGGGACCAGTGTCCTCACATGCTAGGGACCAGTGTCCTCACATGTTAGGGACCAGTGTCCTCACATGTTAGGGACCAGTGTCCTCACATGTTAGGGACCAGTGTCCTCACATGTTAGGGACCAGTGTCCTCACATGCTAAGGGACCAGTGTCCTCACATGTTAGGGACCAGTGTCCTCACATGTTAGGGACCAGTGTCCTCACATGTTAGGGACCAGTGTCCTCACATGTTAGGGACCAGTGTCCTCACATGTTAGGGACCAGTAGCTGCCCGGTGCCACTGCTCCCAATAGTTAGGATGGATTATAAATGCACATTTTCGGGGGTCAACAAACGCAAGTATTTAACTCCAATGCATGAATGTAGAGCACGACGGGACTTACGTAGATCTCGTTGTGGTCAAAGCGGTTCCTCAGGTTCTCGATGAAGGAGTCTTCAGACAGGGGCTCCAGCAGCACCATGTCGCCCACCCCGATCATGTTGTCCAGAAGTGACGTCTTCACCTCCATCTTGGCTGCTACTGTCTGTCCACCCCTATGACAATGGACAATGGACCGGGAAGAAGGGAAGAAGCACGTCACACATCAGACGTACTGTACGCACATTCATGGAATAAAGCAAAATGAAATCTCATGACTGACAGTTTATATTTCACTTAAAAAAATGTTTGGCTTTTGTTTCAGGCTTTTGTGCGCCCCCAGACAGTTTTTAAGTTGCTCCTTGGTTCTGG
This sequence comes from Gymnoscopelus microlampas, assembly GCF_963454915.1. Lineage (NCBI taxonomy): Eukaryota > Metazoa > Chordata > Actinopteri > Myctophiformes > Myctophidae > Gymnoscopelus > Gymnoscopelus microlampas. Next base: position 48,273,868 of record NC_139954.1, on the reverse strand, counting down.
TGACTCATACTGCCCTCCTAATATTTTTTTTCAATTACTTTTTTCTTTATTTAATTAAAACATTTTATTCTATTTTTCTTTCTTTTTTTCAAAATAAATTAAAAAAATATATATATATATTTTTTGAAAGAACACAGTCTCCTCACATATTAGGAAGGGGGCGTGTCAGATAAAATTAATATCAAATATCTAAATACTGAATCAATCAACTTGTACAGGGTGCTCCCTAAAGCCTGAGTAGACGATACAATGACACAAAAAAATAATATAAAGTGAAATATCCGTTTAATGATGATGTTTGGGTATTATCGTTCTAAACTAAATGTTTCTGCTATTCCATTTATACAGCCAACCAGTTGAAGAAATCACAGATTTGATGCATTAACCTTTTGCTTTCATGACATTTATCAGACCATGCATCTTCATTGGAAGACGCCTCTATAAGCATGCATCGTATTGCTAGTTTGACCACGTCAAATACTCTTTGATCTTGAAATAGCTAATAACCGAAAATAGCCGATCTACAAGCTCACAACGCGTCGCAGCGCGACGTGTTGTGAGCTTGTAGATCTGCTATTTTCGGCGTGCAGTGCAACACGCTTTCATAGAAGACATGCTGGTTTACAGTTTAGGCATTTAGCAGACGCTCTTAATCCAGTTTCTATGGAATCCAAATGGCTGAAATCAGTCAAGGCGGCTGAGAACTTTAATTCATGTACATTTCTTGCTTGATTTTTTTTTTTCGTGGCCTGGTTTAAGGAATGTGGGGAAAATAACTAAATAAATCACAAAGTGTCCCTCGTCCTGTGCTCTCGTACCCCTTTAGTAATTGTGACAGGAAAACTCTCCAGAGAAGCTCCTTCTCTGATCAGCCAATAACAAACAAGAGCTAAACTTAGCGCCGACGCAAAAACAAACTCCGGGGGAAGAGGAACATGTTTGTTCAGCGGGTGGTTTGAGTCCCAGCCGGAGGACTTGCATCATGGGACCATTTGATTGGCTCTATATATACACAGTACTCTGCCTTGCTCAGCTGTGTGGGGGGGGGGCCGGACATATTCCTCTGGGGGATTACATAAGGGCGAAGGGGTGTGTGGGGGGGGGGGGGGACTTTGCACTTGACCTCTGGACGTCCGCGGTGCTGGAGGGGTCCGCTCCCGTGTGCCCATGAGCACCTTGTGAATCTAAAGAAACACTCTGAAGCGACCGGGGATCCCAGGATGTTTAACGTGTAGACTCAGTGTGACATGTTAGGGCTTTCACCAACTAGTCGACTAGTATAACCACTAGTCCATTGGTTCTAAAAGTGGGGTCCGTGGACCCCCAGGGGTACTTGAGGGGGTTCCAGGGGGTCCCCAGCTAAATGATAGATTAGGCACCAAATGGACCCTTATGGGTCTGTAACTCTGAGAGTGTAGGGTCCATTCGGTTCCATTTGTACACTCTCAGAGTTAAGTTAACATTGATTTTATAACATGAATTGGGGTCCCAGAGATAGAAATGCCATTAAATGGGGGTCCGTAGCCCTAATGCATGTCAAACTGGGGGTCCTTAAAATGTATCTTTTCAAATGAGGGTCCGCAGGCTAATAAGTGTCAATTTGGGGGTCCTTGACATGAAAAAGTTTGAGAACCACTGCACTAGTCGACCTTGTTGGTACTAGTTTATTTTATTTTTTATTTTTTTAATGCCATAGTAATGGCCCATCTTACTATTTTTTAGGGCAGAGGGTATAGATGTGGGGCAGAGGGTATAGATGTGGGGCAGAGGGTATAGATGTGGGGCAGAGGGTATAGATGTGGGGCAGAGGGTAATGACGTGGGGCAGAGGGTATAGATGTGGGGCAGAGGGTAATGACGTGGGGCAGAGGGTATAGATGTGGGGCAGAGGGTAATGACGTGGGGCAGAGGGTATAGATGTGGGGCAGAGGGTATTTTGTGGGGCAGAGGGCGTGCAGAGACAAAGACCCTGCTGGGGGGACAGTTTTTGACGTCCAGTCAGTGTTCTCTGAGCGTCTCCTGTGGGTGTGGTAATCCTGGACCTATAGTGATGGAGATAAAAGAGAGGCCTAGAGCACATTGAGGGCCTTGATACCGGGGGCTTTGCTGTCCCACAAACCCCCCGGGTCTGCTGTTGAAACAAGAGGGGCCACGGCTCAGCCCCCATGCGCTCATCCACCTCTCTCTCTCTCTCTCTCTCTCTATCTCTCTCTCTCTCTCTCTCTGAAATGACTCATTATGCACAATGTCCCATTTCGCAAGTTTTCAAATGTATGGAAAAAAACAAATTTGGCAGATCTACAAGTTCACAATGAGTCACGAGACTCACAACGCGACGCATTGTGAGCTTGTACATCGGCTATTTTCAGAATGTCCAAAATATACATAGGGCTGAAGTGGTATGTTTTGTAATTAAAAAAAAATCGAAATAATCAAAAAGTAACTAAAGTTTTCTAATAATTGTAGTGGAGTAAAAGTATAATATTTGCCTCCGAGATGTAGTGGAGTAGAAGTAAAAGTACAGAAAATTGTCCCAGTAAAGTAAAAAATACCTCAACATTGTACTTAAGTACAGTACTTGAGTAAATGTACTTAGTTACTTACACCACTGCCACACTGGTACAGAGTGAAAAAACACAAGGCTGCTGTGGTGACATCTTTATGTACTTTCTGCTGCTTTTGGATATGCTTTTCAATAAACAAAAACGCTTTGATATTATTGCAATAAGACTAGGAGCAGACCGGTGATAGATGATTCACACACACACACACACACACACACACACACACACACACACACACACACAAGTATTAATGTCTGACACTTTACAAGTGCCAGCTGCACATGAATGCCAGCTGAATTAAATGATCACCCTATAATGAGAGAAAACAAACAACCTGTCGTCATCTTTATGAACAGATGTTTCTCTCACTGCTGTTTGAGAGGTCACACAGCACAGCCACGGAGGTCTCTCTCTCTCTCTCTCTCTCTCTTCCCCCCCCACGGAGGTGGCAAGTTAATGTGTGGCGATTTGAACCCATTAAGACCGGGAACGCATTTGTGTGTCATTTCTTTGGCCTATTCAAAAATAGCAGATCTACAAGCTCGTAGCGCGGCACTCTGCTATTTTTGGGGAAAAAAACTTGAAAATGTGTGCAAATCTTATTTTTTTAAAGGAAACATTTGTTGCTGGCTGACAGGCTGGCTGACTGACTGACTGACTGACTGACTGACTGGCTGACTGACTGACTGGCTGCACATCCAGTCCTCGTCTGCACCAAGGATACAACGTGTGTCTTGACTTCAACAGAAGCTGCCCATGGAGCAGGGTCAGGGTTAGGCTCTCACAGCCCGATCCACATTTAAACCTAAGCTGCTCTGGATCACCCGCCAGTTTATTTTAGATTTCTTTGGCTATTCAAAAATAGCAGGTTTATACGATTAATTTAATGTAATATTTTATTTTTTTAAAGCGAACAATTGTAACTTAAATCTTTGCTTCTGGGGATTCTACAAATGTCTTCTAAATCCTAACATGTGTGTGTGTGTGCAAGGATTTGCAAAGATTTCCAAAATGTTTCAAAAATAGCAGATCTACAAGCTCATAGCCGCGCTATGAGCTTGTAGATCTGCAATTTTTGAATAGCCCAAAGAAATAAAATAAAAAATGACACGGATGCGTTCACGGTCCTAATGGGTTTATATTATTATTATTATCTAACTATATAAATGGCGAGCAACTTCCGTGCCCTCGGTGTCCACACCCCACAGCTCTGTTATCGACTAAACACAACACCGTCACACCACATGTCGCCAACACTGTCGCCACGGCGGGCGGCCTGAATTTACGTTTCGCGTAGGGCACCTGGCATGCCTCACTACACCGTTCCCACCTCGCAACATAATTAATTCTACTCACCAAATGTCGGACACAACGGAAGTGGAAGCAGCTTCCTACCGCTTACCCTGCGTACCACCCAGGCCAACACAACACGACGGCCCGCCATTGAAAATCCCCAAAACAACAAGAGCACGTTGCTCTGCTCTGCTCCACACACCAGGCTAGGTTCATGACACCAAAGGATTAGCCAGTGATGTCATCATTACTGGTCAACACACCAGGCTAGGTTCATGACAGCAAAGGATTCGACAGTGATGTCATCATTATGCAACCCGGAAGTACACATCGCCGGCATTGGGATGCCAGGTTGGGATGCCACGCCAGAAACAAGCAAGAACCTGCATGATTTTTTTTTTTTTTTTTTTTTTTTTTACCGTTTGGAGATTTTCCTCCGACGACTTTGCCGCGGACCCCCTGAAACATAAAAAATATTATTTCTTCCCAATTTTTTTCTCAATTTTTTTACTTTTACATTACAACTTCTTTTTTTTTTTTTTTTTTTCCCCAAATGTTCATCCCATATATACACGCGCCCCGTGCGCGGCTAGGGGTTTCTACGGCCGCCCGGACCTCTAGTATATATATATTCCACTATGGAAGAGTAGAGTACCGATGTCTGTGGCCAATAGAGACACAGCTGAAACCTGGCTCTGAAGCAGAGATGAATCACCCCTACCTCTGTCCATAAAATGGATAGAGAGGAGGGCCTTTCAGAGCCCCCCCCCCCCCCCCCCCCATACCCCCCCCCCCCCCTCAGTAATCAGTTCTCTCAAAAGCCTGGGTCTTTATGAGGTCCTGTGTTGTTGGCACAGTCCGGGCAGAGCTTCTCCAAGTTGGGAGCTTGGAATGTTTAAAAGCAACCAGAGGGCTTGATTCATTGTGATAGCCATCTATAAAAGTAACAAGAAACAACTGGCATCAACGTTTTAGCACTGGGGGGGGCAGTGGGGAAAACCCCCCCTTATGGCCCGTTTTGTTCCCAACTCCTCCTCATCGCCCAGGATGGTCATGAAGCAGAAGCACCACTTCAGCCTGTCCTTCCCTAGCTTCTATTCAGGGACGTGCACAGATAGACTCTAGGTGGTTCTAGAGCACCTGCCCTTTGCCCTCTTGACCAGAAGTGCCCTTTTTTCAGTTTACAGCAGGGGTCTTCAACAGGGGGTCCTCAGAGTTACTACAGGGGGTCCGCCAAATCTTTATGTGATATGCTTTTTCTTTTTACCGTAACCACTCGAAACCTAGCATCCCTTTTCTGAGGAGAACTTTAGCCAAAAATAGCAGATCTACAAGCCCACAACGCCTCGCAGCGCTAGATCGGCTATTTTTGGCAAAGAGGTATAGGTGTAGAGGGAAAAAAAGAGCAGACCAAGTAAACAAAAAAAAGTACAATTTACTTGAGCACCTGCCCCTCAAAATGTCTGTGCACACCACTGCTTCTATTCTCCTGTGGGGCACAACGTTTACGGGCCCTTAAATAAAGTTGGTAGGATATTGGTAAGAGGCAAGACTCAAGTTGCACTTTACTCTGGCATCCCACATTAAAACAAAGCCTTTAACCATTTAAACAGTTATTTACTCATTTTTTTTATCATTGAAAAAGGTTACACATATTTCAGAATGATACCTAGCTTGCGAGGTTACTGTAGTTCAGGCAGCAAACACTCGAGAGGTTACACTGCTCATTACTAAGTGAGTGTATACAGCGTCATGCCAGACCCATACGTCATACGCCAGGGTTCACCAATAGGCGGCCCGCGGGCCATTTGCGGCCCGCGAGAGGCAACTGTCCGGCCTGCGACGACTCCTGTCATTAAAAATAATTGGAGAAAAAAAAAGTTTTTTTGTTTCTTTGAAGAAAAAAAAATATTTTGTTTAAAAAAAAAAAAATGTGTATTACTGTTCAAGCAGACTGTAACAAACATATCTGTAAGTAAATTGTTGATTCTGGACTTATTTAGATTTTCAGTATGTTCAACCGGCTGCTGTTAATCTGTATAACTTTTCAAGCAGACTGTAACAACCAAATATTTTAAGTAAATGGTTGGTTCTCAACTTGTTTTGTATCAGGCCTAAAATAAGACAGTGTCAAATTAGCTAGATAGAGGGGAAAAAAAGAAAAATGTGCGCGCGACCACGCGTGCACGATTTCGGCGACCGCGCGCGAATGCCCCTGGCCCTCGGCTTGGTACCCTAGACATAATTTGGCCCTTGGGGAAACTAATTTGGGGAACCCTGTCATATACTGATGTGGCAATCAGCTGACCAACTGGGCGGGTTATTTAAGCTCACCTAAATCTGCGTTCCTTCCGCTGTATCTGTGCCTGGTTTCTTGTTATGCGGCCGTTTGCTCCCACCACCACCACCCCAGCACCACCGGTGGGCTCTGCTATTGGTTCTGTTCCCCATGGGAAGGTTGTGTTATTGTATATCTGTCTCCCTGCTCTTAATGGTTAATGATGGTTGTCTAATTGTGCTGAGCAGGGAGAACAATGTACGCCAGGATCAAATATTACATCCACACTGTATTCTCATTCTATAATATTTGGTTCAATCTATTGGTGAGTTATCTGCCTGAACTTTGTTCTTTTTTCTGCCATTTTCAAAATGTTATTTTATAATGAAAAGGCCCAAAATAGGGACGCCAGGTTGAAAGTGGTTAATATGCTGCCTGAGAGCTGCGGGAAAGAAAAGAATATGTATAGATTTTGAAGTGGAGCCGCAGAATATCCATTGATCATCCTCTATCTGTTAACCTTAACAAAGGGGTCTTCAAGGTTTTCAGGCCAAGGACCCCCTAGCTGAGAGAGAGATGAAGCAGGGACCCCCTCTATATTGTATAAAACTGTGTTTCAGATAAACTTTTGCTGCTCTTTTTTTCCCTCTACACCTAAAACTCTTTGCCAAAAATAGCCGATCTACAAGCTCACAACGCCTCGCAGCGCGAGGCGTTGTGAGCTTGTAGATCTGCTTTTTTTGGCTAAAGTTCTCCTCAGAAAAGGGACGCTAGGGTTCAAGTGGTTAAGGTAAAAAGAAATAATCACACAAAGATTTGGCGGACCCCCTGTAGTAACTCTGAGGACCCCCTCGGGGTCCCGGACGCCCTGTTGAAGACCCCTGCCTTAACAAGATAGGAGGTACTAGACTGAGTAAATGATAGACTACCCACCAACAAAGTCACATTTAAATCGATCGTAAAAGAAACCACAAAAAGTGTAGAATGGCTGTAATAAAACCATAGTACACTGCCTTAAAAAAAAAAGAAGGAAAAAAAGGAACTAAAATAAACAGGAAGTTGACCACCGTGCAATGAGAACAAGTCATGTCATTGTTTATTGAGTGTGTTGTTCACACAGTGGATGGAAAGCCACAGTCACACTACAGTAAATGGTGTTTGTAAATGTCTGCGTTCAGACCAGCTGCTGAGGGAGGGAGGATACGGTTAATGAAGGGCAGGAAGCTGCAGGCTAACAGGAAATGCTTATAAACGGCGGCCTCACACCTGGTGGTGAGGGCCGTGGATGGACGCCCTCTAGAAATGGACTGGACCGGAGGCTATAGTAGATGCTCCACACACTGGTTTCTACCCGACACACTTAGGGCCGCCATCTTGAAATTTCAAGTAGCTGTGGGTGGCTTATTGTCAAGTGACCCACAGAGACTGCTCATGCCAATTGTCATGCTTGTATCACCAAATGAACCATTATCTAACTTAAATGCTCCACTAAAGGTTCGGCCATCTTGAAAAATGGCCGCCATCTTTGAAATTTGAAGTAGCTGTAGGTGGCTTATTGTCAAGTGACCCACAGAGACTGCTCATGCCAATTGTCATGCTTGCATCACCAAATGAACCAATATCTAACTTAAATGCTCCACTAAAGGTTCGGCCATCTTGAAAAATGGCCGCCATCTTGAAATTACAAATGGCTCAGACAATTTTCTTGTCAAGTGACTCATTACTCCGCTCCACTAATGGAAGCATGGATAAAAACACGGTTGTGTGCAGAACTATATTTTGCTGCTTAAACTTGTGTATTCACTCATTGATTCACTCATATACCAAAATCTGTTTTCACTGAAAATAAATCGCTTCTCAGGGCAAATATTGATATGTGATTAAACATGCGATTCATTTCGATTAATTAATTACAAAGCCTCCAATTCATTCGATTAATATTTTTAATCGAGTCCCAGCCCTATTAAATTGTATTGTTGTTTTGTTTTACTTTATTTGATATGTTCAGTTTTGTATTTGCTTTGTTCAGGACCCCAGGAAGACTAGAGGCTCATTCATGTGTCTCTAATGGGGATCCTTTAATAAACATAAACATAAACATAAACCAAGCACTTGGGTTTACTGCCCACAGCTCCTGTTGCCTCTCAGCTGATAACCCACTACCCCAGATCTGGAGAGGGCTGCCTGGAGGCCAGTGATGCAATCCCATTAGAGAGAGTATACCCAGAGAGAGAGAGAGAGAGAGAGAGAGCGAGAGCGAGAGCGAGAGTATACCCAGAGAGAGAGAGAGAGAGAGAGAGAGAGAGAGAGAGAGAGAGAGAGTGAGAGAGAGAGAGAGCGAGAGAGAGCGAGAGCGAGAGCGAGAGCGAGAGAGAGAGAGAGAGAGAGAGAGAGAGTATACCCAGAGACAGAGAGAGAGAGAGAGAGAGAGAAGGAAAAAGGAGAGAAAGAGAGACCTGACCACAATGATTAACCCATTGAGACCTGAAGCCGATTCTACATGTCTCCTAAATCTCAACAGTTTTCTGAAAAACGTATGTTTCTATATCAGTGGTGCTCAATCTTTTTCAAGTCAAGGACCCCCAAAATGATATGTATTTGGCCGCGGACCCCCATCAAAATATCTTGTTCCAGGGACCCCCCAGAAGCAAAGATTTGAGTTAAAAATGTTCGCTTTAAAAATATATATATTCAAGATTTGCCCACATTTATTTTACTCTTTGGGCTTTTCAAAAATAGCAGATCTACAAGCTCGTAGCGCGACACTCGGTGCCGCGCTATGAGCTTGTATATCTGCTATTTTTGAATAGCCCAAAGTGTGAAATAATGCTTTTTAGCTCAAATCTAAAAATGACACAGATACCAGGTCTTAATGATTAAACTTATAGGATTACACTGGCTGGCAGAGAGCCCAGGTTTAGTTAAAGAGAGGAAGTGCAGTACGGTAGCGTTCAATTCATCAGCCTGAACTTTGATTGATTATCCACAAGTTTCCTATAGGGCGTTGTTGTGGGCATCACTTCCTGTCCCATGTGATCCCTGATACCTGATCAAATCGACAGGAAGTGATGCCCCGCAACGCCCATTAGGAAACTTGTGGATATAGATCACAGTTGGTCGTCTTTCACCATAATCAACATCTGCACGCACATAGCTGAACGCTTTACAGCAGGGGTCTTCGACAGGGGGTCCGGGACCCCTAGGGCAGTGGTTCTCAAACTTTTTCATGTCAAGGACCCTCAAATTGACACTTATTAGCCCGCGGACCCCCATTTGAAAAGATATGCCAGGGACCCCCATAAGAGAAGATTGTTACGGCTCTATAGCAGTGGTTCTCAACCATTTTAATTTCAAGGACCCCCTGTTTGACATGCATTAGGCTACGGACCCCCATTTAATGGCATTTCTATCTCTGGGACCCCAATTCATATTGTAAAATGGACCCGTTAGGGTCCATTTGGTTCCATTTGTACACTCTCAGAGTTACAGACCCATAAGGGCCCATTTGGTTCCTATCCATCATCATTTAGCTGGGGACCCCCTGGAACTCCCTCAAGGACCCCTGGGGGTCCCCGGACCCCACTTTGAGAACCAACGCCCTAGGGGGTTCCTCAGAGTTACTACAGGGGGGGGGCACCAAATATATGTGTGATAGGGACTTTTTTTTTTCTTCACACTAACCACTTGAACCCAAATCGTCCCTATTTTGAGGGGAACATACGCCGGAAATAGCAGATCTACAAGCTCACAACGCCTCGTGCTGCGAGGCGTTGTGAGCTTGTACATCGGCTATTTTCGGCAAAGGGGTTTGGTGTAGATGGAAAAAAGAGCAGACACAGTACAGAGCCAATGGTCAAGTTTACAAAGTATTTTTTTTCACGTGGTCACGTGGGCACTTACTTGGCATGGCTAAACTCTTTAACCATAAAGCTCTGCTCCGCTACGTCAGTAGAAACAGTAATCTGGTGTTGCCAAACATGTGAAAGTCAGATAACCTCCTGGGCTGAATAATAATAATAATAATAATAATAATAATAATGTATGGTCTAGTAATTGGAGGTCTTTTTATAGGGCTTTGTTGAATCCCTGCTGACAGAGCCTGCCATGTCACGGACCATAGAATTTAACATGAAATAATCATCTTATTTTCTGTGTGTCCAGAATTCCTGAATATTTTAAGTGCTTCACTTATGGACGCTCAAAAACAAAACAAAAAAGGGGGCGTGTCTAGAGTAGGCCTGTCACAGTCATTACATAATGGGCTGTGGCTCCAGGATTACCACGTATTTTACCTACAATAATATTAGTACGAGACGCGCTTTGTTTTCCCGCCTTTGTCACTGACCCAGATTATTTGGCCTCGGCTGCAGAAAAAAAGGGAAAAAAAAGAATTATATATAATTTACAGGCCCAGCCAGGACGCGTAGCGTAGCGGGCCTTGTGTGCTTTTCCAGTCTCATCTAAAGTGTGAAAGACATCCGTCTCGCTCGCTCACCCTGAGGGAGACGAAACATTGTGCACGCGCACGTGCACACACACACACACACACACACACACACACACACACACACACACTCACACACACACACACACACACACACATACACACACGCCACGTGCTAGAGAAAGTAAAATCAACAAACCATCTGTTACTTATTAGGACGGTTGAACTTTAATTTCTAAAAGCAGTCTGAGTGGCTACCTATCCGCTTCCACCGTTTGTCTGTCTGTTTTTCTGATTTTATGTTTTGTGTGAGGACTGGGGATGAAAATTAGCATCTTTGCTAAATCCGGTATATTTACGTTCATGTGACGTTCATTAATATGCTCTGTCCTGTCTAAATAAACAAATAAAGTAAAGTAAAGTAACATGTGAGTAAAACCACTTAAGCCCCATTTTATACCGTGTCATACGACACACTGTTGTTGCATGACGCACATGTATTTATTTGTTTAAGCGTTTTGCCTGTAATAAATAAATGGCACGCCAGGTTTAGAAAGCGGTTGTTGAATGATACGGACAAAACATATTCTACCTCAGAGGAGTGGCTGTGGGAGAGCAGAACACAACACTGTGTCTCTTCCCAAAGCCAAACAAATGATATTAAAGTCCATTATGTAGTGTAATAGACTGTAAATCCCCCAGAGAGAGAGAGAGAGAGAGAGAGAGAGAGAGAGGAGGCAGGCTGGCCTCCGGTCCCGGGACGGCCGAGTCACAACATCACAGCTTGTTGGCAAATCACACAGATTAAAGTCCTTCCCTATCTAGAGCAGCAGCTAGCGGGCCAACAGGGGCTTTGATAAAGCACTGGCCTGGATCCGCTTTGTTACAGCGGCGGTGGTTCCAAAGACACCATCATGTTAAGGACCCCCATGTTTAAAGATAAAGCAATAGGCTGCGGACCCCCTTTTGCCAAGAACCCCACAAGAGAGGCTTACCTTGCTACTCCCTTTCATGTTCTGCACTATTTGCAAACGGTTAATAAAGTATTCAATCAATCAATCTATCTATCCATCCACCTACAAAGAAGATCATATAAATCTAATAATTGATTAGATTTAAAACGATTTAAAGATATTTTTGGGGCTTTTTTTGCTTTGAGAAGCAGTGCTGAGAGCATTGCTTCTCAAAGTGGGGTCCGGGGGCCCCCAGGGGTACTTGAGGGGGTTCCAGGGGGTCCCCAGCTAAATGATAGACAGGAACCAAATGGACCCATATGGGTCTGTAACTCTGAGAGTGTAGAAATGGAACCAAATGGACCCTAACGGGTCCATTTGGTTCCATTTGTACACTCTCAGAGTTAGATTAACATTGATTTTACAATATGAATTGGAGTCCCAGAGATATAAATGCCATTAAATGGGGGTTCGTAGCCCTAATGCGTGTCAAACTGGGGGTCCTGGTTGAGAATCGCTGCTAGAGCCCGTAAAAATCTTCTCTTATGGGGGTCCCTGGCTTATCTTTTCAAATGGGGGTCCGCGGGCTGATAAGTGTCAATTTGGGGGTCCTTGACATGAAAAGGTTTGAGAACCACTGGCTTAGAAAAGCAGAGTGTAGCTACAGTAGATAGATGGCTGGTTCCAGTGACCTGGAATTCACAGTCTCTGCCGAGTGTGACACTTGACTGACTGTCCTGTAAGATTGAAGAAATGCAAGGAGTTACAGCAACACTAACCCTGCCTGGTTATACTGGACTTTGTATATTTGATCTGACTGCTATCTGAATTGTTCCGTGTTCCTTTCTTCTCCATTGTCTCTCTTTCCCCGTACCAGTCTAGCTCATCCTGATATGCATTGTAGAGCCATGTCTAAAGTTGCATTCTGATAGTTTGCCTCATTCTCAATTATGTAAAAAACGGTAAAAGCATCCGTGTCTATTTTTGATTTGTGCGTTGGCTAATCAATAACTGCAGATCTACAAGCTCGCAGCACGGCGCGAAGTGACGGTGCTATTTTTGGAGGGGGGTGGGGCCGGGGGAACCCCTAATTGCTCCCGATGAGCAGGTTGGTGCCTCCCTTGCATGGTTTCCTCCTCCATCGGTGTGTGTGTGTGTGTGTGTGTGTGTGTGTGTGTGTGTGTGTGTGTGTGTGTGTGTGTGTGTGTGTGTGTGTGTGTGTGTGTGTGAATGAGTGTGTGAATGGGTGAATGTAATGCACAATCCATGTAAAGGGCTTTGAATAGGAGCGCTATATAAATGCACCATCTACCATTATTGATAACAGAACAAACTGTCTCTTTAAGTAGAGCTATAAATGTGTTTTGCATTGAAAGAGAAGTGGCAGCAGGTGGAGACGAACACACGATGTGGCCGCAGGTTAAAAATGATAAGAAACGCTGGCTCTGTGCCAAGTTAACTTCTTAACTGCCGTGGGTTTTCTGTTGTGCCAAAAACAAGGAAATAACAGAGCGATGCATCTTTTGTTAAACACAGAGACTTCAGGGGCTTCACATCCCGAAGGCCATTGTCCTCTCCCCCCCCCCCCCCGGTGAGGCTTAAGTTCCATAAACTGCAAACCCCTGTGTGACTCATCAACATTTTGAACATGTCACTCCATTATGAAAACAACACAGAGCACTTTAACCCATTAAGACCTGCAGCCGGTTCTACAAATGCCTTCTAAAATCAGTCAGTTCTCAACTCTTTCGCGCCACAAGGACCCCCAAAATGATATGCATTTATCTACAAGCTTGGGTTCAAGTGGTTTACGGTTAAACCTGTATCCGTCCATAATAGACAGACTAAACTCAGGCCAACAACGTGAAGACAAAACAACCACTGGGAATATCTTTCCTGACTTCTATTAATAGGCTACAAGACTTAGGTTTGACTTTGTGGAAAAAATACTGTATATACAGTCTGACTGGTTCCTGTGTCATTTACACCTCTCCTTCCTGTAACCCCAGCCAGTGGTGGAAAGTAACTGGGTACATTTACTTAAGTACTGTACTTGAGTACAATTTTGAGGTATCTGTACTTTGCTTGAGTACTTCCAATTTCCAATACTTTTACTTCTACTCCACTACATCTCAGAGGCAAATATTGTACTTTTACTCGACTACAACTATTTGATGGCTTTAGTTATTAGTTACTTTGTAGATTTTGATTATTATTACAAAACATACATTAACCACTTCAGCCCTGTATACATTTCGGCCATTTGAAAATAGCCGATCTACAAGCTCACAATGCGTCGCATCGCGACGCATTGTGAGCTTGTAGGTCTGCTATTTTCAAAAGATTTGTATACATTTTATACATTTGAAAACTTGTGAAATGGGACATACTGCACAATGAGTACTTTCTACTTTTGGTACTTTAAGTACATTTTGATACTAATACTTTTGTACCCTTTTATTCAAGTCAATTTTGAATTCTGGACTTTCACTTGTAACAGAGTATTTCTACATTGCAGTATTGATACTTTTACTTAAGTAAAACATTTGAGTACTTTTTACACCACTGTATCCCCACAGATCTGGATAAGGTGTGACAGAGAAAAGTGTGCTTTGCTTAACTTCCTTTGATCTGACAGTCTAGCCTGTATGGACACAAACACATATAGTCCTCACATCTGAGGTTCTTTCACCAAAAGAACCTGAACCGCTGTAAAAGTGAGCCGTACGTCCAGCCATGTATTCAATTCATACACACAGTGCAATCCTCACTGTTAAATCAATGTGTAACTCTTACAGTTTACACAAGTTCTTTGTTTATGAGAATGATAAATTGAAACATAAGTACGGTTTGAATTTCCAGTATTTAAAATGATGTTGCCCTGCCTTGTAACACTGTGTGTAGTGTGTGTAGTGTAGTGTGTGTGTGTACACACACACACACACACAAGTGATTTACAGAGTGTTTTCCAGTAGCCATAGATATGCACACACCTTCAAACATTCCACTGATTGTAACTGTATTTACTGTAACTTGTAAACCTTGTATCTCCATATTGTTTTATTGACGTGTCATGTTATTTACATAAATCAATGCCCTACTTAGTCACACAAGAGTGTCGCATAAGTAGTAAAAATAGCGAAACTACAAGCTCACAGCGTGTCGCGCCGTGAGCTTGTAGATCGGCTATTTTCAAAATGTTTTTTTTCTTCCAAATACTAATACGAGGTTTCTCCACCCGACCGACAGTGTGGATTATTTGCAGGTTCAGCGTAGGCAGTGCAGCCACACTGGGGCTGATGGGGTTTCACAGAGCTTCACACACACACACACACACACACACACACACACACACACAGCTCAATGAGGAAAGCAGCTGCCCTGGACCTCACAGAGAAGAGCTGTAATGGGCTGAATCACATTGCACAGAATTACACCACTAGGCAGGGAGGGAGAGTGGGAGAGAGAGAGAGAGGGAAGAAATACATCGGGTTCAACCGCTGAACTTGAGAAAGAAAAGTGCTGAGTGTGAAAGCACATGGGTGAGAGAGAGAGAGAGAGAGAGAGAGAGAGAGAGAGAGAGAGAGAGAGAGAGAGAGAGAGAGAGAGAGAGAGAGAGAGAGAGAGAGAGAGAGAGAGAGAGAGAGAGAGAGAGAGAGAGAGAGAGAGAGAGAGAGAGAGAGAGAGAGAGAGAGAGAGAGAGAGAGAGAGAGAGAGAGAGAGAGAGAGACAGACAGACAGACAGACAGACAGACAGACAGAGTGCAAGTGCATGCCATTATGAGTATTGTGATTATCATAGATCAATCCCTATTCCCCATATAGACCACATTTACTTTACAACGACATTGATTTCATGTCAGAGCCATGACGCATTGCACTAGAAACGCCAGCATATATGTTTTATTCAAGCATGTGTAGAAACTTGCTCCCTAGATGGACCCATCTTTGTAGATGCAGGTTTTAAAAATCACATGAACCCTTGCATGATCACCTTCTATTCTGGGTAGTGGGGGGGGGAGGGGGAGGGGGGGGGGAGACATTCTGCGAAAATATAACCGATCTACAAGCTCACAACGGGTCAGGACGTGGGGTCAACCCTAGCCTCGATCTCCAGGCTTTTATTGTTTCTTTTTTCTAAAAAATAAAAGCCTGGACCAGCGCGTCGGTGTACTCGGTATGGGAAGTTTTTAATTTCCCCAACCAACCAGAGCGCAGTGGGCGTCGCTCGTAATGTTGTGTCGAGGGGGCAGGGGCTGACGGACAGATCGGTGAACCAATGGGATCAGGCGCATTCTCTCCGCGCTGATTTTAAACCCGCCCCTCTATACACGAAAGCAGGAAGGCTAGTGCAGCCTAACCCTAACTGAACCTCAAAGGAGTATGATGGGGTCTTATCCATGAAGGAAAGCTGGAGAAGAGAGTTGGGGTGGATGGACCCCTGGAAGCTCTCAAGGACCCCTGGAAGACCCCGGACGCCCACAGTCGGAACCCACTTTTGAGAACCACTGCTTTAACCCATTAAGAGCGGGAAAGCATCTGTCACATTAGATTTTAAGCACTTTAACCATTATCTTATGCTTTGGCTATTTCAAAGATAGCAGATCTACAAGCTCATAGCACGGCACCGAGTGCCGCGCTATGAGCTTGTATATCTGCTATTTTCTTTTGAAAATCATGAAAGAAATTGCAAATCATTGAATATATGTTTTTTCAAGCGAGCATTTGTAACTCAAATCTTTGCTTCTGGGGGATTCTACAAATGTCTTAACAGTGTTTTTTTTTTTTAAACGTATGTTGCTATAATATCAGTGGTTCACAAACTTTTTCACGTCAAGGACCCCCAAAATTATATGTATTTGGCCGCGGAGCACAATCGCAAAATATGTTGTTCCAGGGACCCCCAGAAGCAAAGACTTGAGTTAAACATGTACAGTATATACTGTATGTATGTGTGTGTATCACACACGCGCACACAGACACACACACAAAAGAAATGGCAGATCTACGGCACATTGCCACGCTATGAGCTTGTAGATCTGCTATTTCTACAATAGCCAAAGAAATGTTAAAATGACACAGATGCGTTCCCGGTCGTAATGGATTTACGACCGGGATCCTTTGTACAACTCAGTCTGAAGCCTTATTATTAAGCCCACCTTCCTCCCTCTGGCACAGACAGAACATCACTGTTTGTTTGATCAGCAGCTCTCTCTCTCACTGCTGCTAATAAAGTCCCCATCTGGAGGACGGCCCTGCTGAGACGCTATTGGCCCATGGAAGTACAGCGGTGCATATTTGGTGAAAACCAGAACAACCGCTGAAAGGATCCCAGGGGCATTTCTGATGAGTTCTAGAACCGCTTCTGGATTCACTCATTGGAAAACAGTAAAAAAAATAACTTAAAGTACATAAATAAATAGGAATAAGAAAGAACACAAATCCTCTTTTATCAAAGCGGGAGAACGAGGAACAAAAGTGTTTCAGGACACATATCCACTGTGTACACAGTAAGCTGTTCTCCACTTTCTAAACCTACAGGAACATGGAGATAAGAGGAGCCGCTGCATGTCAACAGCAACATGAGGGCAAACGCAACAAGGACGACAGTCCCATGTTTAGACTCAATACAATCAACAGTCTGCAGGCCTTGAGTCACATACTGGACATTGACGATGATGCAGCAACTTCTGTCTGTCCCTGTTTTGTCTTGTGACTGTCCCCGTCTTGTCTTGTCTTGTCTTGTGACTGTCCCTGTCTTGTCTTGTCTTGTCTTGTCTTGTCTTGTCTTGTCTTGTCTTGTGACTGTCCCTGTCTTGTCTTGTCTTGTCTTGTCTTGTGACTGTCCCCGTCTTGTCTTGTCTTGTGACTGTCCTTGTCTTGTCTTGTCTTGTCTTGTCTTGTGACTGTCCCTGTCTTGTCTTGTCTTGTCTTGTCTTGTGACTGTCCCCGTCTTGTCTTGTCTTGTGACTGTCCTTGTCTTGTCTCGTCTCGCGTCTGTTCCTGTCTTGTCCCTGTCCCCGTCTTGTCTTCCGTCTGTCCCTGTCCCGTTTTGTCTTGCGACTGTCCCGGTCTTGTCTTGTCTTGTCTTGTCCCTGTCTTGTCCCTGTCTTGTCCCGTTTTGTCTTGTGACTGTCCCTGTCTTGTGTCCTTCACAAATCTCAGACTGCTGTTCAGTTCTGCTTGTTTTCTCTTCACACAAGAAAACACTGTCTTTCCTTTGCTTCAAAAGCCTCTAGATTCAAACTGAACGGTTGCAAAGCAGACACAGGGCTTAAAACATCAAAACAGCTGGTGTTGTTGAGCTGATTGTTAATGTTTGCATTTAGATGTAGGAGCCTGTATTATTACAGTCAGTCTATCAACGCTATAATGGCCTCAAACACACAGGCAAGACGTTTCTCAGGGACTGACTACAGTACATCTGCTACCCCCAGAGTGGTTCTCAAAGTGGGGTCCGGGGACCCCGAGAGGTCCTTGAGGAGGTTTCATAGGGGGTCCCCAGCATCACATTCAGTTTAACCACTTTAACCCCATATACATCAG
Source organism: Gymnoscopelus microlampas (assembly GCF_963454915.1). Taxonomy (NCBI): domain Eukaryota; kingdom Metazoa; phylum Chordata; class Actinopteri; order Myctophiformes; family Myctophidae; genus Gymnoscopelus; species Gymnoscopelus microlampas. The sequence goes on along the minus strand of NC_139954.1, from coordinate 48,255,791 downwards.
CCATTTGAAAATAGCCGATCTACAAGCTCACAACGTGTCTACTTTCCAAAACTACATCTTTAACATTTTAACAACACAAATCGTGTAGTCAATGGGGGGTCCGTGGTACAACATATGTTTTTAGGTGGGGGTCCACAGCCAATTATACATATGAATTTAGGGGTCCTGCTTGACATGAAAAGGTTTGAGAACCTCTGGTCTATTATTGCAGTCAGTTAATGGGCTCAGACAGGAAAGATGGTTCTCAGGGACTAGTGACTACATGTGTTGGGTACATCTAGGACTAGTGACTACATGTGTTGGGTACATCTAGGTCTAGTGACTACATGTGTTGGGTACATCTAGGTCTAGTGACTACATGTGTTGGGTACATCTAGGTCTAGTGACTACATGTGTTGGGTACATCTAGGACTAGTGACTACATGTGTTGGGTACATCTAGGTCTAGTGACTACATGTGTTGGGTACATCTAGGTCTAGTGACTACATGTGTTGGGTACATCTAGGTCTAGTGACTACATGTGTTGGGTACATCTAGGTCTAGTGACTACATGTGTTGGGTACATCTAGGACTAGTGACTACATGTGTTGGGTACATATAGGTCTAGTGACTACATGTGTTGGGTACATCTAGGACTAGTGACTACATGTGTTGGGTACATCTAGGTCTAGTGACTACATGTGTTGGGTACATCTAGGACTAGTGACTACATGTGTTGGGTACATATAGGTCTAGTGACTACATGTGTTGGGTACATCTAGGACTAGTGACTACATGTGTTGGGTACATCTAGGTCTAGTGACTACATGTGTTGGGTACATCTAGGACTAGTGACTACATGTGTTGGGTACATCTAGGACTAGTGACTACATGTGTTGGGTACATCTAGGACTAGTGACTACATGTGTTGGGTACATCTAGGACTAGTGACTACATGTGTTGGGTACATCTAGGACTAGTGACTACATGTGTTGGGTACATCTAGGACTAGTGACTACATGTGTTGGGTACATCTAGGACTAGTGACTACATGTGTTGGGTACATCTAGGACTAGTGACTACATGTGTTGGGTACATCTAGGACTAGTGACTACATGTGTTGGGTACATATAGGACTAGTGACTACATGTGTTGGGTACCTATAGGACTAGTGACTACATGTGTTGGGTACATCTAGGACTAGTGACTACATGTGTTGGGTACCTATAGGACTAGTGACTACATGTGTTGGGTACATCTAGGACTAGTGACTACATGTGTTGGGTACATATAGGTCTAGTGACTACATGTGTTGGGTACATCTAGGACTAGTGACTACATGTGTTGGGTACATCTAGGACTAGTGACTACATGTGTTGGGTACATCTAGGACTAGTGACTACATGTGTTGGGTACATCTAGGACTAGTGACTACATGTGTTGGGTACATCTGCTTCCCTTTCGCCCTGTCGTTTGAAGTTGCACTGGATTGGATTTGCTTTAACCTCACAGTGTGTGCGTGTGTGTGTGTGTGTGTGTGTGTGTGTGTGTGTGTGTGTGTGTGTGTGTGTGTGTGTGTGTGTGTGTGTGTGTGTGTGTGTGTGTGTGTCTCTCTCTCTCTTTCTCTGCAGTTTAAGTGCACACATGTTGACAATTAGCCATTGCATTCTTGATTAACTATGTTAAATCACCCTTGATTTTTGGGGAGTGTGGGAAAGAAAACAGTTGGGGGGGGGGGGGGTACAACCCAAAAAAACTCCATGCTGTCTGTCTGTCTGTCTGTCTGTCTGTCCCTCCCAACCCCCTCCCTCCTGTCCTGTCCTGCACAAAGTGAACTCGAAATGAATGAGAGCTTTTTGAGTGTAACTTCAGCCTTTGTGTTTGAACACATGTGTCTCTAAACTCTCTATCAGAGACACAATGTAACCAATGGATCAACACACTGTATCAACACACTTCATCAACACACTGGATCAACACACTGCGAACAAACCAGGGTTTGGAACCTCTGCAACAATGTAGCACATAATGTGCTTCACAATGAAACAAACTGTAACAAAGTGCTCACACACTCACAGTTAGTGTGATGTAGGGCTAAACCCTCAGAGCTCTGTGACTCTGAGAGTGTACACATGGAACCAAATTTGGTTCCATTTGTACACTCAGAGTTTAAGGTAAAGGTCCATGTGTCAGAGAGAGAGAGAGAGAGAGAGAGAGAGAGAGAGAGAGAGAGAGAGAGAGAGAGAGAGAGAGAGAGAAGCAGTGATACATATAAAGGGTTTCTACTTTACCTCTGTGTGTCGTATTCCTCCTCCAACTACAATCCACTGGATGGACAAACTGGATGGAAGAAAATCTCGTCGGGTTCTAGACTGTCTCCCTGTTGAACCCCTTCCACTTTTAATGGTGTTTTTAACTGTTTGTCTGCTGCTGGATAAAACGTGTGTGTGGACGAGTCTCCATCCGCTCTGTGTGTGAACGCTGTGAATGGAGAGACTAGACTCTCTGACTGAATGATGTGGGACGGGCTGGGAGGGAGGCGTCCCCCTAATCACCTCCTGCTATGGAGGGAGGGAGGAGGGAGGATTAAAGTTCTCCATTGATGCTTCACACGCTGAACTGAACTCCAGCATCGGGTCCCAGATAGCGCAGCACCGCCCTCCTGTGGTGCGTTGGGAGAATGCTAGCCATGGTTCACACGTGACGCTCGTCCGTCACAACGCGTCATGGCGGAACTTGTTCCTGGTTTTGGAAAGTTTTTCATTTACAACCAGTACATCTACATAAACGTTCATATTTCAAATATAAAGTGTGGAACCCACGGCCATGGATGTTACAAGTTCAAACGCTTAGGTTTAAGTACCCTTATTTTCCGTATTGTTAAATAAAAAAGCATTGTAATCCAATTGGTGGCCATTTTTTAAAGATTTCCTTCATATTTCAACAACGCGACCCTATTGGTTGAAAGGTGTATTGCACTCTGATACATTATAACTCAATAAAAAAAATGGCCACCAATCAGATTAAAAATATTTCTTATTGAACAATACTGAAGATACGGGTACTTACACTAAAGCGTTTCAACTTGTTATATTTATGGCCGTAAATTCAAAACTTTATATTTGAAAAATATAAACATTTATGTAGATGTACGGGTTGTAATGGAGAAAATGTAAAAAACAGGAACAAGTTGCGCCATGACTGTCAGGGCTAGGAGAATGCTAGCTCTGGTTCAGAGCGTTAGTGACTTCTCTCTAACTTCTCTGCTCATAGAGCCAATATTACACTGCCGTAAACCTAAACTACTTCACTATTCACCAAAACAAAGGCTGTTATATGTTGTTTAAAGTCTATTCTCCACGGTGGGAAGCCTTTCAGCACCCCACCTTCTCTGTAGAATACACTTTATGGGCAGAAAGTAAAATATGTCCCGCCAGGTGTAAATGATTAATTCTACTCCACTGCGCCCTCTACAGATCTGGTCACTGGTTATTTATATTGACCAGATCTGTAGGGGGCGCAGTGGAACAGCTTAAATACACAACAGGCAGCTCCACGGATCATGTTCAACCCAGATTTTTCTCAACAAAGGAAATCAATTCTTTCTCATGCTATTCAACACAAATGTGCAATGCCCTACCTAAAGGAGTAAAGGAGTGTAAAACTCTACTCACTTTCAAAACTGCCCTAAAAAAACACCTTCAGGAGGCTGCAATTCCAAACTGGCCCCTGTCAAAGTCTTAACCTATGCCTAATGCCAATGGAACACTGGATCAAGGAAACTTGAGAGACATGATGAGTGATTAATGAAGGGCATGACATGATTTTAAATTGAATGCAGTGTCACAGTAGTTTAATGCGAAGGCACCTAATTTTGATCAGAGGTGAGCTAACCTTTAGGTTGGAAGACGTCCTAGGCCAGGGGTGATGCAACTTTGATGATGGAGAGGGCCTGAACAGATCAGTTTTTGATCTTTTCCTACAGTTTAATTGTCTGTCCACACCACATATGTCCTCCCGACACTTTATGAGTCACCAAAAGTGTTTCAAACCAATTTGAATTCAAAGTCTAGATTGTGAATATACATTATCATGAAAAAAATGTTATTTGTAATGTTATTTTCTTTCAAAATAAAAAAAACTAAAATGGGCCACGGACATAGACAAGTCTTGCCGCGGATATATTTGTCTGTGTACGGACATGTTGATGACCCCTGCTTGTACATATTTCTTAAGCTGATTGTATGACATTCTGTATATAGTATAAGTGTGTATATCTGTCTGTCTCTCATGTCATCATGATTTGTGTGATCTCATTTTAAACAAGCTCAGTGCTTTATGAGTCTTCCAGTTTAGTAGACCTTGTATTGTGAATTTGTACTTCCCTGTACTGTTGTTCTCATGTCTTACTAAATAAAGTACATCAATCAATTAATCAATCTCCGTTTTGGTGAGTAGCAAAATAGTTTTGTTTATTTTTACTACAGTTCGAGACCTCACAGGGCAATGATGTAATGTTGGGTCTGTTCCCTCTAGGATTAACAGATCCATCCATCAATGGTACTGTACACAAGGACACTGTATGGAATATGATCTAAAATGATGACCGAAGAGATGTACGCTTACTATTACAGTACAATGTCCATCGAGTCATTTCTTTTATAAAATGCAAGTGATACATTTTATGACACAAACATCTGGTTTTACTGTAGCAAAAATAACATGAGACAGAAGGGGAAGTGGAGCTGTGTTCACAACAGACTCTGTTTCCTGTATCGATAAAAAAAACAAAAACAATGTGTCATTGACCAAAAACTGAAAATGTGAACATTTGAAAATTCAAGTTCTCATCCAATATAATGCCAAAGTATTTGACTTCTTCACGACATGTACAAGGAGGGAGACATAGCCAAAACATATAACAACACCCACTTGTCTTTATCCTCAAATTAAAATAGAATTCTTTTCTGGTAGTGTGAATACCTATTATAAAGTTATACTTTCCCCTTAAATCTTAACCCGCTCATGATCATTGGAAATTTGCATATTTCTTGATAGTATTGTACTTTTGTTGCAAACATAATTTAGCTATTTGATATTTTCACAAGTTTTGTACATTTTTAGTAATTTAGGAAGTGAATATTTTGCGTGTTCCTGATACTCAACATTCCACACATTTTTTTTTTTTTTAATGAATTGACATTATAGCATTTTTAGTTGATTGATTTCAGATCCATAAGTAGAGATACTCAAGTACTTTCAGACATTGCTGACATTTTCTTTGTAGTTTGTTGTCGTTCAACCTTCCATTTCTCTGAAACAGGTCGACTGGTTACAGAAGAGACTTGTACAATTTTGTACAGCCCGAGAATAATGTCAATTGACCTGCAAAAGGCACAGGAAAGTTGTTTTGTTGAGTTTCCAATTACATTTTGTGTATGTGTTTTGTGTACGTCAATCAAAGTGAATGAAAACTAATGAACTAACTCACTAACCTTATTAATCAACCCAATAACTATTTCATTGAATAATTATAGATGCATGCAAACAGGTGTGAGCTGAGTGCTCGTTCTCTTATCACCTTGTTTCACAGCTGAAGGGAGGGGGCCCCGGGACCCAAATGTCCCTAATGTGGCCACCAAGATCAAAAAAATAAATAAATAAATCGTATAGCCTTTGATTATGTTTTTTCCAAGCCATGGAGGTGTTTCTAAACTGGGGCCCGTTTCACGAAACCTGGATTAGGGATAAACCGGGTTTAATCGGCTATCCTGGCTTAAATTATCCAGGAATCGGTTTCACGAAAGCCGAGTTTAGCCAGTAAACCTGGATATGTTTATCCATGATCCGGTTTCACAAAAGAAAATTGAAGCAATCCTGCCTTAGTTACCATGGCAATTTAGCTGTGAAGTTAGCCTGGTCCGGACCAGGCTAACAGCCAAGGTTTATTAATCCAGTGCCTTGTTCTTCATTTTTTTGTGAAATAGCTGTTAGTCCAATGACTCCAATCGTAAACCAATGAGTTTTTCCACACTTATGCAATTCTTATGCGAAAATCGAAGATCTACAAGCTCGGAAAAAAATTGTCTTACGGCGGCCGGGGGTCCACGGGGTCCCTGTGGCGGCCGGGGGTCCACGGGGTCCCTGTGGCGGCCGGGGGTACACGGGGTCCCCGTGGCGGCCGGGGGTCCACGGGGGCCCCCCGTGTACCCCTGGACCCCCGTTGACCCCCGTGGACCGGGGACCCCCGGCCGCCAAAAGGCAAGCTTTTCATTTGTAGATCTTCTTCTTAATTAGAAATTAGAAAATGATTCTAAGTGTTTATAATTATAATTCCAATATTCACATAAACTCCTCATGTTTAAGCCTAACTGAATTATATATTTATGGACTTGTATATAAATTAGTTGCATATTTTTGGACAACTTTTGCATTTAATTTGTCGGCAATACTTTGCCACGCTTTCTCCCTGGATCTATATTTATTGCGGCCGTGTTTCCTTTCTTGCTTATTATACATTTTACGTCCTTGTATGATTCCATGAGCTGCTGCAGTGCTGCTGTTCAGCCACAGAGAAGAACGCCGCTCTGGTTTTGTGCTTCATGATTGGTCAAGTTCAAGGATTCTGTTATCGACTTTCATGGTCTTTTATAGGAATAGGTGAACTCACATTCAGCCTGGTTTAACGATCCTGGCTTGACAAAGTCGCTCCTTCTCAGCCACGCTTGGCGTGCGTGGAACTGAATAAACCAGGCTGAACAGTGCAGGCTTGTCAAACCTGGATTTGCCTTTTAAACCAGGATAATTGAATTCCGCTTTCGTGAAATAGACCCCTGGTTGGCCAAGAATGTTGTGTTTATATCCCCGATATGTCAACTGTGTCACAAATTGTTCCGCAGATCAATATCCTTTGCAAAACATGACATCACAAGACAGTGTAGACACTAAATGGGATTTCTTTTCTTGGTTAGACTCATGGGCTTTACCAGGCATTTCCACAATTTTTAAAGCTGCAATGCCATTCTTTTCTTGATACATACTGTTGTGTGTGGGAATCCAATGTATAAAATCTATGATTGCCTAAGTATATTGCCTGTTATTGCTCTTTCTGACTTGCATGACGAGCCTTCATGGGACTTTGATTTTGAAGGCTTGTTTGAGGACGAAGAAGAAACAACTGACCCATGAGCAAGCGCGAATCGTGCTTAGAGAAGTGTGATAGTGCTAGTACCCCCCCCCCGCAAAAGCAAACTCAAAAAGGAGAACTGTTCTATCATGGCGGACAAGAGCACACACACACGCCCCTTTCCACACAAACATAAGCCCTCTTTCCACACACACACACACACACACACACAAGCCCTCTCCCCAACCCCCAACAGCCTTTCCACACACACACACACACACACACACACACACACACACACACACACACACACACACACACACACACACACACACACACACACACACACACACACAAACATGGCAAGCACATACACCGAAGACAAAAAGGACAACTATTTTTTTTGGAACGGAAGACCTGAAGAATATTGTGTATGAATTGTCAATTGATACTGATCATATGAATGATATACCCGGTTGAGGGCTACGGCCGCCGATCGAAAGAAAAACAACAAGATATTACATCAGGGTGGTTGTGCAATTAATTGAGGGCGATAGTCATCTTTTCCTATACGTAGGTTTTTCAACTCTATCCACAATCGTATCTATCATTATTGGCCATAATCAATTGACATTCAATTATTATTTCATCAAATGTGATCATTAATGAATAACCTTGCATTTAGTCTTATGAAGATTTTACTTTTAATGAATTAATGTACCAACATTTTCTTTCTTTCTATTATATTTGCATGTAACAAAATAAGAAAAAAAAAGTATGGAATTGAGGAAGAAGTTATATGGCTGCTTATATCTAACCTTTGAACCTCTAGTCCCAACCTCCCAACCTCGGTCATGTGATAAAGAGGTCAGACTTCCTGTATCGGGTTGCTATGGCAACCTGCCAGATCAGGCTGAGGGTCTGATCGGAAATTGGAAAATCAATCAAGCAGAGAGTCTGATCACTGATGGAGGTGGGGTAAGGAGCCTTAAAACATAGCCATAGATCTGACCAACAGTTTGTGACGGGTCTTGGAGGCATGTGGAGTGATCCTGCTTGCAAATCCCGGACTGAGCTTTTTTCAATTATATAGTAGCATATAGTAAGATAAGATAATAAAATAACTGTCCACAACTGGACAAACTGCAATAATATTATAGCCTAATGATAAAATACCTATACCATAGAATAATTGAGACTTTACTGGAGTAGGCCTATATTTCCTATAATTCAATACTTTTACTTCTACTCCACTACATATTAGAGACACATGTTGTACTTTTACTCCACTACAATAATTTGATAACTTTAGTTACTTTGTAGATTTTGATTATTTTTTACAAAAACAACGACGTATACAGTATATATACTTTGAAAATTTCAAATCTTAATTTGAAAATAGCAGATCTACAAGCTCACACGTGAGCTTGTAGATCTGCTATAAGGATATAAGGATTTGTACACATTTTACGTATTTGAAATCTTGTGAAATGGGACCTTCTGCATAATGAGTACTTTTACCTTTGGTACTTTAAATACATTTTGATACCAATACTTTTCTACTTTTACTGAAGTCGATTTTGAATACCTTACTTTTACTTGTAACAGACGGACGGCACCCAGTATTTTATGGACCCGACAAACACAAAATGTTTTTCTAACGCAGTAGGCGAGATGTCAGCTATATCATATGAAATCCAGCCTAACATATAGCAGCTGACAATAAGAGACATTGACAATGACATTAAATTGCATGTTTTCCCCTCATATATGAAATAAATGTCTGATTTAAATTTGAATGCATATCTGTGTTTACTTGTGGACAGGGATTTTTTTTTATCTTTGTCATGTGGCCAGGGATTCTTTTTAAAAACGGAGGACTAAAATATCCGTTTAGAAAAAGATCCATATAAGTGTAGCCTATAGGCCAGAAGTCCTGGGCTTAAACCATTACAGGCTTATTCAATCAGTGGTTCTCAAACTTTTTCATGTCAAGGACCCCCAAATTGACACTTATTAGCCCGCGGACCCCCATTTCAAAAGATATGCCAGGGACCCCCATAAGAGGAGACTTTTTTTACGGCTCTAGCAGTGATTCTCAACCATTTTAATTTCAAGGACCCCCAGTTTGACATGCATTAGGGCTACGGACCCCCATTTAATGGCATTTCTATCACTTGGACCGCAATTTATATTGTAAAATCTATGTCAATTTAACTCTGAGAGTGTACAAATGGAACCAAATGGACCCGTTAGGGTCCATTTGGTTCCATTTGTACACTCTCAGAGTTACAGACCCATAAGGGTCCATTTGGTGCCTAATCTATCATTTAGCTGGGGACCCCCTGGAACTCCCTCAAGTACCCCTGGGGGTCCCCGGACCCCACTTTGAGAACCAATGTATTAAATGACGCTATAGCATGGAATCATTCATTTGATCCCGCAGGAGCGAGCGCTTCTCAGCACCAACCGTGGCCGAATTAGAGATTTGATATGTCATTTTTGTGACAGCACTACTATAAGCACGGACATGCGCAAAGGAATGCATGTATTCGAAACAAACAGGAGTGTTCGGAATAAAGTGTTTACATGGTCAATTCCGATTGGCACATACCGATTCAAACGGTATATACCACCCCTCCAAACCCCAATGAAAATTCACTCGGATCAGAGTGGAATGGAACATTCTATTCCAATTGAGGTGTTTTACGTGAGCATTTCTATTCTGAATCCGGGCTATGGTTGATGCCTACACCCCCTGCCCGACCACTTCGGTCTGCCACCTCGGGGGCGACTGACTGCCTCGTCACTCAAGGGTCCTTCATGGTCGATCGACACGGTCACGACTTTTTTCTGTTCTGGCCCCACAGTGGTGGAATGAACTTCCCACTGAAGTCAGGACAGCAGAGTCACTGCCCATCTTTCGCCGCAGGCTGAAAACCCACCTCTTCAGGAAACACTACCCTTCCTCTTTGCCTGGCCTACTTGTTGTTAACTAGTTGTACAAACTCTTATTTTATTGTTGTACTGTTTTATTGGATCTTGTTTAGTCGATACACTTTTGTATTAGCTCGTGCTCATTTGATTTTGCTATTTTGTCTCATCTGTTTGAGAAAGTAAGTACTGTAGCTGATATATTGCACTTTTACCTTAGCGCTAGGTATACTCTTGGTTGCTTGTTTTTGCAGGAAATGCACTTCAGACTTCTGGTGATTAGTAGTTTCGTTCCCTACCTATGTTGAATGCACTTATTGTCTCCGCCAGGCCGAAGGCATGGCGAGAGAATATGTTTTACCCTCCGTCCGTGTGTGTGTCCGTGTGTCCGTGTGTCCGTCCGTCCGTCCGTCCGTCCGTCCTGTCCGTGTGTTACCACCAAATCTCCGGCACCGTTGGCCCGGTCGCTGCGAAACTGTGCATACACACTCCCTGGATGCTAATTCAGAACCTCTGCCTCAAATTTTTCACATGGGCCTGTTATAGCGCCTCGACTCCTCAGTAGAAAAAAAAGAATCTTTTGAGGGAGACGGAGTGGGGGGGGGGGGGGACGACCACTGGATCATTTGATGACCAAGAGGACCGGTAGGCTAGTGGTTCCGGTAGGAGACACAAAGGAGACTCTTTGTGTCTCCTATCGGAACCGCTGCCGGTCATCAAATGATTGTCTTAGGAATGAGACAAAAACTAAAACAATATCCATGAATTCAAGTCTCCATGAGGTGAACTATCCCTTTAACCCATTAAGACCTGAAGCCCATTCTACATGTCTCCTAAATCCCTACAGTATAATGAAAAACCTATGTTTTATATATCAGTGATGCTCAATCTTTTTCATGTCAAGGACCCCCAAAATTATATATATTTGACCAAGGACCCCCTTCTCAAAATATTTTGTTCCAGGGACCCCCCAGAAGCAAAGATTTTAGTTAAAAAATGTTCACTTTAGATATTCAAAGATTTGCACACATTTTCACAATTTTTCAAAAATAGGAGATCTACAAGCTCGTAGCGCGTATTTTTTTATACTTGAAAATGTGTGAAACGATTGTGACGATGATGCAACAATAATTGCAGTTAGTTTGCTTAGTTTGGTGAAGATGGGAGATGCCTCTGAGCAAATGTCTCATGTTTACCAGGCAGTCTTTTTTTGCCTTTAGGCGGATACAGTATCTCAATCAGTGAAGACATGAAAGAACAGTATGCCTTTCTTTGGTCTTTACTGGTCCAATAGACCCCTTAACAGACGACGTCACACTGATAAGAACCAGTATGCTCTTAATTAAACCCATTCTATCAGGTCTCGCTAGGACGCGCCTCACTAGCCAACACGCAAGAGGGGGTTGGGGTGTGCTGAAACCAGCGCACCCCGAAACAACAGGTTGAGAATTGATTGCGTGAAACAATCACCTGTGCGTCCAGTCTCAATGTTAGTAAACAAATAATTCGTCCAATACAGCGGTACAGGTCATGTACACCAATCCACCTTTAGGCTCTGACCACACCCACATGCAACCCACAGCTGCTGGAGACCGAGGTCCTGAAGTGAGGGGAAACATGGTTGAACAGGCTGATGGTTTTAAAGGGTTTATTAACTCAAAAGGTAGGACTAAAAACAGGAACTGAAACCAAGACATACGACACATAACAGCATAACGAACAAGCAAGGACAGGCTGCAAACACCGGGCTTAAATAGACAGGGAAATAATAAGACACAGGTGAACTCAACAGACAATCAACACAGGGATAGGCTGAGGGACTAAGAGGACACAGGAGGAGGACAACACTAATCAACAGGGAGGTGAGACAAGACAGGTAACAGTAACTAAGCAGAACAGGACACAATACTACAAAATAAGGTACAGAACAGCATGGCAAAAACAACTTGAGCAACAGAACACAATAGGAATGATACAACATAAATCCTAATAAGTCCACAACCTTATAAGGGCAGGAAGGTCTAAATTATAAAGTCAACGCCTATTATTGTCTCTGCCAGGCCGAAAGGCCTGGCGAGAGAGTATGTTTTGAACCCTGTCCGTCCGTCCGTCCTCGCGCGCGCGCGTGTGTGTGTGTGTGTGTGTGTGTGTGTGTGTGTGTGTGTGTGTGTGTGTGTCCGTCTGTGAACAGCTAATCTCCGACACCGTTGGCTTGATCGCAGTGAAACTGTGCACACACAGTCCCTGGATGAGCCAATTCAGAACCTTTGCCCCAAATTATTCACATGGGCTTGTTATAGCGCTACCAGGAGGCCATTTTTTCTTTAAAAAAAATGTACAGTACTCCTACAGATTTTGTCCAAACATCACGCAAATATGCAAGTACACAGTATCCTGATTGGCTAAAAATGGCTTCCAAAGTTTGCAGGAGCGCTCCGTTTTGAACAAAATGCCTGAAATCATGATCACAGCATGCAATTTATATTATTACTAGAGTTTCGGGGGGCTACGCCCCCCTCAACCCCAGCCGCGCACGGGGCCCAGCGTGGCCGTGTGTAGATTGGGGGACCCAAATCGCCGGAGTAAAACTGTGGAAAAGTTTTTTTGAAAAAGGAAAAAATTTGAAGAAATTATATTTGTTATGTTTCAGGGGGTCCACAGGGGGTCCGCGGACCCCCTGCTGGTCCACTGACCCCCTGTGGAGTGTTGGGACGCGCGGGGACACCCCTGGAACATTGCGGAGCATTTCGGTGTTTTTTTTTTTTTTCATGAAGGTGGTTGCTTGTTTCTGGCGCTGGCTGTGCAAACCTGGCAACCCAGCGCATGCTGCCGGTGGCGTTACACCAGAAATGGTTCCTGGAGAAAATGGTGACCAAAAAACATTTTTGGAAAAAAAGGAAAAAGCCCCCGCACCGGCTGCCTGCTGTTGTGGTGATTAGGTCGTGCGCACGGTAAACGGTACGAAGCTGCCTCCCCTTCCGTTTTGTCCGACATTTGGTGAGTAGAATTAATTATGTTGCGCGGTGGAAAAGGTGTAGTGAGCAGTGAGATGTCCCCTACGCGAGGCGTAAATTCAGTGCGGGCGCCGTGGCGAGTCAGTTGGCGACATGTGGTCTGGCGGTGCGTTGTTTATTCGATAACAGAGCTGTGGGGTGTCGCCGCCGAGGGTGCGGAAGTCGGTCGCCATTTATATAGTTAGATAACAGCTAATGATGCCCTGCATCTTTCAAATGTGTCTTTTATAGCGCCACCAAGAGGCCGACTTATGTAAAACATTTGTAATATTACTCCTTCCCGTTTCATCCAAAATTCACGCAAATCGGTACACATGATCTCTATAGTCATGTGATCAAGACGGATCTGTTTGATTTGTCATATTCCATCCTGATTGGCTAAGATTAACATCTAAAGTTTGCAGTAGTGGCTTGTTTTGAACAAAATGCCGCAAATCATGAACGCAGCGTTTGATTGCGGTAAAACTTTCCACGCAAATTCACACTATGTTGAGGAACAAATGCCACCCTTTTCACATTGGCCTGTTGTAGCGCCACCAGCAGGTCAAATTTAGCAAAACACATTTTTAGAACAAAAAGCCACAAATCATGAATGCAGTGTCCGATTGCCATGCACGGCCTAGGAATAAATGCCACCCTTTTCACATTGGCCTATTAGGCTACAGTGCCACCAGGAGGCCACAATAACCTACCTGACCTGGCGGAAACCTGTGCTCTGAGGAACACTTTTTTCACTTCATACTGTTTTCATTACACACGCACGCACGCACGCACACGCACACACATGCACACACATGAATATTTTTTTTATGATATAACATTAAACATGAAACATGATATTATGAAGCTTTATTATAGGACTCAATGTTAGATCAGTAGAGGAGTGTGTGTGTGTGTGTGTGTGTGTGTGTGTGTGTGTGTGTGTGTGTGTGTGTGTGTGTGTGTGTGTGTGTGTGTGTGTGTGTGTGTGTGTGTGTGTGTGTTTTGTGTCTCCCAGAGTCCTGAATTGATTGAATGGAGTCCAGTAAATGTTTAGTCAATATTTGACCATTTCATCACAAACAGCATGACAGCAACAAACAGAGTGTGTGTGTGTGTGTGTGTGTGTGTGTGTGTGTGTGTGTGTGTGTGTGTGTGTGTGTGTGTGTGTGTGTGTGTGTGTGTGTGTGTGTGTGTGTGTGTGTGTGTGTGTGTGTTCTAGTTACTGTTTTAAGTAAATGTACTTAGTTACTTCACCATTGCGAAACACATGTGTCAAATGTCTTCAGTGTGCTGCAGTTGTATCTGGTTTGCCCATTTAATCAGTGATGTAAAGAAACTGGTGTAAAGTACATTTACTCAAGTACTGTACTTAAGTACAATTTTGAAGTACTTTTACTGTACTGGTATTTCCAACTGTCTATACTTTTGCTTCTACTCTACTACATCTCAGAGGCAACTATTGTACTCCATTCCACTACAATTCTTTGAAAACTTTAGTTCAGATATAAATGATTACATTATAAAACATACATTAACCACTTTATTTATACCTAGGTTATTTAAAAATGTCAGATCTACAAGCAAACAACGCGTCTGGGGGGGGGGGGGGGGGGGGTATTAGTCTTTCCACAGTCCGGAATTGACCGAATGGTAAATATTTTGGCTAATATTTGACCGTGTGTGTGTGTGTGTGTGTGTGTGTGTGTGTGTGTGTGTGTGTGTGTGTGTGTGTGTGTGTGTGTGTGTGTGTGTGTGTGAGTGCGTGTGCGTGTGCGTGTGCGCGTGTGCGTGTGTGTGTGTGTGTGTGTGTGTGTGTCTACAGACATGATTGTCCCCCTGAACCAACCAATCAGTGTAGCTGTAAACATATGGCCTTACACCAGCTTCCAATCAGAACAAGACAACCTAGCAGGAACAATGTATAAATGGAGCTGATTGACACAGTTAGAGTCATTAGTCCACAATGACGGGTGGTCCAGCTTTGCTTGTCGTACTGTTGTGTGTGTGTGTGAGGTGGTGGGGGCTCAGGAGACCCCCTCACTGAGCGATGTTTGGAGGGAGGTCAGAGTATTGAGAGGCATGGTGGAAGACCTGAGAGGAGACAACGAAGGTTGGTTTAAAACTCTTCATGTTTCTCTGTGACATTTATTCATTCATTCATTCATTCATTCATTTATTCATTCATTCATTCATTTATTCATTCATTCATTCATTCATTTTCTCTCCTCAGTAATGGCTGCCAAGTTGAGTGCCAGCCAGAAGCAGGTTGAAGTCCTCCAAACCAGACTGGGTACCGGTGAAGACCTGTGGTCAGTCACAGCACCTCACACTAAGTTCAAACCTATCTTAGTTAGACTCACACTAAGTTCAAACCTATCTTAGTTAGACTCACACTAAGTTCAAACCTATCTTAGTTAGACTCACACTGAGTTCAAACCTATCTTAGTTAGACTCACACTGAGTTCAAACTTATCCTACTCGGCAGATTAATTTAGCCAGTAAACCTGGATATGTTTATCCATGACTGGGTTTCATGAAAGCAATGCCACATTAGTTACCATATATATTACCAGTAGTATATTAATATTACATATTACTTTTTAGTTACTTAAAAGAAAAAAGCTAAAATTGAACAATTAAATAATCAAGATTTTGTATTATTATTATTAGCCCACAAATTATTTTTGGGACACAGAGATGGGCAAACATTTCAATTATAAGATTATAAATTACATTAATGAATCAATGTATTTACTTAAATTAATCAATTCATACAGAGACATTACCTTCTATAATGTAGCCTATAATGACATGACAAGACACAAGCCTCTTTCTACACCTTTTTTTTTTAACTAAAGTCCACAAAACAAGGACTGCATGAGCAGCATAGAATGCAAATGAAAGTGCTTGTAGATCTGCTATTTTCAAATGGCTGAAATGTAAGGTTATGGATGATTTTATTTTAATATAGTACAAGAATAACTATCTGTGAAACATAACCCATTTATTTCACAAAATAATGTGTTGGCAAATTACCAATATTTGTACAAAGTTATACTGGTCTCAATATGTCACTTTCAGCCCTGATCTTCACTGACTGAAGTAGGGGTCACATGAATCACATTAGATTCACAGATTAGAGATTTTATGTAAGTTATTTTCATTAAAATTAAATGTGATAAAAAAAAACACACCTTCACTTTGGTGGGTAACGCACAAAGTAACGTAGTAGCGTAGTGTCATTTTAATAATATATTACAGCTTCTCCTTGTAGTAATGCGTTATATTACCCGTTACCGCAATTCTGCAATATATTACGTAACGGCGTTACGTTACTAACGCACGTTACCCAACACTGGCGGTGAAGTTAGCCTGGTCCAGAGTCAGACCAGGGGCCTGTTCCTCAAAAGGGAATTAGAGCTTAAGCCTGGCTTTAACACCTATCCTGGCTTAATTTAGCCAGGATTAGGGCTGAATCGGTTCCTCAAAAGCTGAATTAGCTTGAAGATTAGTTTAGCCAGTTCACCCTGGCTAAGTTTAGCCATGACCCGATTCCTCAAAAGAGAATTGAAGCAAGCCTACCTTAGTTACCATGGCAATTTAGCTGTGAAGTTAGCCTGGTCAGGAGCAGGCTAACAGCCAAGTTTACTTAATCCAGTGCCTTAGTTCTTCAAGTTTTTCCACAGTTAATTCAACACATGTGTTTGAATATGGACTCATTTTAATGACCTTGCATTCAAATAAAATGAAATAAATACAATCAGATATAATCAAATTAATTATATTACTGAAATAGTGTGTGACCATGAATCATAATTGTTTCACAATGACTCATGTGATGTCATTGTCACTCTGTTAACACTATAGTTCATATTGTTGTTAGATGTTTGATAATATATAACAGATTTTTTTCACTGAATGTTAGTCAATGAGGAGCATATTTTAAATTATCAATTTCTAGTCAATGGAGAAATTATTTTTTATTTCTTGTCCACCTTTGGAGTTACATCATGATGGCAAGGTAACTACACAACCCAAACCTCTACCAAAGTGGTCTTGCAAATGTGGGGTTATTGCGTGTCCCGCCCACAGAGAGGAACGCCGCTCTGGTTTTGGACTCCATGATTGGTCAAGTTCAAGGATTCTGCTATCGACTTTCATGGTCTTTTATAGAAATACTTGAAGCCTGGCTTCATTATCCTGGCTGGACATAGCCTGCCTTGACAAGGCCTAGCTCGACAAAGTCGCTCCTTTTCAGCCTGGCTTTGCTTCGAGGAACGGAATAAACGAGGCTTATATGGACCCGACTTTGTCAAGTCTGGATTTGGCTTAAGTCCAGGCTTAGTTTATTCACCTTTTGAGGAACAGGCCCCTGGTCCTGGTCCAGACCAGGCTAACTGCCAGGTTTAACTAATCCTATTGCCTTTACTACTGTTCATTAAACAGTCAATCTGATCACAAACCAATGAGTTTTTCCACACTCATTCAATTCTTATGCGAAAATCCAAGATCTACAAGCCCGAAAAAGAACCTTGGCTTTTGGCCCCCCGGTGACCCCCGTGGACCCCCGCCCGCCTTTTTATTCTACACAATGCGATGTGATTCAACATGATGCAAAGAACTTATAAAGCAAACCAAAAATTCCAACTAGAAAATAATTCTCCTCACAGCACGGGTCTCCGCCAGGCCGGGTTGCCTACCCAGGGCCCACACACTTTGGAATGCAGTCATAGCCACTTGGAGTAGGATCAGAAAAAATAGACTCATACATCTTGATCACATCACCCAGAGATAATGTTAATTGGATTCTGGATTCACCGTTAGGGAATGTTTTACAAATTGTCTTTTGACTCTTGTGCGAGTCAAAGACAACATGGGGTATGTAAACGAAAGAAATAAAGTCATTTCTTGGGTGAACTATTCCTTTAAGCCATAACTAAGGACTGAATTTACGTTTAGCTGCTGCAACCATACACTGATCCAGAGCCTCCAGACCAGACTCAGTACCACTGAAGACCAGGTGGAGAACTCCACGAAAGAAATGAAAGGTAATTAGACCAGAATGGTGTTCAGTCAATGCATGTAAGAGATGACAGTGTTTAATGTCTTACAGCCTATATTAAGATTGCTTAGAGGGTCAACCGACAATGGACGTCACAAATGTAACATGCAAGGCGCACCGTTTCTCTTAACTTGCCACAAACACTGTTCAGGAGTCTGCCATGACAATTGTCAAACAAACAAAAAACTAAATTTCACACATATGGGCCACTACATCAGCATTAAAGCAGTGTGAAAATCTAGTTACTTATAATTACTATGGTTGAGCTCAGACATGACATACGTCATGTACCCAGGACCCGAGCGTACCTGAGTGTTCATGCTGTAGGAAGCTCTTGTTCCAAGCAACCTGGTAGGTACGGCCAGTCAGGTAGGAGGAGAACCACTTTATTTTTATGCCAAGGTCAGCAAGGGTGTCCAGGAGCATGCTGGTGGTTCACTGTGTCAAACGTGTCAACAGTTGTGTCAACTACTTACTAGCAGTTCCAACTAGATACAAGCAGTTACAACTACTTACAAGCATTTCCAAGAAGTCACAAACAGTTGCAACCAGTTACAGGCCAGAAACAATAACTTGAATGAAGTTACAGAGCAAATGTAATAACCTGAATGAACAGAAAGAGCAGCTACTACAACCTTAGAGGTGCGTTCAGACCTGAATATTTTGTTAGAGCGGCGCGATTACATACAAAGTCAATGCAAAGACGCGACGTGGTGCATCGAGCGACGCGAAAGGGGCGACGTGAACGGAGCGACCACTCGCCTCGGTATCTTAGCTTTGGATGGAACAATCCAACTGAAGCGACGATCGCTTCCCCCCCTCCCCATTTCAACAATTGCATCCTGACAGCCAATGAGCGTTGATATTGTTCTGTTGGATATTTGGTTTCATTCTTCCAGCTCCAACTGACCAAGAACCAGCAAAGGGGGAAAGACAATATAAGCTACAACCGAGCCGTCTTGGGTGTTTTCGTAACCCTGAGGTACAAATTGGAACGATCGGGTCCATTTGGTTACACTCCCAAAGTTAAATTAACACTGTAAATTAACACTGGAGGGGTCCCTGTGTACATTTTATTCTTGTTGTTGTAGCCTATGTGCTTGGAAACAAAACTAGTCCCTGTCAACACACTGCGTTCTATTCACTCCCGTGTCCCGAGCCGAAGGTGACATCTCGCCGAGCGGGTGGTCCTGCTCAATCGCCCCGGGCAGTAGGCTACAGCTGCCGGCTGGGAATGAGGTAAAACACCACCCCGACTCGGTCTGTGTTTTGACAGCTTGATTATTAATTTGATTTCATTTGATTTGATTTATTTTGAAAAGCAAAACCACATGGTTACAGCAGTTCGAGGATTACACAAGAAAGTCTTGAGACTTATTTCCATTGAGGTCCTCCCACATTTAAGTCAATAAGTTAAAATACACGGTGATATGTTAACATCGATAACCAACCCTCGTTTCTCTGTCACACCTATAAAATAATTAAATAAGTTAAAAATACATTACAATACAAAGCACAAAGCAAACAAGTGCTCCCTTATCTTTCCCTACACTAATGACCCTCTAAAGGGGAACCTTTTCTATCAGGAATGCTTTTGTGTGCTGCTTAAAAGACCTTTAAGACTGGTTGTCAGTTTGACACTGGTTTCGAGATCGTTCCACTGTGTGGCTCCTGTGTAAGTAAATGAACCTTTCCCACTTCACCTTTAAAGACCAGATGGCTCACATCTGCAACACTGGCTCTAGTGAAACAAGACCAGGAGACCTGGTTCTGCCAGACCCAGGAGACTTTGCATGACGTGTCAGCCTGTGTCCCTTTTATGCCCATGTATGGAGAAAAGAGGGACAGACCGAGTTATGCCCATGTATGGACGAAAGGGGGACAGACAAAGCCTCATGTAGGCCGACCCCCTGGGTCTGGCAAAAATCACACCCAGTGTGAAGTGAGCGGTGTGGTCATCACAGTGGTCATCACAGTGATGGAAGCTCACTTAAGTGCATGGTCCTATTTATAGGTTATTCATTTCATCATGTGTCTCGCTAGCCAATCACAGTGCTGAATAGAGTCAGCCAATAGAGTCAGCCAATCCCAGTACAGCGAAAAAACAGGGGTTACAAGAATAAATCACACTTACAGGCATCTGTCATATCATTCACATACACTAAAAACAGGGCTGGGCCTAGAATGCTTCCTTGAGGAACTCCACATTCTATGATGTTAGGGTCAGACAAAACTCCATTTACCTCTACCCTCGGTTTGCGGCCCGTCAGGTAGGATTGAAACCACCTGCATGCTGCCCTGTGTGCCCCCAGGGCCTCCAGCTTGCTCAGTAACATATTGTGGTTCACTGTCGAACGCTGGCCGTAGATCGAGCAGCACCATTCCACAGAGTTTCCCACTGTCTACCTCTTTCCTAATTTGTTCTGTTAAAAATCATAATAATGTGTCGGTTGAGTACGACTTTCTAAAACCTGATTGAAGTTTATACATTAGATTGTTTCTATTTAAGTACTCGTTTAGTTGCTCATTAATTACATTCTCAAAGATTTTTGACACAGAACCCAAAATTGACATCGGTCGATAATTACCGGGGTAATTATTTTCTCCTTTTTCATACAGGGGGAGTATTTTGGCCTTTTTTGGGGGGGAAATGATGATGAGATGGATGAATAACAATAAGCTACTTTTAGTCATGAAATAGAACGTTTCTTTCGTTTCGGGTGTTTTTGTAATTGTAACCCAGAGAAGGTAACCTACACATAATAGAACCAAATGGACCCGGGACCATTTACATAGTTAAATTAACATGGTAAATTACCAATTGGTATTTAAGTCAACAAATGTTGTATTGAGGTGACATGATGGGAGCGGGGAGGGACCTGCTCTGTGCTCTGTCATGCCCAGGCAGGACAGTGGTCGGCCGGGTCAGGGTGGAGGAAAACACACGGTCGGTCGCTGTGTTTTTGACAACAAGGGTGATTTTTCCCACGGCCGCGTCGCAAACAAGCGACTGGAGCGACGGTACATATTGTTTTTACCAACGCTTACCAGAGCGACCAAAGTGAAGCGATTGAAGCGACTAGAAAACCTATATATCTTCAGGTCTGAACGCACCTTGAGGAGGACACATCAGAGCACAGTTGTACGTAAAACTCTTCAGTTTGTTGATTGTCCTTCTTACAGAATGGATGAAAGAGAAAGACAAGCTGGTCAAAAACCTGGACCAGCTACAGTCCAGATACAACAATTATCTGACTGGACATTGTGACGACTTAGAGTCCAGATGTACCAAACCAACTGAAACCAAAACAACTGAAAGCCCAGAAGAGCTGAAGAGGAGACTCTGTGGTCAGTGAGACATTACTGTTTTTATTCATTGTTCTTTCATCTTCTTCATCATGTATCATTAATCTGAGCAACAACAAAAAAATACAATACAAGTGAATGACACCCACAGCCATTAGAGGGAGTGAACACGATTCGGTACCAACCATGTTTAGTTCAAACAGGAGAAAACTCTCATTCTACTGCCACCAAAATGTGGAATAACCAGACACCATCTATTAAAGGATGTGAATCACTGCTTTCTATCAGAATTTGCCCTGAAACACAATCTATCAGGAGACCACGAGGGGAGGTTAATGTAAAAACATCTATCAGGAGACCACAAGGGGAGGTTAATGTAAAAACATCTATCAGGAGACCACAAGGGGAGGTTAATGTAAAACCATCTATCAGGAGACCACAAGGGGAGGTTAATGTAAAAACATCTATCAGGAGACCACAAGGGGAGGTTAATGTAAAAACATATATCAGGAGACCACAAGGGGAGGTTAATGTAAAAACATCTATCAGGAGACCATAAGGGGAGGTTAATGTAAAAACATCTATCAGGAGACCACAAGGGGAGGTTAATGTAAAAACATCTATCAGGAGACCACAAGGGGAGGTTAATGTAAAAACATCTATCAGGAGACCACAAGGGGAGGTTAATGTAAAAACATCTATCAGGAGACCACAAGGGGAGGTTAATGTAAAAACATCTATCAGGAAACCACTAGAGTTTTACAGATCAGTCTGCAGCCACCGCCAGCGTTTTTGAGCATTTTTACTAATCTTTCGAGACCCACAGAAGATTTAATTATCAGATGTCTGAGACGGTTTAGCCTGGAAGTGTTTTAAAAGTTTATTTTCTTCTTCTATAACCATAGAGGGAGAACATATAGAACGTGAAGAGATAGAAAAGACACTGGTGTTTTGGACTCAATGGACAGACTGTTTATATTGTTTTGCTGTCCTTTCGTGGAGTCTCTTTTCTTCTATTCCTCATTCATCTGCAGTTGAATATTGAATATAGCTCATTTGTTTTCACCAAAATCTGGGAAAATAAATCAGAGATACATTGTTTTTAAATAAACTGATAACATTAGATCGGACGGGCTGGAACTTGTTTAGATCACGTGATTTCTGGGTGTATTCTTCTTTGGGAGTTCTAGTACACTCAAAGGTTGCGGAAGAGCGCCCTCTATCGTAAACCACTGAAAACACCACGTCAATGGCGCTATGAGCCTTGGATTGGAATGATGAATATATGTGTCAATGGCAGTGAATGAGTTCAGAGGCCTCTCTCATTCCTAATTCTCAACTAATCTTTGTCATTCAAATGTTCGTATAATCAGCAGAAGTGAGAGTGTTAATTCCTCGTGTCGATTGTGTTTATATAAGATGTTAGTCTATTCAAAGACAATGATTTGTGCTGCACACAGCCATTCACTCCAAACCCACACACGTTCAGTTTTATGAATCGATTGAGCAGGAAATAAAGAACGGATTACAATAATATAACATTCGCTATAATCAGTAACATATGTGTGATACCTATGTCTATCAAATATGGTTTTATTGAAAGGCAATCAAAAGCTAGAGCTTATGACGCAAGCGTCGGGTAGCGTAGTGTACGATATATCATAAGTGCCTCAGTGAGGCTGCAGAGTCAAACAGAGCAACACTTCTGAATGAAGTGATTGTCATTACAATTTGACTGCACAAAAGTGTGACTGTTAATTCATTGTGCATGTCAATAAGTTGTTTTTTTTATCAGCAGTTGCCAGTTGAGCTTAATAATTCTGTGAATCAAATATAGCATTATTCCAAGGCAACGTGGGACTGCCTCTTCGCTCATCCATGGGCGGAGAGGGAGAGAGCGTAAGATAGCACTGGACATAACGGCTTATGCTCCTCTTAAAGGCAATGGCACTTGGCACGCTGAATGGTTTTATTAATGTAACGCCCAAACCACATCTATACATAATGTAACGGGTAGCGCAGGTGTTGTAGGGATAAGGCATGGTGTTGGAAGATAGCAACTTGGCCACGGCCATGCTAAATCCCCAAATAGAGCGTAGCGTGACTTGGGCACAACATAGGGCCCTTAATGTCTTACTGTACCACAGGCTGTTTAACATTTCTGACTAATAAAGTATTTAATTGAACACTTCAGGGTTCAATTAAAACTTTAGAATTGAAGAAACTTCGACAATTGATTATTTTTGCACAAACATGTCACACTTAAGAACTCAAAGGCCTAAGAGTGCTCTTCAGTGTGTGTAGATTCTGTTCTTACCTGAGAACAGATCACAGCTAAGAAAACATTGGAGTATACCAACATCTTCTTAAAAACTTCCTAAGTGTATGTCTATAATGTCCATAGTGTGTGTGTGTGTGTGTGTGTGTGTGTGTGTGTGTGTGTGTGTGTGTGTGTGTGTGTGTGTGTGTGTGTGTGTGTGTGTGTGTGTGTGTGTGTGTGTGTGTGTGTGTGTGTGTGATAGAGTTGGGGGGGGGGGGGGGGGGTGCATCCATACCTCTGCTTTAGATATCCCCTCTGGTCTTTAATGTTCATGTCCGGTAGTCCATAATGTTTTATTCCTGCTTCTGGTCAGACTGAATTAAATACATGCATTTACTTTTGTGAATTATAGACTGTCTGATATTATTTAAATGTATGTTTGATCTATATCACAATTAACACTTTAATTACTAATATATGCTACCAGATTAACACATGCTACCACATTACCGCATTTCAAAATTCATTACAAAACGTGGGTTATTTGTTTGTTTGTTTTATTTAAAAAAGTAAAAATAGCTACAAGCTCATAACATGTCATTGTGATCAGCTCTGTTCATTAGTTGTAAGATTAGGTAATTTATAGAGGGCTAAAGTGAAGGAAATGTGTCAATCATCCACATAAACACACATGATTCCATGAAACACTAAAGCTATGAATAAATTAATGATGATTCAATCATGTACAAAAATCTTCAGGAATTCATCAGAGGATTGAAACAGAATGATGGTTTTGGATCATGGGTTGGTCTGAAGAAGACGGGTAACAATTGGATCTGGGTGAATGGAATACCAGCGACATCACAGTGAGACATTTTACATGTTTAATTATTGTAACATTCAATACATGTTGTTTATTAACTGTGTTTGTGTGAGTGACAGTGGTGTAAAGTAACTAAGTACATTTACTCAAGTACTGTATACAATTTGTGGGTATTTTTACTTTACTGGAATATTTCCAATTTTCAGTACTTTTACTTCTACTACATCTCAGAGGCAAATTTTGTATTTTTACTCCACTACAATTATTTGAAAACTTACTTTGCAGATATAAATCATTACATTATAAAACATACATTAACCTCGTTGGCCGTATTTTATACCTGCAGTAGGCTATTTGAAAATAGCAGATCTAAAAGTTCACAGTGAGCTTGTAGATCTGCTATTTTTTAACATTTTAGTACTTCTACTTTTGGTACTTTAAGTACATTTTGATACCAACACTTTTGTACTTTTACTCAAGTAAATGGTTTATTCTAGACTTTTACTCGTATAGAGTATTTCTACAATGCAGTATTGATACTTTTACTTAAGTAAGAAAAGTGAGTACTTTTTCCACCACTGGTGAGTGAGTGACTGAGTGAATGTGATTCATACATCATGGTGTTTATTCTGCAGGGACTGGGGCAGTGGACAGCCTGATAACAATGGCAACTGTGGAGCATACTGGCACAGATCAGGAGGATGTTTTGATGTGTCCTGTACAGACACACTCAAGTGGATCTGTGAGAAGTGATGTTTCTCTTAAAGGAGCACTTCACCCATTTTCCACCTTATTTTCATAATTGGTCCTCACTAATGCTCATGATAAAACGGCTTCATTTCTGTTCTACTCACTCTGTGTCTCAGAGGAGGGGCTGTGGACACTTCAGAAACCCGCCTACCAGTGACATCATCAGTAGGCAGGCTTGGTCATTTCAAACAAGATTTAAAAAATAAAAACAAAATACATGCATTTAAAGGGAAAGACCACTAATTTTCAACATTGAACTATGTCTTTAATACACCTTAGAAAAAAGTCCCCCCCCCCTTCTGTCTTGCCTAGAAAAGGATAATTGATTGAGGTCATGTGATCAGTGACATACGCAGGGTGTACTTTAAGCTGAGGGGGCGGAGCGAAAGGTGTATTAAAGACATAGTTCGATGTTACGCTGTAGTTTCTATTAGCTTGGAATCCCCATCGATGATGTCACTGGTAGGCAGGCTTGTGAACTGAACGGAAGTGTGACAGAGTGAGTAGACAGGAACGGTGTCATTGTGATTGATGAGCATTAGTGAGGACCAATTATAAGATATTGTCTGATCCCATAGCCCGAAGGGAAAGGGGGGCCTTTCTTTGGCTGAGACTGTGATTGGTTGAGCCAAAACAAACATGCACGGCCCCGTTTCTGAGCTAAGCTTAGCAAAAAACTAAAGTTATCAATAAAGCCATTTCATGAGGTCTTTGACACAATGTTTCAATAAACGTAATTACAGTATGGTTTGTACCATGTGCTCAAAAACTACATGGGGTTACAGTTATTGGCATCACTGCTCCCCCTGCTGGTAGAGGCTTAAACCTGTCCTAATGCCGTCCATCCCTGAGGACACACCAGTAAAAATACTCACTGTTCATGTTACTCCCACAGTGTACAAATGTAACCAAATGGACCCGTAAGGGTCCATTTGGTTACATTTGTACACTGTGGGAGTAACAAATGGATACATTAAAGGTAGGGTAAGTGATATTTTTTGTTTTTGTTTTGTTAAAAAGGTTAAAGTACTATATTGTGATATTAATCATTGCTACAGAGCGTTTTGGTCACAGGGGTCTCTCCAGCTCTTTAGTAAACACAATATATGTACATTTTTAGGTAGGTGACAACATTTAAACCAATCAGGAGAGAGCACTGATAATACATTTTCTGTTTAATAAAGAGCTGGAGAGACATGGAGACTCCTTTTACTGAAAAAACACTCTATAGCAACGAGTACTATCACAATATAGAGCTATTTAACACTGTTACTGAACAAACGCTCTATAGCAATGAGTACTATCACAATATAGAGCTGTTTAACACTTATTTTAACCAAAGTAAATCACTTACCCGACCTTTAACACAGTATTTTTCTGTGTGCACTTATCACGTTCACATATTTCATCAAACTGGACTTTACATTTGCATCGCTTATTGTTGACACTTCATGTCTTTGTTCCTACCACAGTCAATCTCATTTCTACTGTCAATATTCAATTGCAAGTTTGTTATACCATTTAAAAACTGTTAATATTCCATTATGTAAATATGTTTCAAATTTCCAAATATAATATTATATTTTAATGTTATATAGAGTCGGGAACTACACCTCCTGAATGTTATATAGAGTCTGGAACTACACCTCCTGAATGTTATATAGAGTCTGGAACTACACCTCCTGAATGTTATATAGAGTCTGAACTACACCTCCTGAATGTTATATAGAGTCTGGAACTACACCTCCTGAAAGCTGAGAAAGTAAGCCGTCATCTGTTCTTCATTTCTGTTCACGAAAATATATCTGAACATTTCAAATATATTACATGAACAGAAATGAAGAACAGATGACGGCTTCCGTTCTCGGCTTTCAGCAGGTGTAGTTCCAGACTCTATATAACATTCAGGAGGTTTAGTTCCAGACTCTATACAACATTCAGGAGGTGTAGTTCTAGACTCTATATAACATTCAGGAGGTGTAGTTCCAGACTCTATATAACATTCAGGAGGTGTAGTTCCAGACTCTATATAACATTCAGGAGGTGTAGTTCCAGACTCTATACAACTTTCAGGAGGTGTAGTTCCAGACTCTATATAACATTCAGGAGGTGTAGTTCCAGACTCTATATAACATTCAGGAGGTGTAGTTCCAGACTCTATATAACATTCAGGAGGTGTAGTTCCAGACTCTATATAACATTCAGGAGGTTTAGTTCCAGACTCTATACAACATTCAGGAGGTGTAGTTCCAGACTCTATATAACATTCAGGAGGTGTAGTTCCAGACTCTATATAACATTCAGGAGGTGTAGGGGGGGGGGGGGGGGGGGGGGGGGGACAAACGTCAACAGACATTATTTGCATGCTTGCACTGGCTAATAATAATAATGAAAAAATCAAATAAAAAGTTAAGCTTCAACTTTATTGTCATGTGTGTTAATACTTGTGTGTAACATTTGCCCACGGACCCCATCATCTAAAAATGTTGTGCCAGCCATGGGACCCCCATACAAGATTTGTGTTGATGAAATGTTTCCAAATAAATTCCAAATATGTACAAATTATTAATAATAAATAAAAAAAATAGCAGATATTTTTTAAAAGCTATTTTCTAAAAGCTGATGTATATGGTTGTAAAAGTGCCCCCTTTTTTGGGGGGGCTTGTTTTATGGAGTTACATTTGTGTATTTTATTAATTAAACAAAAGACAAGGATTTGAGAGAGAGAAACAATACCTACAGAGCAACACATGTTTTTTAGTTTTGAGTTGTTTTCATTCAAAATCATTTTCTGCTCTGTCTTTTTCTTTTGTTTTTTAGTTACTTTCTATTGCAGGGGTCTTCAAGGGTCGTCCGGGACCCCTTGGGGGTCCTCAGAGTTACTACAGGGGGTCCGCCAAATCTTTGGTGATTTTTACATTAACCACTCTTCAACCAAGCATCCCTATTCTAAGGAGAACTTTCACCAAAAATAGCAAATTGTAGATCTGCTATTTTTGGCAAAGTGGATTGATGTAGGGGAAAAAAAGAGCAGACTAAGTACATAGTGAAAGGTCAGGTTTACTAAGTATTGTGTAAGTGCATGGTTAAATTTGTCTGGAAATACACATTAACATGAATCCAACATGATAGTGCTGTGAAACAAGTCTATGAAAGCTGCCTATGAAATCTATGAAAAAATAAATATTCTATACAATATATAATGGGGGTCCCTGCTTTATCTCGCTCTCAGCCAAGGGGCCAATTGGCCTGAAAACGTTGAAGACCCCTGTTCTATTGTGAATGAACCAGTGTGATCCGGTCTAGAGCCCCGCCTACTGTATCCGGTTATATGCACGCGCGCACACATGCAAGAAACGTTTCCGTATCCGGTACAGACCCAGATCATCGTCGCTTGTTTCTCTCGCAGTTCCGCTCAACCTGGCAACACAGTGTGTGATCCAACATGGCGGCCTCCATGGCGAGATGAGCTCGAGCTTCATGTTCATTCAACAACTCATAGATATTAAATACTATTTCTGCTGTTTTTACACTCTTTTTTGGGGGATTTTCTTCTTTTTGTGACGGAATAACAAAGACCTTTATATTAACAGGTATTTATAATGACTTACATGAACACCAGACTGTTATATCTACTGTTAGCTTTGAGCTAAGAGCTAATAAATAATACATAGTCTTTTATTGTTAAACTGCACATTGTTTACAGTCATTTAAAGGGGAATTCTGATTACTTTAATATCTAAAGTGATGGTAAAACACAGCTATTATAAAGTTTAATATTGTGTAACTATTACCACTAAACATTTAAAACAACTTTTTTTAAATTATTCTTTCCATTAATATGAGACTCTGTGAAGTTTTGTTTCTTCACAATAATAAGTCTTCTTATATGATGTTATATATCTATCTATCTATCTATCTTGTGAGCTTGTAGATCGTCTATTTTCATTTTTTTGGGCATTTTTTTTTGTCTACAATAACGAGCCCAAAATAGGGATTGATTATTTTAGCAAATTATCGATACATATATATTTTTAAATCAATCAATAATTTTCGATATTCGGATATGTTGTCTTTTTAATATTTTAGGTTTGTGTTGGTATGAAGGCGTCTTGTTGAAGAGATGGAAGCAGCGATGGACTTACAGCAGGGTGGAGACACCCCTCATGTGGTCGACATGACCACCAGTGAAAAGGTGTTTATTTTGACCTATACCTTTTAACCCAGTGGTTCTCAAACTTTTTCATGTCAAGGTCGGACCCCCGTAATTGATTGATATTAGCCCGCGGACCCCCATTTCAAAAGATATGGCAGAAGATTTTTTTACGGCTCTAGCAGTGATTCTCAACCATTTTAATTTCAAGGACCCCCCAGTTTGACATGCATTATTAGGCTACGGACCCCCATTTAATGGCATTTCTATCACTTGGACCGCAATTTATATTGTAAAATCTATGTCGATTTAACTCTGAGAGTGTACAAATGGAACCAAATGCACCCGTTACGGGTCCATTTGGTTCCATTTGTACACTCTCAGAGTTACAGACCCATAAGGATCCATTTGGTGCCTAATCTATCATTTAGCTGGGGACCCCCTGGAACTCCCTCAAGGACCCCTGGGGGTCCCCGGACCCCACTTTGAGAACCAATGCCTCTTAAACCATTAAAACCCGGAACGCATCTGTGTAACCACTTTAACCATTATCTTATACTTTGGCTATTTTCAAAAAATAGCAGATATACAAGCTCATAACGTGGCTACGGAGCTTGTAGATCTGCTATTTTTGAAAAATAATTCAATATCCCAAAAAATCCCAGATAACAGTGAGTCTCATGATATTGATATAATGTATTGGTATATTTCCCTACGAGACACAGATACATGTGACAGCTACAGAGTTGGAAACGTTATTTTGAATCTTTCTTTTATTAGGCTGGTATAAAAAAACTAGACATTTTATCATGTGTCGTGTGTGTGTGTGTGTGTGTGTGTGTGTGTGTGTGATCCTCTCCCCAGGTTGTAGATCTGTTGAATCAGGCTGCTCTGATCTCTACAGACGAGAAGCTCACCACCCTTAGACAGGTTGGTCGCAAACTCTCCTCTTACATTACATTACAGTCATTTAGCAGACGCTTTTATCCAAAGCGACTTACAATAAGTGCATTCAACATAGGTAGGGAACGAACACTACTAATCACCAGAAGTCTTAAGTGCATTTTCTGCAAAAACAATCAACTAAGAGTATACCTAGCGCTGAGGTAAAAGTGCAATATACCAGCTACCTATTTCCTTAAACAGATGAGACAAAATAGCAAAATCAAATGAGCACGAGCTAAAACAAATAAGTGTATCGACTAAACAAGATCCAATAAAACAATACAACAATAAAACAAGCGTTCGTACAACTAGTTAACCTCCTCCTCTTAACTAACATAGTGGTTCTAAATAAATGAGAATGAATCATTGTCCATACCATACATGGGCAACTGGCGGCCCGGTGGCCACATACGGGCGGCCCCCACCTTCACTTAATGCGGCCCCCACCTTCACTTAATGCGGCCCGCACGTTAATATGGGAATACTGATATATTATTGATTTCAGCTGTTACAATTCCAAACATGCAAATATGACCCGCTTTTTCTATATTAGTAGCTTAATGACTAGTATTAAAATTCTATTGTCTTTTTTATGTCCAATGTATTGGTATTTCAGTTCCTAAAGTTAACATAAGTATAGCTAAATGCATTTGAAATTAAATAAAAAACGTTACTTTTCAGGATTCCAATTCAAAAATAGCAAAAAAAAATCTGGATTCCAATTCAAAAACAGCCGATCTACAAGCTCAAAGCGTGTCGCGCTGCGATGCGTTTTGAGCTTGTAGATTGGCTATTTTTGCTACTTTTGTGTGACATAGAATGGCGAAAAAAGTAAAAATGCCAAGAGATAGTATATGCAATGTGGCCCTTTGGAGTAAGTGTGGAAATATAGTGGCCCTCTCCATCATCAAAGTTGCATCACTCCTGGTCTATACTCAGTCAGAGATGAACCATTTGTAGCCTGGCATGGCCAGACTAATATCACCACATAGATATTAGTCTGGAATCTCTGTGTGGAACCTGCATTTACGAGGGGCAAATTAACTCATCACCCGCCAAGGTATTAAACATCGTTTGTTATCCCCTTGCCAGCGTAATTACCTTCATCTGATGATCTTTGAAACGCTGTGCAAGCAACATTGTCTACCAAAAAAACTAAAAAAATCACACCCTGTGTGAAGGTAGCGGCGCCTTTGATACATTATGTCATCGATATGTGTTTATAATGTGTTTATAGCCATGTGTCACGTGAAGCTTGACCAATCACTTTGTTGACGGGTCTGACCAATCAGAACGTTGACGGGTCTGACCAATCAGAACGTTGACGGTGAACACGGACAAAGTCAGGTATAGAGCAGGAGGGCTAGCGCCGCTAAAAATAGTCCCCGTGGGTAGGCGGAGGGATCTGTGTATCCGTAGGAATGACAACATTCCAACCGCGATCCGCCATTTTGGGGCTTTGGCCCGCTGAAAACAGTGGTTTTCAATGCAAAAAAACAGCAACTGATTTACAGCTGTTTTCCTGAAAATCCCATCGCCAGGGTGGGTGGAAGTGACGTTTTTTGGAATGATGTCACATCCACATAGTTCTTCTCTGAGTGACGATGGATCATCCCAGAGCTGTGTTACGGTGCCTAAAACAGCATGCCTAATTTTTTCAATAGAATGCCTTAATGCGCCTTGGTGGGCAAGTGGGCTATTTAATAGAACGACTTTATGCGTCCATGGCGGGAAATGAGTTTAAAAAAATGCCTCTGATGATAAACCCGCCCCATATTTGCATACTGGGCCCTGATTGGTCCCTCACAAACTTCGGAGGGAGAGAAATCCAATCTCTATTGAGAGGGGCCAGACCTAATCTATTCTGCAGAGGGCATTTTTTTTTTGCAATGGCAAATTGGTCAGGAACCAGGCTAAACCATTTGTACCATTGTTTCTGGAACCAGGCTAAACCATTTGTACCGTTGTTTCTGGAACCAGGCTAAACCATTTGTACCATTGTTTCTGGAACCAGGCTAAACCATTTGTACCATTGTTTCTGGAACCAGGCTAAACTATTTGTACCATTGTTTCTGGAACCAGGCTAAACCATTTGTACCATTGTTTCTGGAACCAGGCTAAACCATTTGTACCATTGTTTCTGGTACCAGGCTAAACCATTTGTACCATTGTTTCTGGTACCAGGCTAAACTATTTGTACCATTGTTTCTGGTACCAGGCTAAACCATTTGTACCATTGTTTCTGGTACCAGGCTAAACCATTTGTACCATTGTTTCTGGTACCAGGCTAAACCATTTGTACCATTGTTTCTGGTACCAGGCTAAACTATTTGTACCATTGTTTCTGGTACCAGGCTAAACCATTTGTACCATTGTTTCTAGAACCAGGCTAAACCATTTGTACCATTGTTTCTGGAACCAGGCTAAACCATTTGTACCATTGTTTCTAGAACCAGGCTAAACCATTTGTACCATTGTTTCTGGTACCAGGCTAAACCATTTGTACCATTGTTTCTAGAACCAGGCTAAACCATTTGTACCATTGTTTCTGGAACCAGGCTAAACCATTTGTACCATTGATCGTTTCAGGTCCAGGAGCTCATTATCAACAAGGATCCCTCACTTCTGGACAACTTCTTAGACGTGAGTAAATCAACAGAGTCTGAGTTACATAAACAAAATGATTAGTTTGTTTTTTGCACAGTACACATACAGTGGTAGGCCTGTCACAATTATTACATCATCGTCTAATCGCTATTATTTTATATAATCGCAATTATTTTTGCATAATCAATTCCATGTTAAAAAATGTCATATATTAAAAAAAAAAGTGGAAATAGCAGATCTATAAGCTCAAAACGCACGGCTATTTCCACTATTAATGTTATTTTTAAGTATAAAGTAATTAAATATGTGTTATTTGTCATATCAGCCCTGCTAATTTGTTTACGAAAACTAAAAGCCAAACAGAAATGTAATTTTTATCCACATTCATTTTCAACAACAGAAACACAATTAAATCGTTAAATCGCAATTATTTGAGTGAGAATTAATCGTCAACTTAAATTTGTGATGGTCGCAGCCCTACTGGCCACAGATGCACTTGTTGATGTGAAACCATAGACTGTATAAATGAGATGGACAAAGCCACTCCGCTGCTTTCTACAGACCGAAAATGAAGCCCATTGTTCCAAGACTGTAGGTCCGCCATCTTTCAATATCGCGTCAGAATGAGACCAGACCATTATTGGTTGGGTAGCTTGTCAATCGAGAGCGGGGGGCGGGGAATGAATGCTATTGGTTGTGTAGCTTGTCAATCAAATCATCCCGCCCCTCCTAGAGAATAGCCTACTTTATCGTCAATTTTAAAATAAATAGGACCATAATTTAGCAAAACGCATATCCTGATGATTGAAAGGAGACTTTAAACTAGCGACTGGAAGCATATAGAATTTATGACCATTTGTATTACAGTAAGAACATCTAGTTGTCAAAAAACCCATTCACTTGCGTTAAAATAAATTATTTCTGACACCGCAGGTCGGCGCAGGGTAAAACAGCGCCACTCTGGCCATTTTGTCGGCCTCATCGTAAATATCTAAGACTTGCCCCTTGTGTGAAACGTGTGTCTTTGTGCAGGAGATGATCGCCTTTCAGACTGACAAATCCATAGAAGTGAGAAAGTTTGTCATCGGCTTCATCGAGGAGGCGAGGTGGGTGTTCAGTGTTCACAGCTCACACTGTTTTACTGCTTTTGCGTTATTTTGTATCTGTCCAACAACCTAGACGTACATTCTATGTGTGAGAGGTGCAGCCAAAACCTTTTCCTTTTTCTAATTTCTAACCTTTGTGAGTTTTTCTATCCTCTGCGTTGGGCAGCAAACGAGACAACGAGCTGTTGCTGAGACTGATCGCTAACCTGAACATGCTGCTGAGAGACGAGAGCGTCAACGTGGTGAAGAAGGCTATTCTCACCCTGACTCAGCTCTACAGGGTGGCTCTGCAGGTACGGCCCATCATGGCCCACTTGTCCAAACCGCATCACCAGTCTGTGGAATTACACGTATAGGAGAGTTTAGGATTACGCTTACAGCCAGTGGTGTGTTCTAGATTATACTAGGGCATACTATAATTACTTTTTTTGCACTGGCAGATTCGTCTGGTCCCAGGCTACCAGCGGTCATTATCATCTCAAGACAATTTCAAAAAACTGTTAGGATTTAGAAGACATTTGTAGAATCCCCCAGAAGCAAAGATTTGAGTTCCAAATGCTTTAAAAAACATATATACAAAGATTTGCTCATATTTTCACGATTTTTAAAAATTAGCTACAATCTATCCACAAGCTCATAGCGTGGCACTCGGTGGCGCGCTATGAGCTTGTAGATCTGCTATTTTTTGAATGGCCAAATAAATCTAAAAATGACACGGATGTGTTCCCGGATTGAATGAGTTAAACTCAATCTCAAACGCTAACACGACCGGACTGGTAACTCTCCTTTTTAGAAAAAGAAACGTTGTGTGATTTTGTCCTATTTGTGTGTGTGCGTGCGTGTGCCTGTGCGTGTGTGTGTGTGTGTGTCCGTCCTGTCAGTGGTTGGTTCGCTCCAAGTCGGTGCCAGAGATGCAGGAGGCCTGCTGGGACATGGTGACCCAGATGAAGGGAGACGTCCTGGCCCTGCTGGACTCTGAGAACGACGGCGTCCGGACGCACGCCATCAAGTTCACCGAGTCGCTCATCATCACGCTGTCGCCGCGCACCTCCGACTCCGACGTCCCCAAGAAACAGGAGGGAGACATCAGCCTGGACAAGATCCCCAAAGACCACCCCTACATCCGCTCTGGTGAGGAGAACAGGGGGGTCGCTACGTTTACTGTCACAATACATTTTATACTAGGGGTGTGCCGATACACTAATTTCACCAAACGATATGATACGATATTAGGCTCACAACTTTGATACGATTTAGATACGATACGCACTTTTTTATTATGAAAATATATGGGGGAGAAAAAAAGTAAATGCAAACAAATAATTCTGTTTTTGCATTATTCAGACATGCAAACTTGTAGCTTTTCAGCCGTTTTGAATCCAAATAGGCCAGTGGTTTTCAACCTTTTTCATGCCAAGGACCCCTGAATTGTTATACATTTGGCCGTGGACCACCATTTGAAAATGTTTTGTGCCAGGGACCCCCAGAAGCAAAGATATCAGTTAATTTTTGCTTTAAAAAAGTATAAATATTCAAATATATGCACACTTTTTCAAGGTTTTTCAAAAATAGCAGATCTACAAGCTCGGCACTCGGTGCCGCGCTATGAGCTTGTATATCTGCTATTTTTGAATAGCCAAAGCTAAGTGGTTAAAAATGATTGTGACGCTATTTAGCTGGGGACCCCCTGGTGCTCCCTCAAGGACCACTGGTGGTCCCCGGACCACTGGTTGAAAACCACTGAAATAGGGCAATAGTGTGACACATGAACCGAAGAAAAAAAACATGTTGTCACCCTTTTCACCTCGGGGCTGTTTGCATGCCTGATTATTATTATATTGTTTCTTCAAAACGATACATATCGTCACGAAAACGTATCGCGATATATCGCGGGACGATATATCGGCACACCCCTATTATTTACTTGAGTAAAAGTACAAAAGTATTGGCATCAACTGTTTGATTCTGACACACTATTGATCCCTGTAGAGGGGCACTGTTTCCCAAACAGTGGGTCGGGGACCCATATTTGGGTCACGGACACATTTTCATGGGTCGAGTATAAATGTCCCCATTTTTTGTGTCTTCCATTAAACTCTATTTTCCCCCCAAAGATTGCAAATAAAATCTCTACTTTTCATCAATTAAATGAATTCCAACATATTTCAAAAGTATTTCATAAATATAATAATTGGCATACATAAAAACAACATTGAAGAAGTAGTGAAAATAGCAGAATCTACAAGCTCACAACGCGGCGCGAAGCGACGCGTTGTGAGCTTGTAGATCTGCTATTTTCACTAGTTTGGGAACCGGGTGAACGTCTAATTTCTCTTCTGGGTCTGGTGTTAAACACTTTGGGAACCCCTGCCGTACGGGATGTTTCTTTAGGCTGGTCCAAGAGCAGTCTCAGGGGAACACTTTAGTTATTTTGTGGCTGATTGATTGACCTTCATTATGTCATGTTCATGTTTCATGTGATTATGAAAATGTCTTCATCATGACTGTATTCTTAGCTGCAACCTTGCAGCTTGATTAAATCGGCCAGTCTGTCCCAAAAAAAAGCAAGTTTCAAGTGCAAACTGAGAGTTGGTTGCAGATTATCACAGATTATTTACCATCAATTATTATGACTATGCATTTATGTTAATATGTGCCATGCGACTGAAGCCCAATTTATGCTTTGCCACAAGACGCTGTCACCAGCTGGAAAAAAGCTGATTTACAAGCAACGTGCAGTGAACCATAAAAACTAGGCTTAAAGGGATAGGTCAGCCCCAAAAATGACGTTTTCCCCATCCATGGAGACCTGAATTCATGGATATGTTTTTTTGTTTTTGTCTCATTCCTAAGCCGATAATTTGATGACCGGCAGCGGTTCCGGTAGGAGACACAAAGAGTCTCCTTTGTGTCTCCTACCGGAACCGCTGCCCACCTGGTCATCACATTAGTGACAAAAAAATATCCATGAATTCAAGTCTCCATGGGGTGACTAATCGTGAACTATCCTTTTTAAATCACTGCTGAATTGAATTGCATTCGATATCCCGCTGCTGTCTGTTAGGGTTGCATCTGTCTGTCTGTCTGTCTGTCTGTCTGTCTGTCTGTCTGTCTGTCTGTTGTCTATCTAGTGTCTGTCTGTCTGTCTGTCTGTCTGTCTGTCTGTCTGTTGTCTATCTAGTGTCTGTCTGTCTGTCTGTCTGTCTGTCTGTCTGTCTGTCTGTTGTCTATCTAGTGTCTGTCTGTCTGTCTGTCTGTCTGTCTGTCTGTCTGTCTATCTAGTGTCTGTCTGTATGTCTGTCTAGTGTCTGTCTGTCTGTCTGTCTGTCTGTCTGTCTGTTGTCTATCTAGTGTCTGTCTGTCTGTCTGTCTGTCTGTCTGTCTGTCTGTCTGTCTGTCTGTCTGTATGTCTGTTGTCTATCTAGTGTCTGTCTGTCTGTCTGTCTGTCTGTCTGTCTGTCTGTCTGTCTGTCTGTTGTCTATCTAGTGTCTGTCTGTCTGTTGTCTATCTAGTGTCTGTCTGTCTGTCTGTCTGTCTGTCTGTCTGTTGTCTATCTAGTGTCTGTCTGTCTGTCTGTCTGTCTGTCTGTCTGTCTGTCTGTCTGTCTGTCTGTCTGTCTGTCTGTTGTCTATCTAGTGTCTGTCTGTCTGTTGTCTATCTAGTGTCTGTCTGTCTGTCTGTCTGTCTGTCTGTCTGTCTGTTGTCTATCTAGTGTCTGTCTGTCTGTCTGTCTGTCTGTCTGTCTGTCTGTCTGTCTGTCTGTCTGTTGTCTATCTAGTGTCTGTCTGTCTGTCTGTCTGTCTGTCTGTCTGTCTGTCTGTCTGTCTGTCTGTCTGTCTGTTGTCTATCTAGTGTCTGTCTGTCTGTCTGTCTGTCTGTCTGTCTGTTGTCTATCTAGTGTCTGTCTGTCTGTCTGTTGTCTATCTAGTGTCTGT
Source organism: Gymnoscopelus microlampas (assembly GCF_963454915.1). Classification (NCBI taxonomy): domain Eukaryota; kingdom Metazoa; phylum Chordata; class Actinopteri; order Myctophiformes; family Myctophidae; genus Gymnoscopelus; species Gymnoscopelus microlampas. Next base: position 48,217,808 of record NC_139954.1, on the reverse strand, counting down.
CTGTCTGTTGTCTATCTAGTGTCTGTCTGTCTGTCTGTCTGTCTGTCTGTCTGTCTGTCTGTCTGAGGCTGACATAATGCAGTCTGTTGTCAATGAGTGTGTCATGAAAGTTCATAATGGTTGAAGACAACACATTTAATTTACACGTGTGACGCTCTGCTCGTTGGTTCCAGAGGTTCTCTGTGAGGAGGGGAAGGCGGCTCTGGAGCAGCTGTTGAAGTTCATGGTCCACCCGGCCATCTCCAGCATCAACCTGACCACGGCGCTGGGCTCCCTGGCCACCATCGCTCGCCAGAGACCCATGTTCATGTCTGAGGTGGTGCAGGCCTACGAGACGCTACACGGTGAGCACTGTTGATATTGCAATTTTTTATTTCGTTTTAGTCAATAGTCTTTTGAATACAATTCAAATGTTTTACTGTTAGTCTATTTTTATTTGACTAAATATCATAAGATTATAGTCGACTAAATCTACAGTTGATTTAGTCGACTAAAAAGTATTTTGGCGGTGCCTTGATGGCGTCGTAATGGCTGATTTTACACTTGGTTGCATGCTGAAAATAGCAGATCTACAAGCTCACATCGCGACGCGTTGTGAGCTTGTAGATCTGCTATTTTCAGAGCACAACACCCGAGCGCGACCAAACATAAAATGACTTGTCTTTTAGTTCTACTGGATCTCTTCTCCACTAGGTCCCTCACTGACATTTTAGTCTAGTTTTTATTTGTTGACGAAATTGTCAGTATGTCATAGTTTTAGTCGTCATAGCTTAGTTTTTATTTAGTTTTCGCCAGTGAAAAAAGGTAGTCGACGAAAATCTTTCGTCATAGTTTTAGTCGACAAAATCAACACTGGTGGTGAGACAAGCTAATCTGTCTACAGCCACTGTCCTAATCTAAAAAAAAGTTATTTAGGAAATAATACCGCTAAAAAATATACACATGGATTAAAGTTTTCAGTCGCCACGACTTGATTTCAGTCATTTTGGTTCCATATGGCTGTAACGATTTAAACAGCAGAGGACGCAATCGAGTTAAAAGATTTGCACACATTTTCACGTTTTTTTCCAAAATAGCAGATCTATTGTGCCGCGCTATGAGCATGTAGATCTGCTATTTTTGAATAGCCCAAAGAAATCTTAAAAATGACACAGATGCGTTCCCGGTCTTAAAAATGTCACAATTTATTTTTTTCTCATTATGGTCGCAAGTCCAATCGTTTCTAAACACACAGGCGATACTTGCAAGCCGCTCAGACCATTGGTTCTCAAAGTGGGGTCCGGGGACCCCCAGGGGTCCTTGAGGGAGTTCCAGGGGGTCCCCAGCTAAATGATAGATTAGGCACCAAATGGACCCTTATGGGTCTGTAACTCTGAGAGTGTACAAATGGAACCAAATGGACCGTTAGGGTCCATTTGGTTCCATTTGTACACTCTCAGAGTTAAATTGACATAAATTGATAGAAATGCCATTAAATGGGGGTCTGTAGCCCTAATGCATGTCTATTTTATGCATGTCTAAATTAAAATGGTTGAGAATCACTGCTAGAGCCGTAAAAAATCTTCTCTTATGGGGGTCCCTGGCATATCTTTTGAAATGGGGATCCGCGGGCTAATAAGTGTCAATTTGGGGGTCCTTGACATGAAGAAGTTTGAGAACCACTGGCTCAGACAACAAACATTCCGATCGGGGCGGAGTTGCTCTCCTCCAGCCCAGTGTAAAAACACCATGTTTCGCCATGTGAACGGTACGGCTCACCTACTACTTTTTCACCTCGCCACAGACCTCGCTAAATCCCTTTATGATCACGTGTTCAACTGTTTGTAGACACACAGGGTAGTTGTGTGAGTGGCCCAGAGAGAAGACTGTTTCAATCGGCGACATTCTGCAGTCGTAGTAGTTTCTAAACAGCGTTCCACGGCGGAGAAACACAAAGCCGAGAAAATGCCGTTTTAGAGGGGGACTTAAAACAGGAAGCAGGCGGAAACGAAAATCTTCGATTGACGTCATTTCCGTATCCAGTGGTGTCACTGAATGAAATGTGTCACTACGAGAGATGAAGGACGGTGAGATCTTTATAAAATCAAAGTACGTTTTTTACGTTCTTGGCAGGGTATGAGTTAATGGATTAATCCATGTATACTGTAGATTGCCTCGTGTCTTTTTTTTGTAATACATTGTTTAACCACTAACTTGTATGTTGTCGTCCTTTCAGCCAACCTCCCACCGACGTTGGCCAAGTCTCAGGTGAGCAGCGTCAGGAAGAACCTGAAGCTGCACCTGGTGGCCGTGCTGAAGCACCCCTGCAGCCAGGACTTCCAGGCCCAGATCGGGACCCTGCTCCTGGACCTGGGCATGCCCCAGAGCGAGATCACACGCTCCACGCCGGCCCCGCGCGAACCCCGCAAGAGACCCCGAAACGAGCCCTACACAGAGGGCAAAAAGCTCAAGATGGGTGAGTCGTTCATTTAACCGGCTCCCTATTTCATTATAGGCTCTTGGCTATAATGGCTGATCATAATAATGGTAAAGCTAATGGCTCTTTTAACCCATTAAGACCTGAAGCCGATTCTACATGTCTCCTAAATCTCAACAGTTTTCTGAAAAACGTATGTTTCTATATCAGTGGTGCTCAATCTTTTTCATGTCAAGGACCCCCAAAATGATATGTATTTGGCCGCGGACCCCCATCAAAATATTTTGTTCCAGGGACCCCCACAAGCAAAGATTTGAGTTAAAAAATATTCGTTTTAAAAATATATATATTCAAAGATTTGCACACATTTTCACGATTTTTCAAAAATAGCAGATCTACAAGCTCATGAGCTTGTAGATCTGCTATTTTTGAATAGCCCAAAGTGTAAAATAATGCTTTTTAGCTCAAATCTAAAAATGACACAGTTCCAGGTCTTAATGGATTAAGCCACCCACTCATGTTGAACATAATTCTGTTTTTTGAACAGCGAAATCAGTTTGTGTGCCTCAGCCTCTGGAAGGGCTTGTGTTGTGTTGTGTTGTGTGTTGTGTTGTGTTGTTTCTGCTTGTTCTCGGTCGGTGTTGGAGGCGGAGCTGTGTGTGTATGAGCAGTTTATCGTATTGTCTCCGCCAGGCCGAAAGGCACGGCGAGAGTATGTTTTACCCCCCCGTCATTCTGTGTACAGCTAATCTCCGGCACCGTTGGCTTGATGGCAGCGAAACTGTACAGAGACACACTCCCTGGATGCCAGAGCAGAACCTCTGCCCCAACTCTTTCACATGGGCCTGTTATAGCGCCACATTCTTTGATCAGAATCAGTACACGGTATCTCCATAGTCATGTGATCAACAGTCAAGTGATCAAGATGGTTCCGTCCAATGTTTCATATTCCATCCTGATTGGCGACCTGTGCTCCGAGGAGCACTTTCTCTATTTTTTTTTATCGTTTCATGATAAAAACATGTTTCTTCTTTTTTTTGGTTGCCAGCCCCAACAGCAGCTTCCCTGCGACCCCACTATGGGTCGCGACCCATAGTTTCAGAACCGCTGCTGTAGAAGACACATGTAATGTGACTTTGAGTAATTAGTAAAGCGCTATATGAATTCCAGGTATTATTATTATTATTAAAGCCACCCTTTAGTCACCAGTTTACATGATGCTGTCCATGCTGGGGATCGAACCTGTGACCTATTTGAGACACTGATCGACCTCCCTACGCCGAGGCTAACCTGCATATACAGTAGAGCATTGGTTCTCAAAGTGGGGTCCGGGGACCCCCAGGGGTACTTGAGGGTGTTCCAGGGGGTCCCCAGCTAAATGATGGACAGGAACCAAATGGACCCTTATGGGTCTGTAACTCTGAGAGTGTACAAATGGAACCAAATGGACCCTAACGGGTCCATTTGGTTCCATTTGTACGCTCTCAGAGTTAAATTAACATTGGTTTTACAATGTGAATTGGGGTCCCAGAGATATAAATGCCATTAAATGGGGGTCCGTAGCCCTAATGCATGTCAAACTGGGGGTCCTTGAAATTAAAATGGTTGAGAATCACTGCTAGAGAGCCGTAAAAACCTTCTCTTATTGGGGGTCCCTGGCTTATCTTTTGAAATGGGGGTCCGCGGGGTAATAAGTGTCAATTAGGGGGTCCTTGACATGAAAAAGTTTGAGAATCACTGCAGTAGAGGAAGGGAAACGATGATAACCTGTACTTTGTGTTGCTCAGAACCTGCGTTGATGGAGGACGATGAAGACAAAGAGGAACCGGCTCCCTCGTCCGTGTCCAAGCCCTCCGCCGCCCCGGTCCCCCAGACGGCCATCGACCTCACCTCGGACTTCCTCCGCCCGCTGCTCTCGCCCGAGAACGTTGCCAACCTGGTGAGTCTCACGCCGTAGAGAGATGTACCTTCATACAGGGGTGGGAATTCGGAATTCAAAATGTACTTAAAGTACCAAAAGTAGAAAGTACTCATTATGCAGAATGTCCCATTTCACAAAGTTTTCAAATGTATAAAATGCATAAAAACTTTTGAAAATAGCAGATCTACAAGCTCAGAATGCGTCGCATTTTCACAAATAATTGTAGTGGAGTAATAGTACAATATTTGCCTCTGAGATGTAGTGGAGTAGAAGTAAAAGTACGGAAAATTGGCCAAAAAGGACTTTTGAATATTCCTTTTAAAACGCCACATATATATATATTCGATTTTCGAATATATATATATTTTTAATATAAAATATTGTATGCAGTAAAACGTAATTCATCCAGTGTTGATTTTGACAGCAAATTTTGATTTAGTTTTAGTCATATTTTAGTCACCTGAAATGTTTTAGTTTTTGTCTATTTTTAGTCGACTAAATACCATAAGATTATAGTCGACTAAATCTACAGTTGATTTAGTCGACTAAAACGTATGTTGGCGGTGCCTTGATGGCGTCGTAATGCCTGATTTTACAGTGGTCGCATGCTGAAAATAGCCGTGAGCTTGTAGATCTGCTATTTTCAGAATGCCCGAGCGCATAAAATGACTTGTCTTAGTTCTACTGGATCTCTTCTCCACTAGTCTTAGTTCTACTGGATCTCTTCTCCACTAGTCTTAGTTCTACTGGATCTCTTCTAAAAAAATAAAAGGTAGTCATAGTTTTTGTCAATGTCGACTAAATTCAAACGCAGCAGAAGTCTCTTTCTTTCTCTATATGCGCCGGGCGTGGTTGGTGCTGAGAAACGCGCTCTCTTGCAAGATCAATTAATGAATAACTGATTCATATTTATTTTATCCTATAGCCTCATTTTATAAAAGCTCTTGGCTGTTCTTGGCGATAGTCAGGCTGTCAATGTGATAACCCATTGAGACCTGAAGCCGATTCTACATGTCTCCTAAATCTCAACAGTATTCTTAAAAAATTATGTTTCTATATCAGTGGTGCTCAATCTTTTTCATGTCAAGGACCCCCAAACTTATATGTATTTTATTATCCCCCCATCGAAATATTTTGTTCCAGGGACCCCCAGAAGCAAAGATTTGAGTAAAAAACGGTTCGCTTTAAAAATATATATATTCAAAGATTTGCACACATTTTCACGAATTTTCAAAAATAGCCTTGTAGATCTGCTATTTTTGAATAGCCCAAAGTGTAAAATAATGCTTTTTTGTTCAAATCTAAAAATGACACAGTTCCAGGTCTTAATGTGTTGACACACACACACACACACACACACACACACACACACACACACACACACACACACACACACACACACACACACACACACACACACACACACACATACATGCTGTCTGCCTCCAGGTCCTGATCAGCATGGTGTACCTGCCAGACGCCATGCCAGCGTCCTTCCAGGCCACCTACACGCCAGTGGAGTCGGCAGGAACCGACGCCCAGATCAGACATCTGGCCAGGCTCATGGCCTCGCAGATGACCGCGGCGGGGATCGGACCAGGTCAGTTTTACAGACGCTAAAGTCAGCGTCTAGAACACAACCTGCATCCATGTTGAATGAATTCACTTCTCTCTGGGCCGCTGAAGGTAATTAGGCCTCCTGAACAGTAGGGCTGGTATATTAATATTCAAATGTTGAATATTCCTCGAATATGGGGGAAATATGTATATTCGAATATGAAAATGAATATTCGATTTTTGTTTTGTTTTAATGTTTCTTTGACAGGAACAATACAAAAAAACAATGTATTGTTGGATCCGAGCACTTGATACATTGTTTTTTGTATTGTCCCTGTTTTTAAATAATAATAATATTCGAATATATTCGAATATCTGCCAATTTTTAAGACCAATATTCGAATATCATTTCTGAGGAAAGTTACCAGCCCTACTGAACAGTACAGTTACTGTATACAAAATGCCTTTTCTTTCTTCTTTTGTTTGTACAGTAATGGTGAGGGAAAAGACATAATGTAAATGTTCATCTCTGCATTAGCTTTTCTAGATTGATTCGTCATCATTTCCCTAAACCACTTGTTTTCTGTACGAGGCTTAATTTGTGCTCCATCGTACAACGGTACAACACACCTAAAATCACTGATATTATAGCAACATAAGTTTCTTTAACAGAAACTGATTTAGAAGACAAAGTAGAATCCCCCAGAAGGTAAGATTTGAGTTTAAATGTTCGCTTACAAATATATATATATATTTATATTCAAAGATTTGCACACATCTTCACGATATGGCTAAAATCTAAAATGACACAGATGTGTTCCCGGATGGAATGGGTTCAAACGGCAGTCGTCCAGGAACACATCATCCTATATCCCTACTGTTATGGATAAGAGTGTCAGTGTAGCGGATCTGTTGTCTGTGTTATGTTATGTGTGCTCGCGGCCGCGCGCCCGCCTTCGCCCTCGTCCTCCCTTTGATGTTATGCAGATCCTGGGTGCGACTCCGTCTCCATGATTGGTGGGGAGCTCTTCACTTCAAGCTCAGCACTCCGCACCCCTCCAATCACCGTTCTGTCCGTCCCTTTATAGCCGACCTGGATCCTTCATTCAGGGCCGCTGTCAGTTGTGATCTGAGTCTAGAGTAGGCTAGTGGCAGCGCGCCCACCGGAGCAGAGAGTTACCAAATGTGCCTTATCATTCCCTTCTCTTTGTACAGGTTGCTACTTACCGTAACATGCTAACTGTGTTATCCAGGGCAAGTATTGTAGCTACTATTATATTTCTTCTTTAATGTGTTAACACCTCAGAGGGCAGGTTCCAGTACCTTGTATTTTTGTGTTTGCCCAGTTCAGACTAGAGTTGTCAGGTAGGGTAAGTTCTTTATTGCTTGCTTTCTTTGGAGTGTATATGTATTATTCAGAGCGTTGGGGTTTCCCTAGTGGTTTAGGAAGTATTGTTTGTTTTATTTAGTTATTTGATTTGGTTCCTGTCCAGCCCTATTCATGTTACGCACGAGTAGCACCTCACTGTATATATTTGTACTGAGTGATTGTATGCCACAATTTAATATGTCTGAAAATAAAAGCTTACGTTTGGCTTGAACCATCTTGCCTTGTTGCGTTCCTACTCCCCTAGACCCGGTGGGTCGTAACACTACCTCCTGTCTGTCTCTGTAGGCCTGGAGCAGTGCAGAGCCCGAGAGGAGGACGCTGGCAAAGAGGACATGGAGGAGGACTCGGCCATCAAGGAGGCTCTGATCAAGCGCAAGGTGCCGGTGCTGACGGGCCAGGCCATCTCCGTGGTGGGGGGCTACACGGACAAGCCCCAGGCCACCCCCCTCGTCAAGAGGCTCCCTGAACCCATCCAGCCCTCTGCACAGACCAAGTGAGAACAACTAAAACATACACTGCATTCTGTTTTCTTTTCATTAACACCAGTGGTTCTCAACCAGTGGTCCTTGAGGGGGTTCCAGGGGGTCCCCATTAAAAGGTGTTAATATATTTTCACCCCTTTGTCCATATTGTACACGTTGGCTATTCAAAAATAGCAGATGTACAAGCTCGCAGATCTGCTATTTTTGAGCATTTTTGGAAAATCTTGAACGTGTTTGAAGAATTTTGTTGTTGGATTTTGCATTTTTTAACACAAATCTTCTCTTCTGGGGGTCCCTGGCACAAACATGTTCAGATGGGGGTCCGTGGCCAAATGTATGTCAATTTAGGGGTCCTTGGCATGAAAAAGGTTGAAAACCACTGCATTGCACTGTATTTAGCTTTTTATGCCTTTATTGATAGTGAAGTTTAGTCAGGAAACGGGGAGAGAGAGATGGGGAGTGGCAGCAAAGGCCGTCGGGACTCGAACCCGCGACGCGCTGTCAGGCTACATTGGAGCCTAGGTGCCCGGACCGATAGGTCAGCGGTCCCGGCCTTCTAAATCGTATTTAAAATAGTAATAAAAAAGCAACGGTTTTCCACCCGATGGCACCGATATACTTTGGTATACATGCTCTCATTTGTGCCCACGGCACCAAAACATAACACCACCTAGGGTGAATATGCCTTTCTTATTGGCCGAAATGTGTCATGTGGGGGTTAGCGCGTGCAGAGGTGACATATCCTTTAAGAAACTACTTTAACTCATTCGCTGCCAGAATAAATTAATGAATAAATCATTGAATCATCACCACTGCCAGCGATATTTACATTTTCTTACCCTTTTCAGTAGTCACAGAATATTTATCTCCGGTATGATCCATCCCCTCATGGTCTCTAATCATTTTTCGAAGATTTAGACTCCAATAGGCTCTATGCACAGCAGCCATTTTGGAGAGAAATTGGGCCTCTTCTTACTTCCTTCACAGGTGTTACCAATGATGCTAATGAAGGCTCTGTTCCATTCTGGTCAGGGTGCTGATATCGTGCATGTTGGCTCACTAGAAACACTCCATTTTGGTTCCCAAATGGCCCCTTATGGTGGCTGTGTAACTCTGAGAGTGTACAAATAAAAAAAAACAAATGGACCCGTCCATTTGGTTCCATTTGTACACTCTCAGAGTTATGGGGGTCCTTGAAAATAAGACGACCACTGTGCTACACTAAATGGAACGGAGCTTTAATTAGTATTATTGGTAACACATGTGAAGGAAGTATGGAAGGGGCCCAATTCATTCCCAATATGGCTGCTGTGCATGGAGCCTATCCACTTCCTGGTTAACTTATGACTTCAAAAGCCTGTATCTCGGCTCCTGTGTACTTTTTGTTTTTACTATGTATTTTCGACTATTTTCAACTGGCTGCAACTCTGGAACGGATTACCGAATGTTTTTAATTTTTTCCCCCCCGATTGTACGAGACCTCTATGTGTGTAATGAGGGGATCACCGTGAGGACGGTGATCACTGAAAATATTTTGTGACTACTTGAAAAAGGTTCAAAAATGGTTAAAAATCCTGACACTCAGTGTACTCTGTTTTAAAAAAAACCTGGCACCCCATGTGTTAAAATAGCATGTCTCACCAAAAATCCATAGTAAAACACAGGAGCCGAGATACAGACGATTTCCTAAAGACGTTAAACAGGAAGTAGATGGAGTAGTAGTACATCTTGGGATCACGTGATCTCATGCTTCTGTGTGTATCTGGGGATGAAGTGGTCACTCATGTGTTAGGGAAGAGCGCCATCTAGTGGAAACACACACACACACAAAAAAAGTCAAAATCGTCCTTGCCAGTGAATGAGTCAACAAAGTTCAATTATTATCTTTTATCAAACTCCTGCTCCAGGACCCATCATAGTAACCGGTCATGTGTGTCCATGTTGTTCTCCAGGCTGGCAGGCGCCGGTGGCAAGAAGAAGGTGTTCCGGCTGTGTGACGTGGTCCAGGCGCTGTCAGACAGCCAGCTGGAGAGACTGACCTCCATGGCGGTCAAACGCATCCTCAACTCTGAGAAGAGCATCGCACAGAGCGGCATGTCACATGTAAGATAACATGTTTAATGACACATATAACATGTCACCTGTAAGACTAGCATGTCTAATGACACATAATGATAGATGGAACATAACATGACATGTTATTTCAGGTGGCATTGTCACGTCAGGGCCCCCCAAATTGTAATATTACACAATTATATTTTTATTCCATATGTTTAAACATTTTCAAGATTTTTCTTAATGACCACTCTACAAGCTCTACAAGCGTTCCTCATTTCTTTTTTTTAAAGATTTTATTTTTGGGCTTTTATGCCTTTATGGATATAGGACAGTAGGCTGACAGGAAATGGGGAGTGACACGCAGAGAAGGACGTCGGGATCGGGACTAGAACCCGCGACGTGCCTGTCAGGCTACATTGAGCCTATAGGACCGTAGTCTGGGAGGGTTAGCGTCGGAGCTTGGACAGCAGGGGCGCGGCCACTGCGTTGTGATTTAAATCAACAGCCAATGAAGAAAAGGGGGCGGGATCCACATGCAGTGGGTGATGCATCTAAATAGGATCGACGGGAAGCAATTTCCCCTTGAGAAATTTCGGCCGCCCTTGTTGTGTACTGCTGTTTGCCTCTCGTCGGACTTTTTAGACGAGTTGCACAGCTCTCAGACCGGTAAGAGGCGTGTCCGCTCAGATTCAGAGCGTGATGTACATCCCGCCCACAAATACCAGGGCTGTGGCCCAGAAGTTCCTCGCCAGAGCTGGCGAAAACTTCTGGGAACTCAGATTAATAGGACCGCTACGCCAGCGGTCCAGGCCAAACTGTGTTCCCATAGGGCATAGCAGTGGCGGCCATTTTCTGGTTCCACTTCAAAATAGTCAATGCATTTTTCCCGTTGACATTTCCAAAAATATTTATATCTTATTTATATATTATTTTAAGCCTAGAATCAAGCCGTCCAGGCTCCTGGTGAATCATGACCATAAAACGTTTGATTCTGTAAAAAAAAATGGTTTTGAAAACGGCAAAACAAAGGGTATTTATTAAATATAGTATGTCATATCATTAAATATAACATTTTAAAAAATCACAGAAAGATGAATTGATATAAATATTTTTGGAAATGTCAATGGGAAAAATGCATCGACTATTTTGAAGTGGAACCAGAACATGGCCGCCACTGCTATGCCCTACCGGGAGTCGAACCCGGGTTCCTCACTTCTAAAATTCCCATTCCCCCCCCCCCCCCCCCCCCACACAGGTGCGTGTGAAGCTGCTGTCTCGGCTGGTCACTCAGTTCCAGGGCATGATGAAGGAGGACGTCCTAGGCTACATCCTGGCGGACATCCGCGGCCGCAGCGAGCTGGCCTTCTCCCTGCTCTACCACGAGTACAACAGCTACCTGAGCCTGATGCCCCACGGCCTGCTGGACAGCTACGACCACTGTCTGTACACCCTGCTGTCCGGCCTGCAGGAGAAGCCCGAGCAGAAGGACGGGTATGATAGCAGATCTACAAGCTCATAGCGTGGCACTCGGTGAAATGATTAATTCATTACTAAAATGTGTATTTTATAAACTTTCTGTCAAACACAAAACCACAAGAATAACATGTTATGTAGACAGATGCCAGGTCATTGTTGACCTGCTGGCATCTTATAGTGTGACAGTGTGTATAGTTTCAATGTACAGGCTGATGATAGGTAGCCTGGTAAACCCTCCCTCCAGAAATCTCATTTCCATTTGGTTTCTGGAGTGAGTCTGGCCTGATCGCCCATTCTGCAATATTGGCTGTGGGCTGGAGTTGGGCGGGAGTAATACCGTTGACTGACAACCCCTTCAGCCAATGATCGTTTTTCCCCTTCAGCCAATCAGCAGTTCATTTTTACCACCTCCAGACTATGTGACGTAACGGGACTTTTGAGACGGCCATGCCCAGAATAGGTTGCCTTATTCGGATACATGCGTGTCACTCCCCGCCCCTGCCGGTTCTCTAAATTTATATTTTTAAATAGGCTCTGTCATGATTAATTGACCACATATATGAAGTTAAACAACTAAATTCTATCCAAACGATATCTTAATAGTAAATTCCGTGCCTCAAAAAAGAAGTTTGAGACCGTTTTAAAAACAAAAGTAAGAAGTGAAGGCACTCGCAGAACAACAATGGCTGCCGTTCGTCTTTTGTCGGCGGCTCTCAGGCTGCACTCGGCTTCATTCGGGCTCACTCGAACTCGCCACCTGATCGGCCAACTGTCGCTGTCAATCACAGAACGACGTGCGCCGACGCTGATAGGCTCGTCAGTTTGGCGCACACAGCCAATATTGCAGAATGGGCGTTCAGGCCAGACTCACTCCTGAAATCACATGGAAATGAGATTTCCGGAGGGAGGGTTTACCAGGCTAGATGATAGGTTCTTGGTTCACGTATGTATTAGTTTATTATGTGATTCTTGGTTTACTTATGTGTTACTTTATTAGATTGCCATTTCTATGCATTTAATGTATTATCTTGGTTTGTCCTTGCGTCTGCTAAATGCCTAAATTGTAAGTTGTAACACGTAATGTCTATTTATTCTTCTAGGCTGTTTACAAAGTTGGTGCTGGAGGCTCCCATCATCACAGAGTCTGCTCTGGAGGTGATCAGGCGATACTGTGAGGACGAGGTAATCGATTACTGTCAAGTTACTTACAATTACATCTTCATTATGTCAGAATACTACTGCTACTAATAGTTACATTACATATTTTAACTATTAACGCTATACAGCTGTAGTATGTCTAGCTGTTTTAACTGCCTGTATTTGTTTGTTTCAGTCGCGGGTTTATCTGGGAATGACGACTCTGAAGGAACTGATCGTCAAGCGGCCGTCCAAACAGTTCCAGTACCTTCACGTTCTCCTGGATCTCAGCTCTCATGATAAGGAGAAGGTGGGATATTTACTCTCTGGAGTTTTTTATACCGGTGTCACTACCCTCGAAAGCACTTAATATTACTGCTATTACTTACTGCCTTAGTTTGATTAGAAAACACATGTTTTATTAACTTTCTCTCCCATCACAAGAACATCATCTCAATGTAATTCTGTTTATTTATGTGACCTTTTATTTGACCAGGAAGTCTCATTGAGAAATCTCTTTTTCATGAGAGATCTGGCCAGGTTAGCAGCTGTATAGAACAACAAAAATCACAACACATTAAAATACAACACACAGTATGCAAAATATGTGCTGTATAAATCCACAATGAAAGACATTAAGAAAGCTTTTCAACCATTTGGCTTCTGCAGAAAAAAACAACGACTTTCCTCCTTCGCCACATGCCTTTTGATCAGGGGTACATAACTGGTGCGCATGCGCACCCAAAATAAATAATGCGCACCACATCAGACGACACGAGGCGCTTTTGCGTACCAACAGCTGGGACAGGAATTTCCAAGCTTTTATTTTTTAGCAAAAATAAAAAATAAAAGCTTAGACATCGAGGCTAGGAATTTACTTCCTGAAGCCACACTCACACAATCTCTCTAAAGCACGCGTCGGCCCCATGTACAGCCATTAGGCGCAGGGAGAGGAGACGCATTGCCTCGCTGCGTGCACGCAGCCAGCAGCGGCTGTTAGAGGCACTGATGAACACATCGTAGAGGTGCCGAATATGCCGTGAACGTCCAAATATGGCGGATAAAAGCAGCGCAGCACAGGGCACCAACCGTGGGGGGCTTCTCCTAACGGTGTGAGAGGAAAAAAACGGCGAAAATCGGCGGAATTTGGTAGCAGAGCGTCCTTTTCTTCTCGCGCAGAAACCCCCCCCCCCCCCCCGGACCATTTATTTGGTGCGCACCAAGTCACATCTCCAGGTTTTTTTCTGTTTTCTTCTTTTTTTTCTCCCGTAGGGTTTTTGTGCTATTTATGTATGTATTAGTCTAGTCTCTGTACATCACCGACACTGCACATCACTAACGGTGGGACAGTCAGTAACTTCTTCTCTTACGCGAAGCTCCACTCTTCTCCTCAATTCATCCAGAAACTACAAGGCACACAGTAGGACAGCGATATCAATCCGTCGCTTATCTTCTGAATCTTTAGTTGAGATGTGGCCTCCGTGTGTACTGTGTACGGCCATTGTTCTCAAAGTGGGGTCCGGGGACCCCCAGGGGTACTTGAGGGGGTTCCAGGGGGTCCCCAGCTAAATGATGTACAAATGGAACCAAATGGACCCTAACGGGTCCATTTGGTTCCATTTGTACACTCTCAGAGTTAAATTAACATTGATTTCACAATATGAATTGGGGTCCCAGAGGTATAAATGCCATTAAATGGGGGTCCGTAGCCTCTAATGCATGTCAAACTGGGGGTCCTTGAAATTAAAACGGTTGAGAATCACTGCTAGAGACGTAAAAAATCTTCTCTTATGGGGGTCCCTGGCATATCTTTTCAAATGGGGGTACGCGGGCTAATAAGTCTCAATTTGGGGGTCCTTGACATGAAAAAGTTTGAGAACCACTGGTGTACAGAATATTACTGACTCCCAAACCGCAACTCGTAACAAACGAGCCGCCACGCTCTTCAGACACCTCCTCCTCCTGTCCCTGCGTGATGACGTTTCACTTATATAGCCGTACCTCCAGTGGCCGGCCGGCGCCGTTGTGACGTACAGAAACGGTGCCAAAACAATAAATGAAAATACACAAAACATGTGTGCATGATGTGAAAAGATATGTATGTATGTGTGCCTACATTACCTACTGCACAATATCCTATATAACAGCAGGAATACAAAACTAGAAATTACTGTTCCTGAAGAAACAGCGTGGAATCGCAAAGATCCCACTATGCATATTCATAGTACATATTGTGATGTCAGTGTGACGCTTGACCAATGCACAATAATAATAGGTGCCAAAAAACGGGCGGAATGATAATAATAAATAGTGGGGAATAACTAACTGTGATCGCTATAGCGATCCCACAATAATTGCACTGCTAACACTGCTCTAGTCTGGATATTAACGTAGTTGTCTCAACTCCACTGTGGTTGCTGTGTTTTCTCTCTGAAGGTGCGGACCACAGCGCTGGCCTTCATAAAGCGCATGTATGAGAAGGACCAGCTCAGAGACTACATTGAGAAGTTTGCTCTCAACTACATGCAGCTCCTGGTCCATCCCAACCCTCCGTCTCTGCTGTTTGGAGCCGACAAAGACACAGGTGTGGATGGGATGGGAAAGGGAAGGGATGTGTGAATCAGTGTTGATTTTGACACAGCACATTTTGATTCAGTTTTAGTCATAGTCTTTTGAATAAAGTTCCATTTAGTTTTAGTCATATTTGAGTCATCTGATTGACGAACGTTAGTCTAGTTTTAGTCGACTAAATATCATAAGATAATAGTCGACTAAATCTACAGTTGATTTAGTTGACTAAAATGTATTTTGGCGGTGCCTTGATGGCGTCGTAATGGCTGATTTTATACTTGGTTGCGTGCTGAAAATAGCCGATCTACAAGCTCACAACGCGTCGCGCTGCGACGCGTTGTGAGCTTGTAGATCGGCTATTTTCAGAACGCAACACCCGAGCGCAACCAAACATAAAATTACTTGTCTTTTAGTTCTACTGGATCTCTTCTCCACTAGATCCCTCACTAACATTTTAGTCTAGTTTTTATTTGCTAACAAAATTGCCAATATATTTAATCTTAGTTTTAGTCGTCATAGCTTATTTGTTATTTAGTTTTTATGCAGTTTTCCTCAGTGTAAAAAGGTAGTCTACAAACATTTTTCGTCATAGTTTTAGTCGACGAAATCAACACAGGTTTCACCTGTGTGGGGAGGAGAACGTCATTAGAATGTCCTCAAAGTAAATACACTGAATTATCTATCTGACATTTGTATATATGTATCTTTACTGTATACAGTCTAAAAAAACGTTTTGACAATTTTAATATTGTGGAAAACGTCACATACGCCTATATATACTTTAATCATGGAGATTAAATCTTATATCTATCTGGTGTGTGAATGCAGAAGTGAACTTCCATCATTTTTAACCCCTTTCAACCTGGCATCCGTATTTGGGCCCCATTTTGGGCTACGCATGATAGGCAAACAATAAAAAATAATAGCAAAAAATGGCAGATCTACAAGCACACAGGCTTGTAGATCGGCTATTTTAACTTGTCGCACAGCAAAATACAATAGGGTAACTATCTATAACTAACGTTCTTCTCTTGCGTTTGGTGGACACAGAGGTGGCCGCTCCTTGGACAGAGGAGACGGTGAGACAGTGTCTCTTCCTCTACCTGTCCCTGCTGCCCCTGAACCACAGGCTGGTCCACGAGCTGGCCTCCGTCTACACCGAGGCCATCGCCGACATCAAGCGCAGCGTGCTCAGGGTCATCGAGCATCCCGTAAGTTTCACTCACATCCCCACAACAACACACTGTCTCACCGCCTCCTCTGTCCAAGGAGCGGAGATTTGAGTTTTTTCTGCCGAGTTATAGGGGTTTTAGAGAAGGAGATAGAACGGAAGCGGATGGTAGCCATGTTTTTTGGCACGGTGATCTATAAGGCCCCTCCTTCTCAGAATCACTGTGGGTGATTCCAGAGCTGCTTCCAGCCCCTCCCTTGTGGAAAAAAACAAAAAGACACCAAACACGGTTCAGACCGTGTTCGGCACCAAAGCGCTACTCTGTGAAAACACGGTTCAGACCGTGTTCGGCACCCGATGTGTTAATAAATTCTGATGAAGTGTTCGATTTTCTTCTGACATTATTTTGTTACTTAGATTAGATAGTCTTTATTATCCACGAGGGAAAATTGTTTTGCTCAGGTCAATCAATGCATACATTCAAACAAGACAATACATAAATAAACACCACGATTAAAACGCCTAGCAAAGTACTTCAATTCTATAAAAGATACAAATTCTGAACATTTAAAAGAGACTTACAATTAAGAAAGCAATGTCCTCTCCACACTTGTGTGAGTGCATGTATGTACAGTGGGTACGGAAAGTATTCAGACCCCCTTACATTTTTCACTATTCGTCAAATTGCAGCCATTTGCTAAAATCATTTAAATTCATTTTTTTTTCCTCATTCATGTACACACAGCACCCCATATTGACAGAAAAACACAGAATTGTAGAAATGTTTGCAGATTTATTAAAAAAGAAAAACTGAAATATCACATGGCCATAAGTATTCAGACCCTTTGCTCAGTATTGAGTAGAAGCACCTTTTTGAGCTAATACAAGTATTCATTAGCTCAAAAGTATTCAGACCCTTTGTTCAGTATTGAGTAGAAGCACCTTTTTGAGCTAATACAGCCATGAGTCTTCTTGGGAATGATGCAACAAGTGTTTCACACCTGGATTTGGGAATCATTTGCCATTCCCCCTTGCAGATCCTCTCCAGTTCTCTCAGGTTGGATGGTGAACAGCCATTTTTAGGTCTCTCCAGAGATGCTCAATTGGGTTTAAGTCAGGGCTCTGGCTGGGCCAGTCAAGAACAGTCACAGAGTTGTTCCGAAGCCACTCCTTCGTTATTTTAGCTGTGTGCTTCGGGTCATTGTCTTGTTGGAAGGTGAACCTTCGGCCCAGTCGGAGGTCCTGAATACTCTGGAAAAGGTTCTCGTCCAGGATATCTCTGTGAGAGCGGTAAAGAAGAACCCAAAGATCACTGTGGCTGAGCTCCAGAGATGCAGTGGGGAGATGGGAGAAAGTTCTAGAAAGTCAACCATCACTACAGCCCTCCACCAGTTGGGGCTTTATGGCAGAGTGGCCCGACGGAAGCCTCTCCTCAATGCAAGACACACGAAAGCCCACATAGAGTTTGCCAAAAAACACATGAAGGACTCCCAGAGTATGAGGAATAAGATTCTCTGGTCTGATGAGACCAAGATAGAACTTTTTGGCCTTAATTCTAAGCGGTATGTGTGGAGAACACCAGGCAGTGCTCATCACCTGCCCAATACAATCCCAACAGTGAAGCATGGTGGTGGCAGCATCATGCTGTGGGGGTGTTTTTCAGCTGCAGGGACAGGACGACTGGTTGCTGAGATGAATGCGGCCAAGTACAGAGATATCCTGGACAAGAACCTTTTCCAGAGTGTTGTTCAGGACCTCCAACTGGGCCGAAGGTTCACCTTCCAACAAGACAATGACCCGAAGCACACAGCTAAAATAACGAAGGAGTGGCTTCGGAACAACTCTGTGACTGTTCTTGACTGGCCCAGCCAGAGCCCTGACTTAAACCCAATTGAGCATCTCTGGAGAGACCTAAAAATGGCTGTCCACCAACGTTCACCATCCAACCTGAGAGGATCTGCAAGGGGGAATGGCAAATGATTCCCAAATCCAGGTGTGAAACACTTGTTGCATCATTCCCAAGAAGACTCATGGCTGTATTAGCTCAAAAAGGTGCTTCTACTCAATACTGAGCAAAGGGTCTGAATACTTTTGAGCTAATGAATACTTGTATTAGCTCAAAAAGGTGCTTCTACTCAATACTGAGCAAAGGGTCTGAATACTTATGGCCATGTGATATTTCAGTTTTTCTTTTTTAATAAATCTGCAAACATTTCTACAATTCTGTGTTTTTCTGTCAATATGGGGTGCTGTGTGTACATGAATGAGGAAAAAAAATGAACTTAAATTATTTTAGCAAATGGCTGCAATTTGACGAATAGTGAAAAATGTAAGGGGGTCTGAATACTTTCCGTACCCACTGTAAGTCCATGGAGCGTGTGTGTGTGTGTGTGTGTGTGTGTGCACGCGCGCGCCTGTGTGCCTGTGTGTGTGTGTGTGTGACTGTGTGTGTGTGCGTTTCTAAACTGTCACTTTACAAATGATTTTATGACATTGTTCAGTGTATTTTAGTCGTGTCTTCATTGTTTTGTCATTAGCTTTATCTGGTGAACAACAATAGCAGACAATAAACTATGAATGAAGGCTGCTTTATGCTGCT
This sequence comes from Gymnoscopelus microlampas, assembly GCF_963454915.1. NCBI lineage: Eukaryota > Metazoa > Chordata > Actinopteri > Myctophiformes > Myctophidae > Gymnoscopelus > Gymnoscopelus microlampas. The sequence goes on along the minus strand of NC_139954.1, from coordinate 48,199,030 downwards.
ATTGAAGTGGATCTTTAGATGAGTTGTTGTCACTGCTGTGTAGATCCGTGGGATGGGGATGAACTCTCCTGACCTTCTCCTCCTGGTGGAGAACTGTCCTAAAGGAGCAGAGACGCTGGTCACACGATGTCTCCACATCCTCACCGATAAAGGTACCACAACACATGTCCTTTCTTTGTTCTCCTCAATGTAGTCGTTATGGTAATGAATTCCTCCCCACACACACACACATATCTGTGTTGTCACTCTGCTGCTGTGTCCTACTGACTGTCCTGCCAGTGAGGAGCCCCCACCAGGAGGACATAGAGCCTCCGACCCGTTCTACTCCTCCCGCCCCAACACGCCCGTGTTCAGGAGGCTTATGTCTCCTGAACACGGGCCAATTGTGTTCGTATAGACCATACATGGGCAACAGGCGGCCCGGGGGCCACATGCGGCCCCCACCTTCACTTAATCCGGCCTGCAGGTTAATATCGGATTACTGATATATTATTGATTTCAGCTGTTACAACTCCAAACATGCAAACGTGACCCGCTTTAATTACTTCAGTCTATACTAGTAGCTTAATGACTAGTAATACAATTCTATTGTCTTTTTTTCATGTTAAGTTCATAACGTTAACATAAGTATAACTAAATGCATTTGAAATTAAATAAAAAATGTTACTTTTCAGGATTCCAATTCAAAAATAGCCAAAAAAGAATCTGGATTCCAATTCAAAAATGGCAAATATAGCAGATCTACAAGCTGAAAACGCGTCGTAGACGCGTTTTCAGCTTGTAGATCGGCTATTTTTGCTACTTTTATGTGACATCGAAAGGCGAAAAAAGTTACAATACTGAGAGACAGTATAATTATGCAATGTGGCCCTCTGGAGTGAGTGTGGGAATATAGTGGCCCTCTCCATCAACAAAGTTGCCCACCACTGGTATAGACGCTCAACAAAGCCAACCCCCAACCTTCGCGGTGGTGGGCAGGCACTTTACCACTGCGCCGCCCGAGCGCCAATGTCTTTAATTGATGTCTTTAAACAATGTTTGTATCACACTCTTGGGGTAAGTCTCAGTCCACTAGGCCTGTCCTCGACTAAGGATTTGTATTCACCTGTTTCCTAGTGTGTTTTCCACTTCCTGTCGATTTGATCCAATGAAATCCATTGAAACTGGTCAGATGACCAATGATATCCAATGAAATCGACAGGAAGTGGAAAACACACATCCTAGGAAACAGGTGAATAGTCGAATCTGATTGCCGACTAATTGCCAATAGTCGACTGGCAGTCAACTAAGGCAACACCCCATGATTCGACTGAGATTGGCAGTGGAATCAGTCTGATTCCACTGCCAATCTCTGCCAAACATGCAAAAAATATGTTATGCAATAGAGGAACATTCCATTTGGGCTGTCCCCTACAGCCCAAATGGAATGTTCCTCTATTGCATGACATATTTTTTGCTTAGTGTCTGATTTAACATATACTATTGGTTTCTCCCAATAAATCATGATGTATATCCTATTTTTGGCAAACTATTAGTTAATTAATATTAAAAAACTAGGCCAGTCTCTCAGTCGAATAATTAAAAAAATAAAACGTTTTTAAAATATTTTTTTAATATAATTCGATTAAGACATTGGCAGTCGACTCAGACACCCCTCGACTAATTAGTCGACTATTAGACTACTAGAGGTCAGGCCTACAGTCCACCAGTAGATTGAACATGAAGTTCATATGAGTCACTTATATTGTGTTTGGATGGGGTTTATCTGAGTTGCTGGGAGGAAAGCAGAGAGAGGACTGAATGGGATCCAGACAGAGGGAAGAGGGGAAGCAAAGAGTAAAGTTTTCCTGTCTTAATCTCGTGTTCCTCCAGTGCCTCCGTCTCCTGAGCTGGTGGAGCGGGTGAGGGATCTGTATCACAAACGTGTGCCAGACGTCCGCTTCCTGATCCCCGTCATCAACGGCCTGGAGAAGGTAAAGAGAGTGGTCCATAACACAGTCATGACCTTATGATAATACAATGTAGGCATTAAGCAGACGCTCTTTATCCAGACTTTCAATAAGCAAGGTAAACACATACATAGAATGCAGAGAGACAGTGTAGTCAAGTGCCTCTGTAAACTAGGAGCACAGCTAGACTAGATTGTGGTTCTCAAACTTTTTCATGTCAAGGGACCCCCAAACTGTTTTATATTTGGCAGGACCCCAAAAATATCAGATGTACAAGCTTGTACATCTGATTCTTTTTTTAATAGCGTATAGATAAAGTGGTTAAAATAAGCGTGATGCTATGTTAACTACTTTTGCTGGGGACCCCCTGGAACCCCCTCAAGGACCCCACTTTGAGAACCAATTAACTGTACATCGAAACTATAGGATACCAGGTAAACAATGAACCTAGCATCTTGCCCCTGCCTGGATGGATGCTCAGTCAGTAGGTGCACACAGACCATAATGCACCTTGAGAGCCCAAGGACCCGGCGCCGGGTTCAAATTTGACCCCCATCTTGTCTCAAACGTCTCTCCTCTCTCTGCTCTTGGTTTCCTGACCTATCAGAATAAAGCATTAAAAAAAACACAATTCAGCTATTGTGTACCGTTTACAATCCATGATTTGGTGATGGTGTGTTTGTTGTGTTTTGTTTGGTACAGAAAGAGGTGATTCTGGCTCTTCCTAAACTGATCAAACTCAACCCCATCGTAGTGAAAGAGGTCTTCAACCGCCTGCTGGGAACGCAACACAGTAAGACTCAAATGGCCTACATACTGTATATGTATGTACAGTATGTGTGTCTCTTTGTTCACTTCTCTTTCCTTCATTTTTTCTCTATTTAAATCTTCTCTTGTCCATATGAACAGATACCATATTGTGCATTAGACTCACCCACTAACCAGGGACTAGTTTAGTACTTCAATAAGTACAGTCCAACTGCTGTTTCAAATTAGCCTCATAATCCATTTAACACGTTGAGACCTGAAGCCGATTCTACATGTCTCCTAAATCTCAACAGTATTCTGAAAAACGTATGTTTTTATGTCAGTGGTGCTCAATCTTTTTCATGTCAAGGACCCCCAAAATGATATGTATTTGGCCGCGGACCCCCATCAAAATATTTTGTTCCAGGGACCCCCCAGAAGCAACGATTTGAGTTAAAAATGTTCGCTTTAAAAATATATATATTCAAAGATTTGCACACATTTTTACGATTTAAAAAAAATAGCAGATCTACAAGCTCGTAGCGCGGCACTCGGTGCGGCACTATGAGCTTGTATATCTGCTATTTTTGAATAGCCCAAATTGTAAAATATTGCTTTTTAGCTCAAATCTAAAAATGACACAGTTCCAGGTCTTAATGGGTTAAGACCGGGAACTCATCTGTGTCATAACATTTCTTTGGCTTTTCAAAAATAGCAGATATACAAGCTCATAAGATTATATATATACGAGCAATTTTTTTGAGAAATCGTGATATTTTTTTTGGCGGGGGCTAATCTTTCAATATATATACTGTAATGTTTTAAAGCGAAAAAAAAAATTACTCCCAATCTGTGCTTTTGGGGGGGTCCCTTGAACAACATATTTTGAGATGGGGCTCCGCGGCCAAATACATATCATTTTGGGGGTCCCTTGACATGGAAAAGTTGGAGCACCACTGATAGAGCAACATACTGTTAGGATTTAGAAAACATGGTTAGATTTGTATTTGGCTGCGGATCTCAAAATATGTTGTTCCAGGGACCCCCCAGAAGCAAAGATTTGAGTTAAAATTGTTAGCTTTAAAACTACATACATTCAAAGATTTGCACACATTTTCAAGATTTTTCAAAAATAGCAGATCTACAAACTCATAGCGTGTGTGTGTGTGTGTGTGTGTGTGTGTGTGTGTGTGTGTGTGTGTGTGTCTCAGGTGAGGGCAGTTCGTCCATGTCTCCTCTCACTCCAGGAGAGCTGCTCATCGCTCTACACAACATCGACTCCACCAAATGTGACATGAAGTCCATCATCAAAGGTCAGTCACACATAGTTACAATAGTGTGTGGTGTGTATTTCTGTGACGTTTACAATACATATATGTGACAGAAATAAACGAGGTGAACGTTGTCTCTGGCTGCAGCCACCAACCTGTGCTTCGGGGAGAAGAACGTGTACACCTCAGAGGTTCTGGCGGTGGTGATGCAGCAGCTGATGGAGCAGTGTCCTCTGCCCATGCTGCTGATGAGGACGGTCATCCAGTCCCTCACCATGTACCCCCGCCTGGGCGGCTTCGTCATGAACATCCTGTCACGACTCATCGTCAAGCAGGTCAGTCCTGGTCTCTATACCGCCTCCCCCTGGTCAGCCGGGGCGCCTGATGGAGGGGAAAGAAACCGGTTGGAATAACGTGGTTCCTTCCACGCGCTACGTCCTACCGGGGAAACTCCCCCCTGTCAGGTGATAAGAAGCTACGTCCTACAGGGGAAACTCCCCCCTGTCAGGTGATAAGAAGCTACGTCCTACCGGGGAAACTCCCCCCTGTCAGGTGATAACAAGCTACGTCCTACCGGGGAAACTCCCCCCTGGCAGGTGATGTGAAACGGTGTGCTCACTCCTCATGCATTGAAGGAGGCATGAGCTCAGTTCAGGGCTCTCCCCAGGCTGGCAGAGGGAGAGTAGCGCCCAGGATTACAGCTTAGGCAATTGGCACTGGGTGAAAAAATGGGTTATAAAATTCGTGGGATAAAAGAAAATCAGTTAATGTAGAGAGGGGGGGTACATACCCCCCCTCTCTACATTGGCTGATGTAGATCGAAGACGAGGGAAAGCAGTTCAAGTACAGAGCCGGTTAAGCCGAATTTATACTTTGTCGTATGAAGGTCAATTCTTAATTTTATTGACCAAATAGCCGTTATGTATTTCTATGTTGTATTGATACTTTTACTTATGTAAAATAAATCTGAGTTCTTCTCCCACCACTGGTAACAAACAAATGTTCTCTCTGGGTTTTAATCAAGTTCTGTTTGATCTTTTGGCTTTAAATGTCACATCCTCACCATGGTAACGGTGGTGTTTTGATTTGATTGATTGACAGGTGTGGAAGTATCCCAAGGTGTGGGAGGGTTTCGTGAAGTGCTGCCAGCGGACCAAGCCCCAGTCCTACAGCGTCCTGCTGCAGCTGCCCTCGGCCCAGCTGACCAGCGTGTTCGAGCGCTGTCCCGAGATGAGGGAGCCTCTGCTGCAACACGTCCACTCCTTCACCCCTCACCAGGTACAACACGTCCACTCCTTCACCCCTCACCAGGTACAACACGTCCACTCCTTCACCCCTCACCAGGTACAACACGTCCACTCCTTCACCCCTCACCAGGTACAACACGTCCACTCCTTCACCCCTCACCAGGTACAACACGTCCACTCCTTCACCCCTCACCAGGTACAACACGTCCACTCCTTCACCCCTCACCAGGTCAGGAGGTCGTCTCATCTCGTCTCACAAGCCCAGACTGTTGACCTCCCCCAAAATGGGACGGAAGCAATATTTAAAACATTTTAACTCATTGAGTGCCATTAACGTGTTTGACGTGTTTTTGAAATAATAATGAAAAAAAAAAAAAACATGTTCAGAACCCAAGATATCATCATCTGAAGATGTGCAGCTCCATCCACTCCTTGTTTAACTTAGAACTGAAAAAGGCTGTATCTCGCTTCCTAAGCACTTTTTGTTTTCTGTGAAAAAAACTCTGGCACTTTTCAGAATCAATTCTGAAATAATTCTGGCAATCCTGGCACTCAGTGAGTTAACTCAAATCTTTGCTTCTGGGGGTCCCTGGAACAATATATATATATATATATATATATATATATTTTTTTTTTTTCAACTGTTAGGATTCAGAAGACATTTGTAGAATCCCCCAGAAGCAAAGATTTGAGTTAAACATTTTCACTTTAAATATATATATATATTCAAAGATTTGAAATGAAACATGATTTTACCGATTTTTCAAAACATAACAGATCTACAAGATCGCAGCTTGGTACTCGGTGCCGTGCTATGAGCTTGTAGATCTGCCATTTTGAATATAGCCAAAGTATAAAATAATACTAATAGAAATCTAAATAATCAAAGCCTATGATAGCTTTGCTGCTTGACACTCACTTACAGCAACACACTTTTAGACATTATATGATATTCATAATGTTGGAGCTTCCCAGTAAAACCACATCCTTGTACTGGTGTACAACATTTATGTAGCACTTTTCTAAGTACCCAAGGATGCTTTACATGGGGGCATGAGAAAAGAACAAAGAAAAACAACTTTTTATCACATCGGGTGCCGAACACGGTCTGAACCGTGTTTACACAGAGTAGCGCTTTGGTGCCGAACACGGTCTGAACTTGGTCTTTTCGTTTTTTTCGTTTTTTTCCACACGGGAGGGGCTGGAGCAGCTCTGGAATCACCCTAGGCGATTCTGAGAAGGAAGGGCCAGATGGATCACTGTGTCAAAAACATGGCTCCCCATCCGCTTCCGTTATTATCTCCTTCTCTAAAACCCCTATAACTCCCAAACTTTTTACGTTGGGTAAAACGACTATGGGCGATCGCTTTGCCGTTGTGACCCGCGTGAAAGATCGTTCCAGGCATTAGCCAGGACCATCGGGCAAAATGCACGCATGCTTTTTTTCACATGGAATGCACGTCGTGGAGTCTACAGCTTAAACGTGAGACAGCTCAATGGTGAGATTTCAGCACCGAACGTAATCTGTTATTATAAAATGCTGGCACCCAATGTGTTAAGGGGAAAAAAACACAAGAAAGGGCTAAGACTAAGGAATCAAATCAATTAAAACAGTGGAATGCAGATGCTTCAAAACCATAAGAAAACATTGGTTTTGTTGGTGTGAGCGTCTCCTCAGGTGGATCGACAACAATGTCCAGTCCTTCTTTCTGTAATCCATTCAACTTTTATTTATATGTTTTACAGGCATGCCCAGAAAGATTCTGTATGGGGTCTAAAACTCTGCACTGAATGTCGGCCCTGTTCTAATGTTGAGTTGTATTGTGTGTGTGTGTGTGTGTGTGTGTGTGTGTGTGTGTGTGTGTGTGTGTGTGTGTTTGTGTGTGTGCGAGAACAGCAAGCCCACATCCCCACCTCCATCATGTCTGTCCTGGAGGCTGACAGGAAGGCCCAGGAGCCAGAACCCACTCCTCCTCCTCCGGCCGCCGTGGAGACCAGAGAGGTGACGGAGGAACAACAACAACACGCCACGGACCACCTGAGGCATCAGAAACCTGCTCCTGTCCCTGTCCCTGCTCCTCGCCCCGTCCCAACGGTATGTATGAACAAAATAAACACTCAACAGTAGGCGGCCGCACACTTAACACTTAAACCTTGAATACCTGAAAATCGTCTCTGTCCGGTGGAAATCTTTTATGTCAAAAACCTTTTCAGGAAATGGAACGAAAATCGTCAGAAATAGTTAAAATAGCCACACCCATTTCACATGCTGTCAATGCACTGAATGGGACATTATCTTGTATGGCTCAGTAGGTGTTTTGTATAAAGTATAGTTTAGGACCGCAACAGAGGCGCGCCGTCTCAAGCCAACTTGAGCCACGAGAGGCACCACCGAGCGAGCTAAAGTGAGCGAATTGCCGTGCCGAACGTTACGAAGTTCGCTTGAGCTGACTCAGCGCCGTCCGAGTTATGTACTCTATAGGTACAGATAGAGTTATGTACAGATAGAGTTATGTACAGATAGAGTTATGTACCGATCAGAGGTCGCTAGTCTGATAATTGCCGGTTTTGACCGATTTTTTATGACAAAGACCGTAAAAAATTAATCTGAAATGCCCAATTGTGTGCAGTGCCCTTTGATTAGAAAATGCATTCAAACGCAATTGATTATTGAGAAACAACACGCAGCATGCGCAAATGGTAATGTAGGTAATTCATGTATTTGTGTAAGATGACCCTGCTATATAAAATGTGTGTATTATGATGGTTCATGTTCAAATAGCTCAATCCAAAATATAATGCTGTAGGCCTAAAGTGTTAGGCTGTATTTACACACCTGCTTGTCATTAATGCATAAAAATAATTATGACCGTTATTTTTGTCAGATGTCCGATAAATTTGAATCCTGCCGGACATTGGGACCGGCAGATTAGAATCCTAGCGCGACCCTTGGTACCGATAGGCACAGAATCCTAAATCATGTTTGGGGTTGAGCGTTTGCCCCAACTTTCATCAATCGCCGGTAGGTCAGTATCTCACCAATCAATAGTCTGATTAAACATGATAATGTCCCAGTTCAGTGCAATGATAGCATCCGAAGCCGGTGAAATAGCAGATCTACAAGCTCACAATGTGTCGCGATGCGACACATTGTGAGCTTGTAGATCGGCTATTTTCACCATTTTTGCGTGACACTGTTGTATGATGAAGTAGAGCATTAATTGACGAGAAAACATTTAAAAAAAAAGTTTCTACCTGTCAGCAACGATACTCATAATGTCTATTTGAACGATCATTCCTGAATCCCTCGCTTTCCTCGTTCTCCTCTCGTTCCTCCATTTTGTCGTCATCCTCCTCAACGTCTTGTGCCATTTCGTGCGTATGACAGGTTGTGGCCCCGCCCATCGCCGTGGCTATCCCGGCGGCCCCGGCTGTGGTAGAGATCGTTGTGAAGGAGGACCAACCAAAGCCGGTCCAGAAGCCGCAGCCGGCGCCAGCGCCTGCGCCGGCGGCCATCAGCACCCAGGAGGACCCAGAACCAATGGAGCAGGGGGATCCAGAACCAGCCGGTCAGGAGGACGCCAGTAACACTGTAACACAGGTAACGTGTCTCAACCTTGTGGGCTGCAAAGGGTACTGCACGTGGGCTCCCTAAATAATTGACTAAACAACATTAATATTAAAGGACGACTTCACCCATTTTCAACCTATCTACATATAATTAATTGGTCCTCACTAATGTTTGTGATAAAATGGTACCATTGTCTTATACTCAGTCTGTGTCTCAGAGGAGGGCTGTGGACACTTCAGAGTCCCGTCTACCAGTGACATCATCGATGGGGAATCCAAGCTAATAGAAACTGCAGGCTTTCTATAGAGGATATGCGTGTGACATCATCATCAAACCCGGAAGTTATGCCGGAATGCCTACTGAGTGTCAAAAAAATACTTTCTGGCCTTGACAGCCCATGCATCCAAACAGAAAAGTCATATCTGTTTGCATTAAACAACATTAAACAATGTTAAACTCACTTTGCATGTTGCTTTGCCACTCTCTTTGCCACTCGATGTGCCATTCACTTTAAGCATGCGCATATCCTCTATTCCTGGAAAGTTGCAATGCAATAATAGAAGCCATTGTTCTCACGTTAATAAAAATCTAAATTATAAACTTGAAATCTTGCCTAACGATGATGTCAATGGGTGAAGTCGTCCTTTAAGTGATGCCAATAAAGTGCACTACGTAGTGGGTTTCTGTTGATCCCAGCCGGAACACTGAATGGTGTTAGTAATAATGCAGGCCATAAGGCAAGCACAAACAAATACATATGAGGGCAACAGGTTAAGAAGATAAATATATGGTAATGCTAATAACTGTTCTATTGTGGATAATTATGTACAGTGGGCATTCAGCCTGGGCTCTTCATTGGTAATGTTATTAAGCCGTAAGGCTCTCTCATTGGTAAACACCCTCCCTGACCTCGACCACACCAAACCCTTGTCCAGAGACATTGTTGCCTCGATGCATGTAACATTAACGAGCATCAACGAGTGTCAGCTGGACACACACACACACACACACACACCCCTCCCCTCTGCAGGGGGTATTGCGATATAGTATGATGTCACAACGATACATATTATGGTCACGTTTTAATATAGCGAGACGATATATTGTGACACCCCTAATTTGTGTGTTTAAAAACACAAACGACTATAAAAGCTTGGATCATTGATGCTAGTCTACTCTAAAGCATTGACATCATCATTACATCGTATGACTCATAAAATCAACCTGGGTTTGAACCATATTAACGTTGTAACCATTTGATTGGCTGGGCCAGGGGGCCTAACGGTGCGTTTTAACAGCGGGCGACTCTCGGGCGATCGCGGGCGACATCGTCCAAAAGATAAAGAAAGTCTATGAGAGCCGGCGATCGGGCGAAGTGGGCGGGGGGGCGATGAAAGATGGATTTTCTTTATCTTTTGGACGATGTCGCCCGGCATCGCCCGAGAGTCGCCCGCTGTTAAAACGTACTGTTAGGGCTTGTGCTTGTACAGCTATACTCTGGGAATGGAACCTTCTAACTCTAGCCAGCGTTGGTTGGTTCCCACGCCTTTAGCCGTTGAGCAATATACATGAGCGCCATAATCACAAGTGTGTGTTTGTTGTTAAGGTGGAACAGACATAATCATAAGTGTGTGTGTGTTGTTCAGGTGGAACAGACATAATCATAAGTGTGTGTGTGTTGTTAAGGTGGAACAGACATAATCATACGTGTGTGTTTGTTGTTCAGGTGGAACAGACATAATCATAAGTGTGTGTGTGTTGTTAAGGTGGAACAGACATAATCATAAGTGTGTGTTTGTTGTTAAGGTGGAACAGACATAATCATAAGTGTGTGTGTGTTGTTCAGGTGGAACAGACATAATCATAAGTGTGTGTTTGTTGTTAAGGTGGAACAGACATAATCATAAGTGTGTGTTTGTTGTTAAGGTGGAACAGACATAATCATAAGTGTGTGTGTGTTGTTAAGGTGGAACAGACATAATCATAAGTGTGTGTTTGTTGTTCAGGTGGAACAGACATAATCATAAGTGTGTGTTTGTTGTTCAGGTGGAACAGACATAATCATAAGTGTGTGTGTGTTGTTCAGGTGGAACAGACATAATCATAAGTGTGTGTTTGTTGTTCAGGTGGAACAGACATAATCATAAGTGTGTGTGTGTTGTTCAGGTGGAACAGACATAATCATAAGTGTGTGTGTTTGTTGTTCAGGTGGAACAGACATAATCATAAGTGTGTGTTTGTTGTTCAGGTGGAACAGACATAATCATAAGTGTGTGTTTGTTGTTCAGGTGGAACAGACATAATCATAAGTGTGTGTTTGTTGTTCAGGTGGATCAGACATAATCATAAGTGTGTGTTTGTTGTTCAGGTGGAACAGACATAATCATAAGTGTGTGTGTGTTGTTCAGGTGGATCAGACATAATCATAAGTGTGTGTGTGTTGTTCAGGTGGAACAGACGCCGTCGCCGCAACCGCAGAAAGCCGAGGAAGCGATGGAGACGTCTCGCCCCGAGGCCTCGGTCTCCCCGGAAGCAGGAAATGATGTCACACAGGAGCGCAGCGGCGAGCCTGAGGCGGACGCCGAGCCCGGAGCCGAGGAGGCCGACTGAAGATGAAATGCACTTCACCAACCACTTGTACTTAACCCATTAAGGCCCGGGAACGCATCTGTGTGTCATTGTAAGATTTCTTTGGGCTATTCAAAAATTAGCAGATCTACAAGCTCATAGCGCGGCACCGAGTGCCGCGCTATGAGCTTGTAGATCTGCTATTTTAGAAAAATCTTGGAAATAATGTGCAAATCTTATATATATTTTTAAAGCAAACGTTTGTAACTCAGATCTTTGCTTCTGGGGGATTCTACAAATGTCTTCTTTAAATCCTAACTGTTTTTTTTTTTTTACTTTGTTGCTACAAAGTTCTCAAACTTTTTTTCATATCAAGGACCCCCAAAATGATATGTATTTGGCCACGGACCCCCATCTCAAAATATTTTTCAAAAATAGCAGATCTACAAGCTCATGAAGTGACACAGATGCGTTCCCTGGTCTTAATGGATTTACATGAGATGAAACTGTCTGCTTTGGTTTTTGTTTTCATATTTCTATTCGTTAAATTTGTGAGTACATTTTTTTGTTGGGGGGGGGGGGAGAAAAGATACATTTGTGCGTGAAAGCATTCCATTTAAGTTGGAGAATAAATAAATAAAAGGTCATCTGTGTTGTCTCTTTAAGTTGTGTTAATGCTGCTGTTCCACAGCTCAACTTGGTCTGATTTTCACCGGGAACACATCTGTGTCATCTTTTGATTTCTATGGCCATTCAAAAATGGCAGATATACAAGCTCATAGCGCGGCACAGACTATGAGCTTGTAGATCTGCATTTTCTTTTTGAAAATGTGTGCAAATCTTTAGTTTGAATATATATATATATATATATATTTTAACTCAAATCTCTGCTTCTGGGGGATTCTACAAGTGTCTTCTAAATTCTAACTGTCTTTTTCTTTTAAAAGTGTGTTGCTATAATATCAGTGGTTCTCAAACTTATTCATGTCAAGGAGCCCCTAAATCAGGGGTCTTCAACGTTTTCAGGCCAAGGACCCCCTAGCTGAGAGAGAGGGATAAAGCAGGGAGTGGGACCCCGTCTATATTGTATAAAATTGTGTTTCAGATTCAACTTTTTTTTGTTTACGTGGTCTGCTATTTTTCCCCTGTACACCTAAACCACTTTGCCAAAAATAGCCGATCTACAAGCTCACAACGCCTCGCGCTGCGAGGCGTTGTGAGCTTGTAGATCTGCTATTTTTTGGTAAAAGTTCTCCTCAAAAAAGGGATGTTAGGGTTCAAGTGGTTAAGGAAAAAAAAGATATCACAAAGATTTAGCGGACCCCCTGTAGTAACTCTGAGGACCCCCTATAGGGGTCCCGGACCCCCTGTTGAAGACCCCTGCCCTAAATGATATGTATTTTGTTTTGTCCGGCGACACTGTCAGTAAAATTATTTTCAATCATGCATCCACAAGTCACCGCCTGTGAGATGATCCTGTGACCTGTGAGTTCAGACAGATCTGTCATGATGCTTCTCTTCTTTGTGTTGGACGTCAGAGTAATCCACTGAGGAGCCAGTGGTCTGAGTGGTGGAAGAAGCACTCAAATGTTTAAGTAAAAGTATCAATACTGCAATGTAGAAGTACTCTGTAGTAGTAAAAGTCTGGAATTCAAAATGATATAATGATAAAAAAAAGTATTGGTGTCATAGATTGGCAATTTTCAAATAGCTGATGTATAAAATTGGGCTGAAGTGGTTAATGTTTTTTAATATAATAATTAATATCTGCAAACTAAGTAACTAAAGTTGTCAAATAATTGTAGTAGAGTAAAGTACAATATTTGCCTCTTGTGATTAAGTGGAGTAGAAGTAAAAGTACTGAAAACTGGAAATACTGCAGTAAAGTGAAAAGAAAAAAAAAAACTCAAAATTGCATTTAAATATAGTACTTGAGTAAATGTACTTAGTTACTCTAGTCTAGTCTCCAGCATTGTCATTGTCAAGACAGTCATTGCAGTGTCTGATGACCAGCCTCCTGAGACAATCGGACCAATCAGCGCACTCAACGTGATAGCGGGGCGTGGTCTGCTGGCTTGTGGACGGAAACAAAATGACGCGTTACACTGAAACCGGTTACCTATCGAATGTTGTGACGCCGGGGTGCCTGTAGCCTCTGGTTCTTCAGAGCGCTAGTGAGTTCTCTCTAACTGCTCTGCTCATCGCCATAGTTCACATGACGCTCGTCTGTCACATGCGTCATGGCGCAACTTGTTCCTGGTTTTGTAAATTTCTACATTTACAATCCGTACATCTACATAAACGTTCACATTTCAAATATAACGTACTGACCCCACGACCATAGATGTAAGAAGTTGAAACGCTTGGGCCTAAGTATCCGTATCTTCCGTTTTGTTCAATAAAAAGCATTTTAATCCGACTGGTGGCCATTTTCTCAAATGTCCTTCATATGCTTTCAACTACGCGACCCTATTTGCTGGCAGGTGTATTGCACGCTGATGCATTATAACTCTATGAGAAAATGGCCACCAATCAGATTAAAATGATTTTTTATTGAACAATACGGAAGATGCAGGTACTTAGACTCACCCGTTTCAACGTGTTATATTTGTGGTCGTCGGGTCAGCACTTTATATTTGAAATATGAACGTTTATGTAGATGTACGGGTTGTAAATGGATAAATCACAAAAACCAGGAACAAAGTTGCGCCATGACTGTCATATGACAAGTTATGTTTTAGGGCCGCTCTCAAATAATGTTATTTATAGACCCCTTAAAAACGTGAATTTCCTGAAAAGTTAATATTTTGGACATTGCTGATTTCTGTCCGACAGCAGATATATTCATTAATATTATATTATTATACATATTATAGTGTACGACAGCAGAGATATTATTAATATAAATTAAAAGAATCCATTCATATAGAATTATATATAATATAGAATCTATTATAGAACTAGTTGAATAATAATATATATTATATATATATATATATATATATATATATATATATATATATATATATATATATATATATATATATATATATATATATATATATATATATATATATATATATATATATATATATATATAATATCGCACTCCATAAATAGCAGATCTACAAGCCCACAAGGCGTAACGGAGGCCACTCATTGTGGGCTTGTAGATCTGCTACTGTTTTCTGTTTTCTTTGGAAAATGGCCCCTGTCTAAGTCCTAACCTAACCTACCCCCCCCCCCCCCCCCTCTCTCCTTCTCCTTTTGTACATATTTCTCACTCTTCATACCAGTAACCTGTAAACTGATTGTATGACATTCTATAGTAGTTGTGTATATCTGTCTGTCTCTTATATGTCATCATGATTTGTGTGCATGGGGAACTCATTTGAAACAAGCTCAGTGCTTTTATGAGTCTTCCAGTTTAGTAGACCTTGTATTGTGAATTTGTACTTCCATGTACTGTTGTTCTCATGTCTTACTAAATAAAGTACATCAATCAATCAATCAGAAGCCCACTGCCTGGTTTCTCTTCTCAGTCAGAAAGGAAAACGGCTCAGTGTCGCCCTCCTGTGGTTCATCATGACCTCAGCACTCTGAGCTCTGAGATGTCATTGTGATGCAAAATGCACTAAAAAGTGGATAATAGCGCCATCTGGTGGTTGATCTACCAACTCTATGTCATTTAGTAAAGTGTTTTTATTTATTATTAGAGTTACTGTAATAACTTTTTATAATAAACGATTAGTGATTATTTAACCTAACTGTTGGACTCATTAAAATAAAAACAGTTTTACAACAAATGAAGGACGTTTCATTAGAGGAGCTAGCTAGCTAGCTAGCCTAGCAGGCTAACTGCTAGCCTAGCATGCTAACATTCTACCGGATGTAAACACAGTCACGTGATGTCAAAGGCGAACGCTCTTCTGTCTACTTCCGGTAAAGGGTTTTCAAAATAAAATCAATCATTGCGTGTCAAGTTACGCGTCAACAGTTCTGACGTCAGTCAAGTGTTTCCGCTTTCTTTTCAAAATAAAACCAGAAGTCTTGTATAGAGCACTGCGCTTGCGCAGTTTGTGTTAGCTTTAGCTATTGTTAGCCTTATTTTATCTTCATGCTATTATAATGTGTTACGTATTTTATTGTTGTTCTAAAGGATAGAAGGTTATTTAATACAAACTGTCGATTGAAATGAAGAAAGTTTTACAACAAATACAGGCTTGTTTTTACATCATCTGAGAAGATAGCTGTTAGCTAACTAGCTGGCTAGTTGATGTAAACACAGTCAGGTCTCAGAATTTAACAGAGATTTCCGGTGTGTTACACTGAAATTGATAATTTATGGAATTCTGTGACTGGGTACTGCGGCTGCGCCGTTGTCGAAAATTGCCGAGCTACAAGCTTTACGGATCGGCTATTTTCGGCGCGTCGTCATCGTACGGTGAATAAGGAAGGCATTCTGCTTTCTATTTACTGTTCTGTGCTCACATCCTGTCTACAGCCCGCCTACTGTATCCGGTCATTTGTTCATGCTTTTAAACTCGCACACAACCCGTTTCCGTATCCTTTCTAGACCGGATGCACAGGGTTATGATGGAACATCAAGTTGGTTCAGTAAGCGGAAGTTCAATCATAGTTCATAGCGTTCGCTGTGACAGAATTTTATTTTATTTTGAAGAGCAACCGGAAGTTCTCTAATGGTTGACAGCGCTGACTTAACAGACATGTTTGCTCATTTTCACCACAGGAGGGCAGCAAAGCCTAGATTCTGCTGATATATTGTGCATTGAGCTGAAAATGAGGATAAATCAGCTCTGCTCATAGAGCCAACATTACACTGCCGTGAGAGGTCTCCGTCTTTAGTCAAAATAAACTAAAGTACTTCACTACTCACTGAAACAAAGGCTGTTTTGTGTTGTTTAAAGTCTATTGTCCAGGGTGGGAGGCCTCTCAGGACCCCACATTCTCTGTAGAATACACTTTATGGGCATAAATGTAAATATGTCCGACAGATGTAAATTATTAATTTTATTCTACTGCGCCCCCTACAGATCTGGTCGATGGTAATTTACATTGACCAGATCTGTAGGGAGCGCAGTGGAACAATTAAGTACTTTTACTTCTACTCCACTACATCTCAGAGGCAAATGTTGTACTTTTTACACCGCTGCAATTATTTGACATCTTTAGTTACAAGTTACTTTTTAGATTTAGATTACTATTACAAAACATATACAGTTATATACCGTTTTTTTTTTTTTTTTTTTTTGTAATTTCACTGTGAGACGACAGAAAAACGCAACCACGACCGGATTCAATAGGTCACTAATTCCGATGTAACACCTGCCACAGACACACCACAGAGAGGAGAGGCTGAAGTCCAGGTTTGGGTTTGGATTTATTTCAGTAAATAACAGCTAAATAGTGAAATATTAAACAATGACAATAACATTAACAGTTAAATAGTGAAATATTAAACAATGACAATAACATTAACAGTTAAATAGTGAAATATTAAACAATGACAATAACATTAACAGTTAAATAGTGAAATATTAAACAATGACAATAACATTAACAGTTAAATAGTGAAATATTAAACAACAACAAGTCCGATTCAGGATACATGAATTAAAACTCTGGTTCTGGTCGAGCCATAACTCTTAATGTGTTGTGTGGTGTTACAGTGAAAGCTGTGAACCTACAGTAAAGTGTGTACAGTTGTTTGATCCAATGAGAGCTGATAGCTATATATTATATTATATACTACGTATTATATTAGATATTTTTATTTTATATTATATATTATAAGAATATATGTTATATTATATATTATATATTATATTAAGTGGTGTAAAGTTACTAAGTACATTTACTTAAGTACAATGTTGAGGTATGTTTAAGTTTGCTGGAGTATTTACAATTTTCAGTACTTTTGCTTCTAGGCCACTACATCTCAGAGGCATATGTGTGTGTGTGTGTGTGTGTGTGTGTGTGTGTGTGTGTGTGTGTGTGTGTGTGTGTGTGTGTGTGTGTGTGTGTGTGTGTGTGTGTGTGTGTGTGTGTGTGTATATATATATATATATATATATATATATATTACTTGTTAGTATTGATACTTTTACTTAAGTAATAAATGTGAGTACTTTTTCCACCACTGATTATATTATGTGTCCAGGTGTTCATAATGAGAGCTAATAGCTATAGCCTATATTACAGTGGTTCTCAAACTTTTTCATGTCAAGGACCCCCAAATTGACACTTATTAGCCCGCGGACCCCCATTTGAAAAGATTTGCCAGGGACCCCCATAAGAGAAGATTTTTACGGCTCTCTAGCAGTGATTCTCAACCATTTTAATTTCAAGGACCCCCAGTTTGATATGTATTAGGCGACGGACCCCCATTTAATGGCATTTATACCTCTGGGACCCCAATTTATATTGTGAAATCAATGTTAATGTAACTCTGAGAGTGTACAAATGGAACCAAATGGACCCGTCAGGGTCCATTTGGTTCCATTTGTACACTCTTAGAGTTACAGAACCATAAGGGTCCATTTGGTTCCTATAAATCATTTAGCTGGGGGCCCCCTGGTATCCCCTCAAGTACCCTGATGTCAGGACAGCAGAGTCACTGCCCATCTTTCGCCGCAGGCTGAAAACCCACCTCTTCAGGAAACACTACCCTTCCTCTTTGCCTGGCCTACTTGTTGTTAACTAGTTGTAGGAACTATTGTTGTATTGTTGTATTGGATCTATTAGCTCGTGCTCATTTGATTTGGCTATTTTATCTCATGTGTTTATGAAAGTAGGTAGCTGATATATTGCACTTTTACCTTAGCGCTAGGTATACTCTTGGTTGCTTGTTTTTACAGGAAATGCACTTAAGACCTCTGGTGATTAGTAGTTTCGTTCCCTACCTATGTTGAATGCACTTATTGTAAGTCACTTTGGATAAAAGCGTCTGCTAAATGACTGTAATGTAATGTAATGTACCCCTGGGGGTCCCCGGACCCCACTTTGAGAACCAATGGCCTGTATTATATATATATCAGTGCTATATATGTTATATTATTATATAATATGTATTCTATATGATGTTGACCCATCCAGGTGTTCACAATGAGAGCGGTGGTCCTGGCAGCAGGATACGGCACCAGGCTGCAGAGAGACCTGGAGAGAGACACCAGCGGTCAGTTCAGCCATCTGTCCGGCAGAGCCAAGCCTCTGCTGCCCGTCGGACACCAAGCTTTAATATCACACTGGGTCCATGCTCTGACCTCTGCTGGCTGTGTGGAACACATCTATGTTGTTGTAAGTGTTAACATCCCTTATGGTCTCTAGGGATGGGACTAGTCCCACAGCCCGGAAAAGCCCCTCCCTCCGGAAAATCTAATTTCCATTTGATTTCAGGAGTGAGTCTGGCATGAAGGCTTGTCTGGGCGTTTCTAGCGCATTACCAAAAAAATCACACCCTGTGTGAAGGTAGCGGCGCCTTTGAATACATTATGTCATCGATATGTGTTTATAATGTGTTTATAGCCATGTGTCATGTGAAGCTTGACCAATCACTTTGTTGACGGGTCTGACCAATCAGAGCGTCGACGACAGATAAAGTTAAATTGAGGATCTAACTTTAAATAACTTACCTAGAAGGAGACTTTAGCCAAATAAAAATATATACAAAAAAAAACATGAGGAAATAAAAAATAAACCTTGACATCATAGTGATGTCATGAATAGTCCCCTTGCCTGACAAATCACAACCTTGACGGGCCTGACCAATCAGAACCTTGACGGGCCTGATCAATCAGAACCTTGACGGGCCTGACCAATCAGAACCTTAACGGACTCTTGGATTCTCGATCGTCTCTATCAAACCATTCTGTCATAACGGATGACTGGGTCCCGAACTCAGACTTTCTATACATTCACCCTTCATCTGTTCTTGTATCTTTCTCTTTCTATTCGTCATATTAACTTTAAATAACTTACCTAGACGGAGACTTTAGCCAAATGAATAATAAGATGAAGTCATTGTCATCGTTTATATAGACATCGAATTCTATATTCATGACATCATAGTGATGTCATGAATAGTGACCAATCACAACTTTGGCGCACCTGACCAATCAGAACGTTGACGCACCTGACCAATCAGAACGTTGACGCACCTGACCAATCAGAACGTTGGCGCACCTGACCAATCAGAACGTTGACGCAAAAGCCAGGCATAGAGGGCTAATATCCGCTCTATACCTAAAGGTATAGAGCGGCTAGCGCCGCTAAAAATCACACCCAGTGTGAAGTGGGCGGTGTGTGGTCATCACAACATGACTCACTTACAAAAAAGGACAAATGACTTTTTTTTAAGTCCATACTGCTATTCATAGGGCTGCACATGTGTCATGTGTTTCGCTAGCCAATCACAGTCCTGCATTTGCAAAGTCAGCCAATCGCATTACAGCTAGTGGTGATGACACTAGCTGTAATGTGATTGGCTGACTTTGCAAAAGTATAGATTTGCATTGACTGTGGAAGGGTTAGGGGTGTAGACTGCGTTGTAGACTATTGGCCAATCACGGTGCAGGATTGGTCAGTGTCCAAAACTCACTTATTTTTGGAACCGAGCCTATCAGCGCTGTTGCTCATCGTTCTGTGATTGACAGCGAAAGTTGGCCAATCTGGTGGCGAGTTCGAGTGAGCCCGAATGGAACCGAGTGCAGCCGACAAAAATGGAACGAGCCGCCATTGTTTTCTGTGGGCAGTTAAACGTTTTACTTTGGGTTTTTAATGGCTCTCAAACTTCTTTTCGGAGGCACGGAATTTACTTTTAAGATATCTCTTTGATAGAATGTAGTTGTTTAACTTCATTTATGTGGTCAATTAATCATGACAGAGCCTATTTAAAAATAAAAATTCAGAGAACCGGCAGGGGCGGGCAGTGACACGCATGTATCCGAATATGGCAACCTATTTTGAGCATGGCCGTCTCAAAAGTCCCGTTGCGTCACATTAGTCTGGAGGTGGTAAAAATGCACTGGCTGAAGGGGAACACTGCTGATTGGCTGAAGGGGTTGTCAGTCTACGGTATTACTCCCGCCCAACTCCAGCCCACAGTCCAAATTGCAGAATGGGCGATCATGCCAGACTCACTCCTGAAATAAATTACAAATGTTTCCGGAAGGA
Source organism: Gymnoscopelus microlampas (assembly GCF_963454915.1). Lineage (NCBI taxonomy): Eukaryota > Metazoa > Chordata > Actinopteri > Myctophiformes > Myctophidae > Gymnoscopelus > Gymnoscopelus microlampas. Next base: position 48,178,485 of record NC_139954.1, on the reverse strand, counting down.
GGGTTTACCAGGCTACTAGTCCCTTTCGGGACCCTGAATATCTTTTTTGTATTCGGGAAGGCGGTAACCAGGATAGTGGTTTTTCAAAAATACCGCTTTTTCAAAAATAGCAGATCTATGAGCTCATAGCACGGCACGAGTGCTGCGCTATCAGCTTGTAGATCAGCTAATTATTTAATAGTATAATGGTTAAAGTGGTTACACAGATGCGTTCCCGGTTTGAATAGGTTAATATATATTTTGTGTGTGTGTGTGTGTGTGTGTGTGTGTGTGTGTGTGTGTGTGTGTGTGTGTGTGTGTGTGTGTGTGTGTGTGTGTGTGTGTGTGTGTGTGTGTGTGTGTGTGTGTGTGTGTGTGTGTGTGTGTGCTCGCTCCATGGTAACGTTCCACAGACCAACAGTGTTTACCATGGAGCTTTCACAGAGTGGGCGGCTGGGTTCTCCATGGTCCACGTCCTCAACGACCAGACCAGGACTAATGATGTAAGAACGGTACCGTTTAGAGCGTTGGTTCTCAAAGTGGGGAAAAAACTGAATTTGTTTTAGGAATGTGACCAAAAAAAAAAGAAAACTCCATGAAATCAAGGCTTCCGGGGTGTGTAATTGATAGAAAATAAGTCATTGTTTTGGTGAACTACTCCTTTAATTTTGGGTGTGTTTCACGTACAGTGGGTGTTAGTCAGACAGAACAAAGCTAAATGACCCACACCCACAATGAACATTATTACATAACACAGTGTTTACCCATTAAGACAGAAAGACATGTGTTTCTCCCACAGGAGCGTCTTGGAGCCGTGGCCTGTCTGCAGCTGGCTGTGAAGCACTTTAAGATAGAAGATGATGTCATCGTCATTGGAGGGTATGTTTTACTATGATTTATAAACATAACACCCAGCTTTGATGTGTGGTGTGTATGAAATGACCACATTTCATACATGAAGATGATGATGTCGTAAATCACAAGCTTAAAGGGCAAGACCACTTTGGTAGAGGTTTGGGTTGTGCAGTTACCTTGCCATGATGTAACTCCAAAGGTGGGCAAGAAATCTAAAATAATTGCTCCATTGTTTAGAAATTGATATTTTTAAGAGGTTCAGAGGTTTGTAACATGGTGCCATGACAACCACCTTGTTCTCAACGTGAGGAAGACACAGGAGATGGTGTTCGACCCTAGGAGTATCTGTGACCACAGGCCTGTGGTCATTCATCACTCGACCATCTCACAGGTCTCCTCATATTAATACTTGGGCATTAGTATTCGACAACTCGCTAACGTGGAATACACATGTGGACAGTCTCTGTAGTAAAGTACAGCAAAGACTGCATTTCCTCCGCCGTCTCAGGGTTCATGGTGTTGACCAAAAGTTTATGTTAGTGTTCTACCGAGCGGTCTTGGAAAGTCTGGTCAGATTTGGCATCACAGTTTGGTTTGGTAATCTCTCAGTGCAACTGAGGTCCAAATTGCTCCGATTGGTGCAGACTGCAGGGAAGATAATAGGAGTAAGACAACTCCCCTCTCTGCAGTCTATTTACGAGCAGGCCACGCTAAGACAGGCTCAGAAAATAGTCAGTGATGCTACCCATGTTCTACATGGAAAGTTTGTAATGATGCCCTCTGGGAGAAGGTATAGCGAACCAAATTGGAACTACGTTTGTACCGGTGTCAACTAAAATGCTAAACGAGGCTCTGAAACAGCATTGACCGTGAAGAGTAGATTGACCACTATCTGTGCACTTGTGTAATGTTGTGTCGTCCTCCCCCCCTGTTATGTATTTTGTATTATACAACAGGTAGTTCCGACCAAGCAATCTGATTGGTTGAAATAGCTATCTAGCTGTGCTTCAAACCAGCATGATAGCACGGGCCTAATCACATTAATAAATCACTCCGCACTGCAGTCTGCACCTGATTAGACCATATATGGCACAGCTGTGCTGTGACTTCACGCTGTCCCACGATAGGAAAACAAACAGACAGTAGCCTGACCCACCGCCGCCACCGGAGAACAAACAGCTTTGCACAGCTATCGCACGGCGAAAATAGACGATCTACAAGTTCACAACGCGTCGTCATCGCGACGCCTTGTCAGCTTGTAGATCAGCTATTTTGGCCACGTGACACGGTCGTACGACGGAGCATATAGCCTACTGGAATCAGCTGTGTTGATGAGTCGGTGCCTCAGAGCGCTGCTACAGGGACTGTTTAATGTCTCAGTCAAATAAACTCTTCTCTTTACAGGGAAACGGATAATAGCGAAACATTTTTATTATGAATTGCCCCACAATATGAATACGTTTGGATGTGTTTTGTTGGTAACTGTTGTATAATCGCAATATTACACTCGAGGGTGTGCTTTACCTACATTATTGGCACTTCAGTGATGCTGGCGGAACTCGGCTCCGCCTCGTTCCTGACCGCATCACTGAAGTGCCAATAATGACGGTAAAGCACATCCTCTCGTGTAATATTGCTTAATTTTGTCTTTGTCATTGTTTTGTGTGTTGCTGCAGCTGGGGTGAAAGCCCAAGCCAAATTTCCTTCGGCACAATAAAGTTTACCTTACCTTACCTTAATTCAAAATATGCTCCTCATTGACTTACATTGTACACTGAAACAGCTCTCAAAGCACATAAACGAATGCAAACAAAGTTGACTCAGACAATATAGAACATCACCAAACCCAGTGCTGTTTGTGTTTTTAATAAAAATGTTAACTTCCTGTTGATTTTACTATTTTTATCCGTGGACTGGATCCGTGAATCTGGATCTTCAAATAGTAAAATCAACGGGAACTTAAGATTTTTATTAAAAAACAAACAGTACTGGGTTTGGTGATGTTGTATATTGTCTGAATCAACTTGATTAGCGTTTGTTTACGTGCTAAAAGACTGACTTGAGAGCTGTTTCACCGTACAATGTAAGTCAATGAGGAGCATATTTTGAATTATCAATTTCTAAACAATGGAGCAATTATTTTAGATTTCTTGTCCACCTTTGGAGTTACATCATGGCAAGGTAACTACACAACCCAAACCTCTACCACAGTGGTCTTGCCCTTTAACCCATTCAGACCGGTAACGCATCTGTGTGTCATTTTTAGATTTCTTTGGCTATTCAAAAACAGCAGATATAGATATAAATCTGCTGTTTTTGAAAAAACTTGAAAATGTGTAAATTTCGTAAATATTCAATATATATGTGTGTGTGTGTGTGTGTGTGTGTGTGTGTGTGTGTGTGTGTGTGTGTGTGTGTGTGTGTGTGTGTGTGTGTGTGTGTGTGTGTGTGTGTGTACTATATATATATATATATATATATATATATATATATATATATATATATATATATATATATATATATATATATATATATATATATATATATATATATATATATATATATATATTAAAAGCAAATATTTGTAACTCAAATCTTATTGCAATAACATCAGAGGTGCTCAAACCTTTTCATGTCAACAGTATGTATTTGGCTGCGGACCCCCATCTGCAAATATTTGGTTCCAGGGACCCCCAGAAGCAAAGATTTGAGTTAAAATGTATATATATGTTCCAAGATTTGCACACATTTTCAAGATCACACATAGCAGATCTATATATCTGCTATTTTTGATTGGCCAAAGAAATGTTAAAACGACACAGATGCGTTCCCGGTCCCAATGGATGAAGCTTCTCTCTGGCGATGTGATTAAAGGTCTCTTCTGTGTATTAACAAAGGGACACGCTGTTCAGAGAAGACTTCAGTCTGAGGCGGGTGAAGGAGAGGTTCTGTGAGCTGCAGACACAGAGTGAAGACAACTGTCTGCTTCTGTCTTACCAGTGTAAAGATGAAGGTAAAGCTCTCTGTTAGATTTCTGAATGTTCTATTGACATTTTTATGGACCACACTCGGATATTCAATATGTCAGGAGGATATTTTCACAAAGACTGTGGTTGTACTGGTCAGCTCCCAGTGACCAACCGTAGAAGACTGTGGTTGTACTGGTCAGCTCCCAGTGACCAACAGTAGAAACAACCCAAACAATAAGTCGGGAGCCGGTCCCATTTCTAAATGTCCCTCTTTTTTGTTTTGCTTTTTTTTTTTAAATCGCCAAAAAAAACAATTATTTAAAACATTTTCTAAAATCCAAAATGTTCAGAGAGATTTTCAAAAATATTTGAAAAGAAAAACAAAATGCATTAATTAAATAAAATAGCTACTATAGGGGGTCCGCCAAATCTTTGTGTGATAGGATTTCGTTTTTTTTTTTTACATTAACCACTTGAACCCTAGAATTCCTTTTCTGAGGGGAACATTTGCCGAAAATAACAGATCTACAAGCTCTCAACGCCTCGCGCTGCGAGGCGTTGAGAGCTTGTAGATCGGCTATTTTTGGCAAAGAGGCTGTAGGTGTAGAGGGAAAAAAGAGCAGACTAAGTAAAAAAAAGAACTTTAATCTGAAACACAATTTTATACAATATAGAGTAGGGGGTCCCTGCTTCATCTCTCTCTCAGCTATGGGGGGTCCTTGGCCTGAACACGTTGAAGACCCCTGCATTACTAATTACAAAAAGCTATTCCATAGAGGTAATTTAAGTGGTAAATGTATGTCATCGATTTTTCTAAGTTTGGGTCCGGGGGAGACACCAAATTTAACGTTTTTGTCTCGGCTGAAAAGGTTTGGAAGACCAATGGTTTACAGTAGAATCATGTCTGTCTGTCCTCACACAGACAGCAGAATCATGTCTGTCTCTCCTCACACAGACAGCAGAATCATGTCTGTCTCTCCTCACACAGACAGTAGAATCATGTCTGTCTGTCCTCACACAGACAGTAGAATCATGTCTGTCTCTCCTCACACAGACAGCAGAATCATGTCTGTCTCTCCTCACACAGAGACTCATAAATATGGGATCCTGGAAGTGGATGAAGACCTGAGGGCGATCTGCATGAAGGAGAAACCTCTTCCTACAGACACCACGTCTAGGAGAGCAGTAAGCCCTCTTCTAACAACACATCTACACCATGCTATGTTACAACATTTTCACTCAGATATTCGTGAAGATATTTAGAAAGTTTTCGTTGTGGCCTATAATGACATGCCATAGGCCACTACTTTGAACCAGCCAGGTAAGGATAATTCCTTACCTGGGTTCAAAGTAATCTCTGAAAGTGGACTTTTTTGGTTCAGTCAGTCAGTCAGCAGTGGTGGTATTGAAGTATTTTTACTTTACTGTATTTAAGTAAAGTTAGTTTTATGAAGAGCAGTGTTGATTTTGACGACTAAAACGATGAGGAAAAATGTTCGTCGGCTACCATTTTTCACTTATGAAAACCAAATAAAAAATAAGCTATGACGACTAAAACTAAGACAAAATATATTGACAATGTCGTCAACAAATAAAAACTTGACTAAAATGTTAGTGAGGGACGAGTCATTTTATGTTTGGTTGCACACGTGTGTTGCGCTCTGAAAATAGCAGATCTACAAGCTCACAACTGTGACACTTTGTGAGCTTGTAGATCGGCTATTTTCAGCACAGCAACCAAGTGTAAAATCAGCCATTACGACGCCATCAAGGCACCGCCGCCAACATACATTTTAGTCGACTAAATCAACTGTAGATTTAGACGACTAAAATCTTAGGATATTTAGTCAACTAAAACTAGACAAACTAAAACTAAAACATTTCAGGTGACTAAAATATGACTAAAACTAAATGGAATTTTATTCAAAAGACTATGACTAAAACTAAATCAAAATTTGCTGTCAAAATAAACACTGCTAAAGAGAGGATTTGTGTCCCAGCCTGATGCTGCGTTCATACTAGTGGCAGCAAAGCCACATGAAGCTACAAAGTGACACCTGACACCTGTCGTTGCGCGCTACAACCTTTTTTCAGCGCTTCAGTGACGCAGTGAGGCGTCAATCAATCGTATATGTTGTTGTTTCACCATTTCTACGCCCTTCATCCCTCATAATTCCTGCGCCATTCTGTAGATGGAAGGACAAAAAGACTTCTTGCCGTTAAGTAGTTCCCTCACTCTGTGCTGTTTTCATTTACACAGTGTGTGTGGCTCAGAGCAACACTTCAACCATGACTTGACAGAAATGTTGCTCATCACGCTTGGCTGTTTTTGTAGCTTTGTTACAGCTATAGCGTGAACACAGCCTGAGATGACGTTATACCGCCTGAGTTGGGTCTCCTGTTGCATCACTTCTCACAGTTTTCTGGCTGATTCAATGTTTTGTTTTGTTTTGTATTGTTTTAACCCATTAAGACCGGGAACGCATCTGTGTCATTTTCAGATTTCTTTGGCTGTTAAAAAAATAGCGTATATACAAGCAGATAAACTGCTTGTATATAAGCTACGAGCTTGTAGATCTGCTTGTAGATCTTCATCATGAAAATTTGTGCAAATCTTTGAATATATGTATTTTTATAAAAAAAAGAAATTTAACTCCAATATTTGCTTCTGGGGGGTCCCTGGAACAAAATATTTTGGTGGTTTGCATGTCTGGATAGCGCGGCAGTCGGTGCTGCGCTATGAGCTTGTAGATCTGCTATTTTTGAACAGCCCAAAGAAATGTAAAATGACACAGATTCGTTCCCCGATTGAATGGGTGAAAGTCTTACTGGCCCTCATTTATCAACACGGTGCAGCCCAAATACTGGGCGTACGGCGAGATCACCGCACCTTTCGGCATTTATCAATATATCCTGACATTGGCTTCATCCTACCGTAGGCTGAAATCTCACGTCTGGTCGGGAGCAGTTGTTGACGTTGGCTGCGCCTGTTTATTCCATTCTAGACCTGCGGAGCACCAGGCATCTGGACACATAATCCACTCCTAAATGTATATCTACACTAATAAATAATCCCTGTGAAAATATAACATTTTATAAAGTAATTTAAACAAACTGCTTTAACAGTCATTCAGATAAGATTGTAGATCTGGCTGCATTGAAAATAGCAGATCTACAAGCTCACAGGCCAGCATGCGTTGTGAGCTTGTAGATCTGCTATTTTCAAAATATACGAGCGCTTCTGCGAGGGCACTTTCGGGAGTTTAGACCGGTGCAACGGCGCTGCTGTTATATTTTCATGGCCACCGGGAGATGAGACATTTAACCCATGGTCCAACACACACCAGCCTTCATCCATTAATGTTCTCTCCAGGCTATCTCTCATTAATGCGGAGCGGGACGGGACTCGCCCGCCCGACGGTCCGAGTCTCACTGGGAAATGGGAATAGCCTACATGAGGGCTTTATTTTAGTGTAACTCGAACGCGCACTGCTCGGTATGGGTTAAATAAATTAATATACAAACGTATTCCATTCATGGCGATATGATTGGTATCATAAAATGTCATTCATGTAGGCTACAAGCCTACGTGACAAAGATTGTACCGCTACGGTACGGATTACATGAAAGACAAAGTTGTGTGTGTGTGTGTGTGTGTGTGTGTGTGTGTGTGTGTGTGTGTGTGTGTGTGTGTGTGTGTGTGTGTGTGTGTGTGTGTGAGAGAGGCGTGTGCGTGTGTGGCGAGGCGAGCTCTTTCTTATTGGCTTTTCATGCTTTGTTTGGGTCGTATTCTGGTTCTTCATGTCGTGAAGTCGGGGCTTTTGTGAATATTTAAGGCTGTGTTATTTAAATGACGCTCGTTTTCAGACGTGAGATTTATCAAAGCTCCGACCTGATGTACGCTAGGATCGGCTGTATAGGATCCTTTGATAAATGTGACTTCGACGTTGGTGTACGGCCGAATATCTGGAAAAATATACGCCAGTTTATACGCTCCGTTGATAAATGAGGCCCACTGTGTTGTTCTCTCTGCTCTGTCCATGGAGTCGTGTTGATGTTGGTTTGTTGAGCTGTTGCCACAGAGGGAGGTTAACAGGAAATGGATTTGAAAAGTGATTGAAAGCACTGAGCGCTCGCAGCCAACAACAAGAGACACTATTGTGACTGTAAGCTTGAAAACGTGTCTAGTATCGTTTTAAATGAATACGTTTACGAGATCAGCATCGCAATATTGAGAGAATATTGAGAGAATATTGAGAGTGTTCTTGAAAGCTGCTTGTCAGTCAGCTTTTCTAATGGGAATCAATCCTCATGATTTGCATGTCTGGATGAAAACTCTGGGAACGAAGCAAGAAACTGTCCCTGATCATTTCTGTGACATTTTGTCCCTCAGTGTCCCTGTTTCTATGTGTTTTCCAAGAGAAGCCTCCCGCAGTTAGACACCTTTCTAGAAGAAAAGAGGGTAAGTTTGTGTGTGTGTGTATGCGTGCGTGTGTGTGTACGTACGTGCGTGCATGCGTGCGTTCGTCATTATGTGGCCTGGTCAATCAGAACTAAAATGTTTAGTCACTAGTTTTAGTCACTATAATAACCCATAATACAGTCACTATAATAACCCATAATACAGTCACTATAATAACCCATAATACAGTCACTATAATAACCCATAATACAGTCACTATAATAACCCATAATACAGTCACTATAATAACCCATAATACAGTCACTATAATAACCCATAATACAGTCACTATAATAACCCATAATACAGTCACTATAATAACCCATAATACTCCTGTCCAGAATGTCTAAATGACATTCATATCATCCACGGCACACAGGTGATTAGCCTGCAGTTTTACCAGAGCCCTAACTGTATGTGTTCTTACTAAGTGAGCCCCCCCCCCCCCCCCATCCGCCCTGTTTCATTGTTTATAGATGGTTTTGGCCTGGGGAGGGTGTAGACCAGGGGTCTTCAACAGGGGGTCCGGGACCCCTAGGAGGTCCTCAGAGTTACTACAGGGGGTCCGCCAAATCTTTGTGTGATAGGATTTCGTTTTTTTACATTAACCACTTGAACCCTAGAATTCCTTTTCTGAGGGGAACATTAGCCTAAAAATAGCCGATCTACAAGCTCTCAACGCCTCGCAGCGTGAGGCGTTGAGAGCTTGTAGATCGGCTATTTTTAGCAAAGAGGTATAGGTGTAGAGAGGAAAAAAGAGCAGACTAAGTAAAAAAAAAGGTTTAACCTGAAACACAATTTTATACAATGTAGCGTAGGGGGTCCCTGCTTTATCTCTCTCTCGGCTAGGGGGTCCTTGGCCTGAAAACGTTGAAGACCCCTGGTGTAGACTATTAGCATGAGCATCCTTCCATTCACATAGAGATCAAATCTCCTCCCCATTTGGCTTTCTTCTTTTTCCCCCCAATATATCTCCAACATACAGTATTGTTCAGTCATTGTCTATGACTATGTTTTGCACCATAATCTCCGGCACCGATGGCCCGATCGACGGGACACTGTGCACACACACTCCCTGGATGCCAGAGCAGAACCTCTGCCCGAGATCTCTCACATGGGCCTGTTATAGCGCCACCAGGAGGCTGATCTTTGTAAAAAACTTTTTTTAAATATATTACTGTAGGATCTGTAGGATATTACTCCTACAGATTTTGACCAAACATCATGCAAATCAGTACACAGTATCTCTATAGTCATGTGATCAACACAGATCTGTCCCATTTTTCATATTCCATCCTGATTGGTCAATTTATTATTATGATATTATGGTCATAACCAGAATATGGATACGTTTAAAATAAAAGAAAAACATTAAGATATCACGTAATGTGAATATATTTTTCCTCTCATAGGAAGCTCCTATAGAACAGAAAGATGCTCCAGGAAACTTCGTATCTTGGCTCATTCCAAGGTAAGATGTTTAGATGATTTGTTCCAGGGACCCTCATCTCAAAATGATTTGTTCCAGGGACCCCCCAGAAGCATTTGAGTTACAAATGTTTGCTTTAAAAATATATATATATTCAAAGATTTCGACACATTTTCCACGATAAAAAATAAAATAAAATGCAGATCTACAAGCTCATAGCGCGGCACTCTGTGCCGTGCTATGAGCTTGTAGATCTGCTATTTTTTGAATAGCCAAAGAAATCTCAAAATGATATAGATGCGTTCCTGGTCTTAATGCATGAAATGAGTGTATGTTCAGTAACAGAAGTCTCCGTGTCTCTCCATCCCTGTCTTAATCATAAAGAGTCTCTATTACAATGATTACTATGAGAATACAGAGCTTTAACCTTTTTAACAAAACGCTTTGTTTTAACAAACAAAAAAATCCCCTTACCCTGCCTTTAACTCATTCAATCTAGGAACGCATCTGTCATGTTATATTTATTTGGCTATTCAGAAATAGCAGAGCTACAAGCTCACTGTGAGCTTGTAGCTCTGCTATTTTCTTTTAAAGATCTTGACAATGTGTGCAAATCTTTGAATGTATATATATATTTTTTTTAAAAGCGAACATTTGTAACTCAAATCGTTGCTTCTGAGGGGTCCCTGGAACAACACATTTTGAGATGGGGGTCCACGGCCAAATACATACTGTATCTAAAAATGTTTTCTAAATAAATGTATTTGGCCGCGGACCCCCATATCAGAATAGTTTGTTCAGGGACCCCCAGAAGCAAATATTGGAGTTAAAAATGTTCGCTTCAAAACACGTATATATATATATTCAAAGATTTGCACACATTTTTCAAAAAATAGCAAATCTACAAGTTCATAGTGCGGCACTCGGTGCCGCACTATGAACTTGTAGATTTGCTATTTTTTAATAGCCAAAGAAATGTAAAATGACACAGATGCTTTGTCTTATTTGACACATGAGTCGTGCTGGTGTTTGCTTTCAGACAGCCGGTGTACGTTCAGGAGATCTCTGGGCGTTTCGACGTGGGTAACCTGGCGTCCTACGTTGAATGTGACCTGTACTTCAGAGCAAAGCTTCACCAGGTCACCTCATACATGGTGTAGAGTAGACCTGTAATAAATATATATAGGGCTGAAGTGCTTAATGTATGTTTTGTAATAATAATCAAAATCTGCAAAGTAACTAGTAACTAAAGTTTACAAATAACTGTAGTGGAGTAAAAGTACAATATTTGCCTCTGAGGTGTAGTGGAGTAGAAGTAAAAGTACTGAAACCCTAACCCTAACCCAGTAAAGTAAAAAATCCTGAAAAGTGTACTTAAGTGCAGTACTTGAGTAAATGTACTTAGTTACTTTCCACCACTGCCTGTCACAAGTATTACATAATCTGAGATAATCACAATATTCTTTTTGCATAATCGTTTCCATGTTGAAAGATGTTCACACAATTTCAAATATAAAAAAAGCAGAAATAGCAGATCTACAAGCTTACAACGTGTCACTTTGTGACACGTTGTAAGCTTGCCACAACACAAGTATTAACACACATGACAATAAAGTTGAAGCTTCACTTTTTATTTGATTTTTTCATTATTATTATTATTAGCCAGCGCAAGCATGCAAATAATGTCTGCTGACGTTTGCCCCCCCCCCCCCAAAAAAAAAATACAGCAGAGATGAATAAAAATGTTCAAAAGTAAGTACTACTACTTCTACTACTATAGTCTTGAGGACAACTATTCTATAATCTCCTGAATGTTATATAGAGTCTGAACTGCACCTCCTGAATGTTATATAGAGTCTGGAACTACACCTCCTGAATGTTATATAGAGTCTGGAACTACACCTCCTGAATGTTATATAGAGTCTGGAACTACACCTCCTGAATGTTATATAGAGTCTGGAGCTACACCTCCTGAATGTTATATAGAGTCTGGAACTACACCTCCTGAATGTTATATAGAGTCTGGAACTACACCTCCTGAATGTTATATAGAGTCTGAACTACACCTCCTGAATGTTATATAGAGTCTGAACTACACCTCCTGAATGTTATATAGAGTCTGGAACTACACCTCCTGAATGTTATATAGAGTCTGGAACTACACCTCCTGAAAGCCGAGAAAGGAAGCCGTCATCTATTCATCATTTCTGTTCATGAAAATATATCTGAAATTTTCAGATATATTTTCGTGAACAGAAATGAAGAACAGATGACGGCTTCCTTTCTCAGCTTTCAGGAGGTGTAGTTCCAGACTCTATATAACATTAAAATACGATATTATATTTGGAAATTCGAAACATATTTACATAATGGAATATTAACAGTTTTTAAATGGTATAACAAACTTGTAATGGAATGTTGACAATATAATTGACTGTGGTACGGACAAAGACATGAAGTGTCAACAATCAACGATGCAAATGTAAAGTCCAGTTTGATGAAATATGTGAACGTGATAAGTGCACGCAGAAAAATACTCAGTGTTAAAGGTAGGGTAAGGGATTTACTTTGGTTAAAATAAGTGTCAAATAGCTCTATATTCTGATAGTACTCGTTGCTATAGAGGGTTTGTTCAGTAAAAGGAGTCTCCATGTCTCTCCAGCTCTTTATTAAACAGAAAATGCATTTTCAGAGCTCTCTCCTGATTGGCTTAAATGTTGTCACCTACCTGAACATGTACATGTATTGTGTTTACTAAAGAGCTGGAGAGACCATGTGACCCAATAAACGCTCTGTAGCAATGATTACTATCACAATATAGTACTTTAACCTTTTTAACAAAACAAAAACAAAAAATATCACTTACCCTACCTTTAATGTATCCATTTGTTACTCCCACAGTGTGCAAATGTAACCAAATGGACCCGTAAGGGTCCATTTGGTTACATTTGCACACTGTGGGAGTAACATGAACAGTGAGTATTTTTACTGGTGTGTCCTCAGGGATGGACGGCATTAGGACAGGTTTAAGCCTCTACCAGCAGGGGGAGCAGTGATGCCAATAACTGTAACCCCACGTAGTTTTTGAGCACATGGTACAAACCATACTGTAATTACATTTATTGAAACATTGTGTCAAAGACCTCATGAAATGGCTTTATTGATAACTTTAGTTTTTTGCTAAGCTTAGCTCAGAAACGGGGCCGTGCATGTTTGTTTTGGCTCAACCAATCACAGTCTCAGCCAAAGAAAGGCCCCTTTCCCTTCGGGCTATGGGATCAGACAATATCTTATAATTGGTCCTCACTAATGCTCATCAATCACAATGACACCGTTCCTGTCTACTCACTCTGTCACACTTCTGTTCAGTTCACAAACCTGCCTACCAGTGACATCATCGATGGGGATTCCAAGCTAATAGAAACTACAGCCATTGTTCTTGAACTAATAAAACTTAAAGGGGAAGACCACTCATTTTCAACATTGAACTATGTCTTTAATACACCTTAGAGCCTTTGTGTGGAAATGAGAAAAAAGTACACCCTGCGTATGTCACTGATCACATGACCTCAATCAATTATCCAGTTCCAGGCAAAACAGAAGGGGGGGGGGGGGCTTTTTTCGTATTTCCACACAAAAGCTCTAAGGTGTATTAAAGACATAGTTCAATGTTGAAAATGAGGGGTCTTCCCCTTTAAATGCATGCATTTTTGTATTTATTTTTAAAAACTTGTTTGAAATGACCAAACCTGCCTACTGATGATGTCACTGGTAGGAGGGTTTCTGGAGTGTCCACAGCCCCTCCTCTGAGACACAGAGTGAGTAGAACAGAAATGAAGCTGTTTTATCATGAGCATCAGTGAGGACCAATTATGAAAATAAGGTGGAAAATGGGTGAAGTGCTCCTTTAAGAGAAACATCACTTCTCACAGATCCACTTGGATGTGTGTGTACAGGACCCATCAAAACATCCTCCTGAGTTGTGCCCGTATGCTCCACAGTTGCCAGTGTTATCAGGCCGTCCACTCATCCAGTACCTGCAGAATAAACACCATGATGTATGAATCACATTCACTCAGTCACTCACTCACCAGTGGTGGAAAAAGTACTCACTTTTCTTACTTAAGTAAAAGTATCAATACTGCATTGTAGAAATACTCTGTTACAGGTAAAAGTCTAGAATAAACAATTTACTTGAGTAAAAGTACAAAAGTGTTGGTATCAAAATGTACTTAAAGTACCAAAAGTAAAACTACAAAAAAGTTTGAAAATAGCAGATCTACAAGCTCACTATGAGTTTGTAGATCTGCTATTTTCAAATAGCCTACTGCCTGTATAAAATACGGCCAACGTGGTTAATGTATGTTTTATAATGTAATGATTTATATCTGCAAATAACTAAAGTTTCAAATAATTGTAATGGAGTAAAAGTACAATATTTGCCTCTGAGATGTAGTAGAAGTAAAAGTACTGAAAATTGGAAATATTCCAGTAAAGTAAATATATCCAAAAATTGTATACAGTACTTGAGTAAATGTACTTAGTTACTTTACAGCACTGTCACTCACTCACACAGTTAATAAACAACATGTATTGAATGTTACAATAATTAAACATGTAAAATGTCTCACTGTGATGTCGCTGGTATTCCATTCACCCAGATCCAATTGTTACCCGTCTTCTTCAGACCAACCCATGATAGATCACCAGGCTGTCTCAATCCTCTGATGAATTCCTGAAGATTTTTGTACATGATTGAATCATCATTAATTTATTCATAGCTTTAGTGTTTCATGGAATCATGTGTGTTTATGTGGATGATTGACACGTATTGTATGATTGTGATTGTACACACGTACACACACACACACACACGCACACACACACACACACACACACACACACACACACACACACACACACACACACACACACACACACACACACACACACACACACACACACACACACACCTGTTCTTCTTTACTGTTAATGACGACCAGATCAGCTCCCATCTTCTGACAGTCTTGTCTGCTGTCCTCCCAGCTTTTCTCTTCAGTAGACATGTAATACCATCTGTCTCCAAACTGCTTCCATCCACTGGGACACGCCATGACTAAACATCCAATATAGGTTTTATTCATGGATTTCCAATGCACTGATTTATCAATTCTACAGCAGAGTAGTTTAAATAATAGCAGTGGGTAATGTAGTGTAAGGTAAACATATGTATTTATTATATAAATATAGTTTCTTCATGTGGTCTGCACTGTATGTTTAACTAGTATTTAATGAACTATAAATGCCACTGGCACTCCTTTCTGTTTTTTTCTCTCAATATAATACTGAGGCCATGATAACAATGTCATTCATAATCCACTAATTAATATTGATTCAAAAAGGTTTGTAATCTCTCTCACCTGCTCTCTTTAGCTGGTTTACTTCACTTTGTAGCTGATCTCTCTCCAGGGTCAGTCTGGTGTAGTTGGCCTGCAGTTGTTCAAATCCTGAACGATCTGCAAAATGTTTGTTGTGAATGTGAATAGATCTCAACCTGTATAATAGTGTACTAGGCCAGTGGGTCTCAACCTATTCAGGCCGCAACCCCCAAAATAATCATATTTGAACTGTGGACCCCCCATCCTGACAAGCACTTGGAATGGTAAGAGTTGAGGCATTACATTTAGTTTGACTCGGTTCCACAGATAAATATTGCGGGGCGTTGTGAGCTGCCTCTTTCTTATATTATTTGACAATTTGGCCAATGTTTGACCAGTTTTTATAGTATAGTTTATAGATTACTAAGTGTCACAGACAGTTTTTTTTTTCAATATAATACTGAGGCCATGATAACAATGTCATTCATAATCCACTAATTAATATTGATTCAAAAAGGTTTGTAATCTCTCTCACCTGCTCTCTTTAGCTGGTTTACTTCACTTTGCAGCTGATCTCTCTCCAGGGTCAGGTTGGTCTCCAGCTGATCTCTCTCCAGGATCAGGTTGGTGTAGTTGGCCTGCAGTTGTTCAAATTCTGAACGATCTGCAGAGAACAAAATGTGATCATAAACACAGTTTTTGTTGCAAACAAGAAACCTCAGTGTTCCTGATCAGGTGTGTTTGTGAATGTGAATAGATCTCAACCTGTATAATAGTCTACTAGGCTAGTGTAGTCCACAACCCCCAAAATAATCATATTTGAACTGGGGACCCCCCATCCTGACAAATACTTGGAATTGTAGGAGTTGAATCATTACATTTAGTTTGACTCGGTTCCACAGATAAATATTGTGAAAATTGTGAGGCGATGTGAGCTTGTAGATAGGCAATCTACAATTTTCTCAATTTCTGCCTATTTCTTATATTATTTGATAGTATAGTTTCTTGATTACTTTTAACACAGTCATGTTATTTTGTTATTTTCTCGTGTTTTTTAGGTATTAAAAAGGTCTTAAAAGTCCTTAAATTGTCACTTTACTGTCATTTAACAGTTGACCAGCTGATACTCACAGTCCATGGCCTTGTGTGTGGTTCTCAATGCTCCTAGAACACAGAGCAGCAGCAGACAGACTGCACACGCTGTGACGATGGCTTTTTGGATGACCAGTTCTCTCTGGACACCTGGAGGATATCAGTACAATACACTTACACTTTATTTAATATGACCACATTTAATGTTTCATTTAGAAGGAATTTTATTGATTGAATAATTTATTGGTAAAAAAGACTCGATAGAGTATAGAATATAATAACACATTTAATCCATGTCATCAACAAATACAACCCAAATCTACCCTGAGCCATCCCAGACTAGCAAAGTGTGTTGGAATTAGGTGGGTCATATAGGCTTAAGGCCGAGTACTAGTCGAATCAGTTTGTTTTGAGAGGTCTGAAGCTTAGATTTCAGTGACTAGAGATGTTGGAGAACCAAAAGGTGCAAGTATAATCCAAATGGTATTGAATGAGGGCTACATAGTCTTTAGTGCAGTGAATATTATTATATAGTTAAAAGTAGGGTAAGTGATATTTTTGGGTTAAAACAAAAAGTATTTTGTTAAAAGGTTAAAGCACTATATTCTGATAGTAATCATTGCTATAGAGTGTTTGTTCAGTAACAGGAGTCTCCCCGTCTCTCCATCTCTTTAATAAACAGGAAATACATTTTCCGGTAGGTGTCAAAATCTCAGCCAATCAGGAGAAAGTACCCATTTTTAAGCTTCATTTTTATAGTGTTCCAGATCCAATTTTGCCTGCTCATTTCTTAGTGTCATCACTTCCAATTTCACTTGTTTAATCTATATCCCGATTGAGTTCTCTATCCTGATTGGATAAAATTGGAAATGAAACTGAAAGGAAAATGCATTTTTCTGTTTTAAGAGCTGGAGAGACAAGGAGACTCCTTTTACTGAACAAACACTCTATAGCAATGAGTACTATCACAATATAGAGCTATTTAGCACGTATTTTAACCAAATAAAATCACTTAACCCTACCTTTAAAGGGGAATTTTGGACCAGGGGTTTCTTAACTTTTCTATGATGTTATGATATCCTAGGATGAATGGTACAGTAGAATAATTTCATAAAGCCAGCCCCCAGTCCGCCACAGCTTAAAACGTGTGCCAATAGGCCTTGTGCTAAATCGCGTATTTGAATAGCTTTTATTGTGAGATATGACGTTCATAGTGACAGAACACTATGCAACCCCAAGAAAAAACGGTTCACGAGATTGAAATCTCAAGATTTCAATCTCGACTTCCGTTTTTTTCTTTCTTTTTTTTGCATAGTGATGTGTCACTATGAACGTCAGATCTCACAAAAAAAAGCTATTAAAATATGCGATCTAGCGCAAGACCTATTGTCTGTCTGTCTGTCTGTCTGTCTGTCTGTCTGTCTGCCTGCCTGCCTGCCTGCCTGTCTGTCTGTGAACAGCTAACCTCCGGCACAGCCTGAATGATTGATGTGAAATTTGCAAGCTCACTCGATTTTGTAATCTGTGTGTGTGTGTGTGTGTGTGTGTGTGTGTGTGTGTGTGTGTGTGTGTGTGTGTGTGTGTGTGTGTGTGTGTGTGTGTGTGTGTGTGTGTGTGTGTGTGTGTGTGTGTGTGTGTGTGTGTGTGCGTGCGTGCGTGCGTGCGTTCCACATGTTGAGGGGGATTGAGCGAGGCATTGCAAAAAAATAATTGCTCTCATAGAATATGATTCGTGTTGATTGTGAATCATGACCATGGCCTACAGATATTAGAAATGTATAGAAATATTAACTTTTTTTAAATGGCCTTTTCTGTTGTTTCTTGTATTTTTAGTCTTTTGCTGCAAACAATAAACAAGCTGAGGTTTGTTTTTCATAACGTCACCTTGCTAAACTAATGGCCTACGTTTTTCAGAAAAAATAAACAACTGATCCAAAACAAAATTATATGATATTTCTTAATAGTTTAACCCAAAACATTTATAACAAATTATGACTATTAACATAAAAATAACACTGTCTGTCAGTTATGTAACATAAGAGATTTAAATAGGTTTAAATAGGATTAAACCTGTGACTTAAAATCATTTGAATTCAAAATCATTTGGCAATTTTTTGGCTTAAGTCACAAAACCATGTGACTTAGGCCCAACAAATGGCCTATTTTGGCCCAAGTCACACTAAGGAGATAGACTGTTATACTAAAAGGAGAGGGAACAACATGATCCTTTTCAATTAGGAGATAGGCCAGTGTCATGAGGAGCTGACTTAGGTCAAAATAAAAAAAAATGACAGAGGCCATTAGTTTAGCAAAGTGACGATAACATCGTCACACCCCAGCATGTCCTGCCGTATGGATACAGTAGCATTTACTTAAGTACTGTACTTAAGTAAAATTTTGAGGTGTTTGTGCTTTACATGAGTATTTACAATTTCCAATACTTCTACTCTATCCCGAGGCAAATATTGTACTTTATTGTACAATATTTGTAGATATACATTTTTATATTATAAAACGTATATTAACCAGCCCTATTTTATACCTAGGCGTTGTGAGCTTGTAGATCGGCTATTTTCAAATATTTTAGTACTTTTACTTTTGGTACTTTAAGTACATGTTGATACCAATACTTGTTGTACTTTTACTTGTAACAGAGCTCTTCTTCATTGCAGTATTGACACTTTTACTTAAGTAAAACATTTGAGTACTTTATCCACCACTGGAAGAGTGTACCTTGATCTCCTGTCGCCCCCTGAGAACCGGAGCCTTGGTCTCTGACGCTGTCTGCATTGACGTAGACCGTGTCCTCTTCCTCCTCCTCCTCTTCCTCCTCCACAACTCTGTCCTCCTCTCTCACTCCTCCATCGTCCCTCGCCCTCCTTGGTCTGACTGGCAGGTCAGACATCTTAAGGAACGACACAACAAAGTAACTCAACTTAATAGAAGTACCGCATATGTTATCATGTACTTAAATTATGCATTGTTTCTAAATGTGTTGAAAAGTTACCTTCTCACTTTGTCTCTTTGTCCTGTGTGGTTCTACATTGGTCTTCACTGTTGCTCTCTGATCTGTCGTCTGTTGGGGTCTGACTCTAACTACTGTTTAGGACACACCTTATAGCGTGCACACAGCGCACAATAACCTATAGTCTCTTTACCACAGGAAGTACGTGTCAACTTGAAACGCTGTGTTGAGGAAGTGGTTTTATCTTCCTCTGGTGGTCCTGAGACCTTTGATCAAGACACTAATCTATTCCAATGTACAATGTAGTCATTTATCAGACGCTCTTTATCCAGAGTGTCTTACAGTAAACAAGGTAAACATAAATACATAGAATGTAGAGAGACAGTGTAGTGTCTCAGTAAACTAGGATCACACACAGGTAAACAATGAACCTATAGCATCAGTCTAAACAATATAATATCAAACATAATAATCTGTACAGTGAAACTATAGGATACCAGGAAAACAATGAACCTAGCATCTGTCTAAACAACTATCTAAATGACATTTTAACCTTTGCATAAGTCTGGTCAGTGACCAACAGCAGAACAATGTGGTTGTACTGTGTGTGTGTGTGTGTGTGTGTGTGTGTGTGTGTGTGCGTGTGCGTGCGTGCGTGCGTGCGTGCGTGCGTGTGCGTGTTAGGGTGACCAATATGTCCTGCTTTGTGCGGGACAGTCCCGCATTTCAGTGACTTTTCATGTGTCCCGCAAATTGAGACGCTGTCCCGCATTTTGATTGATAGGCTCCAGTTTTCAAATGTGCGTTTAAAATCTTGGTTTTATCAACTAACTGGCTGTGCGCAGCAGAGCAGTGGAGCCTGTCATCAGGGGGCGGGCAGAGTGTGTGCGTGTGTGTGTGTGTGTGTGTGTGCGTGTGTGTGTGTGTGTGTCTGTCGAGAAACGCAGCCCAAAACACACCCGCCCCTATGTTTTTCGCCGACCGAGGCCGCCGGATATACCCGGGGCGAGTGTGTTTTGGGACGAGGCGTTCTTGTATTCCACCAGCAACACGTGATTTCATTCACTGGCTTGTTTACAAGTCGGAAAGAAGAGCTATCTGTGCTAGCTGCAAAGTGTGCATATTTAAGCAAGTATTTTAAAACAGTGAAAGCTACCGAGGAAAAAGAAACAGAAAGTGATAGACCCCCGCCACGACTCAAACTAGTGACCACGTTGTGAATAATTATAAACAAACAAGGTATTGAAGAGGAGGACTGTGATGGCTGACTCAGCAGCCACACATTGAGCTTATGGTATGGTGATTCCTTTTGGTTTATTCATTTAGTTGGTTTATTTTCAGTTGTATATGTAACCACACACCAATTGGAATAACAGTTTATTATGGGGCCAGGCTTCCAGCATGGACCCATATTGTTATTCGCATTATTCCATTTCTTCTTCTTCTGCCACTTTTGGCAGTTCTGGCTGAACCGTGCAGTCGCTTTTTATGAAACTCGGCCATATGATAGATGGTCATGAAAAACGATCAAGAAATAATTCTCACAATCTTTCGTCAAAAGGTGGCGCTATAGCACTCAATTGAAAAATGCCAACTTTGAACAGGTACAACTCATGCCGTGTTTGACCTACAGCCATGAAACTTCGATGCACACATGCGTCTCCTCATGCTGAACAACTTTCACACTCTGACTTTTGACCTCTGACCTTTAGATCTCCCACCATTTGGAATTATATGAAAAACAGTTAAAACCTATCTCCTCCTGGGATTTTTGAGTAATCTGCACGAAACTTTTTACACATGAACTTTGGACCTATACCAAAAAACGTTTGCAATATATCTTCCATAAGTGAAAAAATGAAGCTTTAATGAGCCAATGAATATTGCAGTTTTATGACAATTATTCATCTGCCCCTAACACATACATGCAGACTTACCATTCTTTGAAACTTTGCAGAAATGTAAAGGGCCATTCCAAATATCACTGAAACCAATCTTACTCCAATTGGTCAAACGGGGGCGCTATAGCAATTTTTTGAAAATTGAAACTTTAAACAGGCAAAAGTCATGCCTCGTTTGGCCGACAGCCATTAGACCTGCTTACACATGTGCCTTGACTAATGAGGAACACATCTATCACGTTGACCAGTAAGCACCGCCCTTAGATTGTCCGCAATCTTGAGCAGTTTGAAAAACACTTAAACCCAGGATTTTTCAGCTATTTGCGTGAAACTGTATGATCTGTGTGATCTCCTTTCACAGGTTCTTGTCTGTTGGTGGCTTCTCGCTTAAATGTGTGCCCCACAACCTGAAGGTCACCAGTTCAAGCCTCACTTGGTGCAGACTTCATCTAAGTTGCATTTCACACAACATGACTATCAATGAATACATCTGCAATTGTTAAAGATAACATGAAATACTTAATTCAGTGTTTTTTACATACAGCTGATCTACAATCTCAGAACTTTTCAGATAGCAATGAGAGTATGTTTTTTCAATGTATAACATACTTCATTGTGAAAATAGCCGATGTACAATCTGACAACTTTTAATGGTTTGTGAGCTTGTAGATCGGCTACTTTCACTAGTTTTGCTTCTGAGGAGATGTACAATTTCTTAATTGGTAAATGGTTTGTGAACGAGTGATCTTAGTGTTAGTGAAACAGGGGCTTGGGTCATGACAGAAGGCAAGAGTTTGTGATCCTCAAGAGACAATATCAGCCTGGACAAAGCTATAGCACTATAGGTAGTGTTGCAGCTACCTAAGAGTGCCTCACGACCACAAGGTTGCTGGTTCAAGCCTCACTTGATGCACACTCATTTAAGTTGAATTGCAAAAAACATGACTCAATCTATTCCGTTTCCATGGCTCTCTCTCTCTCTCTCTTCAATCTATTCCGTTTCCATGTCTTTCTCTTCAATCTATTCCGTTTCCATGTCTCTCTCTCTGTCTCTTCGATCTATTCCGTTTCTATCTTCAATCTATTCCGTTCCGTTTATTCTCTCTCTCTCTCTCTCTCTCTCTCTCTCTCTCTCTCTCTCTCTCTCTCTCTCTCTCTCTCTCTCTCTCTCTCTCTCTCTCTCTCTCTCTCTCTCTCTCTCTCTCTCTCTCTCTCTCTCTCTCTCTGAGGGTCGGCCATAGCTGAGTGGTTAGTGAGCCCGCCTAGGGAGCCAGAGGCTCTGGTTGCCCCAGGTACGATTCCAGGCCAGGTCAGCAAATGTGTCGATGAAATTTGTCCCTGAGCAAGACTCTTAACCCCTAATTGCTCACAGGCCCTCATTGGAAACAAGACCGCAAGGACTTTCGTGAACTGACCTGTTAAAGGAATTATCATTTCTTTTTCTCTCTCCTGGCCCCATATTATCGCTGCTTGCAGCTATATTTGTTTAGTTGTTTTTCTATGAGTTTATTTGTATTTGATTTGACTGAGTTTTCTTTGAGTTACCAGTGCTGTGGGAGGTTGCTGACTGACATATATGGACATGATGGGCTGGCCAGAGCAATGGGGATCAGCTGCTCCAGATCTACAGCTAATCTGGAGACATTGGACTGCACCACAGTCCCTCTGTACCATGGGGTGGGGCAGGGGTTTTGAGAGTGTGTGTTTCAACTAGAAGCTCGCCCCCGCTACGCGGGGGCTCGCGTCTAGCCCGCGGCCACGCCCACGTAGCGCCCGCGGCCACTTGGCAGCTCATGTAAGTGGCGTAGCGTCCTGAGGGCCAGTGGGGCCGTGGCTCGGTCAGTGAAGACCCTGTAGTGCGGATGATATGTGGCATAGAGGGGCAGATTGTAAATCCCCAGAGGAAACATCTGTGGGCTACCATTGGTTCAGCGATGTGTGCGGTCGCCCTGCGGCCCCTCCTCCTCCACCAATGTGCAGTATTGAGAGCCCTGACGTCACAACAATTGGAGCGATGGGCACTGCACTCTGGTTGGTTAGGGTACACCTAGGGCCCAGGTAGAACCCAGTTAAAGCCTGCATGGGCAAACCCAGTTAGGACCCGCCTTGGTCCCACATAAACATGGCTAGTTGGGGCCCACCTAAGGGCCAGGTAGAAGCTACTTATAGCCTGCATGGGCATCGCAGTTGGGACTGAAGTGGATGCCGCTGACATTGCTGACATGGGGTCCATATGGTTTAGCCCACCTTGAAACCATATGGGAACTACGCTGGCATGCAGGCTGGAATGCAAACGCTGCATCATACCTGTAGTGTGTAGTTTGATGTTGTGTGTGTAGCAGATATACCTGCAGTGTGTAGATCAATGTCCATATGAAAGTCAATGCCCAGCAGTGTTTTTTTTTTCTCCAGCAGAGTTTCTAGTGTCTCTGTCTCTCTCTGGAAGAGGTTGCACATGAACTCTGCAGCCGCACTGAGACGCTCCAACACAAACACTCTGACATTAGGCTGCTTCACACAACAAACATCAGCACCACGCTGCTGTTTGTCCAAAAGACACAATATCTCCTCTCCCACCGACGTCATGTGTTCATTTATCGACAGCCGTACAGACTCCTTTTGACACATTTTACCTCGTTTATCCAGCTCTCACTGACTCTCCACATCGGGCTGTTATAGCGCCACCATGAGGCTGATTAGAGAAATCTCAAGTGGAATTTCTTCCTCGGCATAGTGGGAATGTGGGTGCAAAGTTGCACGGAAAGTGCATGCTGTGTTCATAATGTGAGGCATTTTGGTCCAAACGGAGCAGTCCTGCAGACTTTGGAAGCCATTTTAGCCAATCAGGATGGAATATGAAAAATCTGAAAGGGCTTTTTTTTAATGACTGTGGAGATACTGTGTACCGATTTGCGTGATGTTTGGGCAAAATATGTAGGAGTACTGTGAGAAAAGGTGTTTAGCAAAAAGCGGCCTCCTGGTGGCACTGTAACAGGGCCATGTGAAAGAAATAGGGCAGAGGTTCTGAATTGGCATCCAGGGAGTGTGTGTGCACAGTTTCGCTGCGATCAAGTCAACGATGTGAGAGATTAGCTATCACAGACGGACGGACAGGTCTTGCGCCATGCCTTTCGGCCTGGCAGAGACAATAAAAAAACGAAAGTAAAGGAAATTAGGCCTACCATTTCTGCAACAAAAGTAGTCAACAAACTATACTATAAAAACATTGGCCACATTGTCAAATAATCTAAGAAAGAGGCAATCATGTAGAAAATAGCCGATCTACAAGCTTACAAAGCCTCTCAACGTGAGGCGTTTCGAGCTTGTAGATCGGCTATTTTCACAATATTTACTTGTGGAATGGAGTCAAACAAAATGGGGGGGTGGCCAGATCAATTACGTTTATTTGGGGGGGGGGGGGGGGGGGGGCCTGAAAGGGTTGATAAGCACTGCTCTAATTGGAGCGAAAGTATCTGAAATTACTACATGACCATAATGCAGCCTAACATGCGTTGCACGGGGCGGTCCTGCCATTACGTTAGTTACTGTAGTTGCTGTGGAGCTACATAGTTCTCCAGAAGACACACACAAACATACACCATCTACAATGGACTAACTGAGCAGCAATATTGACATTCACCACACGAACGTGCATTGTTGACAAAGTGATTGCACAGCCGCTGCAGGCATGACAACCACGTTAGCGTTAGCTACATGCCACTATCACAGCTCCCTGTCCGTCGTTGCTGCGACTGAATGTGATGGCTACAGCAAGCTCTCTGCGATGCCATTGTCTGGAGACTGCTCCTGGCATGACACGACCAATGAGAGTGAGCGCTGTCGTTGTTGCTAAGATACGGTGGCGTCACTGCCCCATAGCTTGTAGATCTCTCACACATGATTGGCGTAGGCTGCGTTGCCAGGTCTGACTGTTTGTATAAGCGATTTTGGGCTTATTTGGGTGCACTTTTGGGCTCGTTTCCATAGACCACGGCAGCGCTTATTTCTTTCCCGTGACCGATGTGGCCAAAAAAGGTGCAAAACGAACCATCCGGAAGTAAAGTGCGAGATGAAATATATAGCACTTTTTGATTATTAGAGAAGGAGACAGATGTGAAGGTGGAAAATGGAATGTAGGAGATTATATAGTTTTTCATGAGCGATTTTTGTAGCAAGTTGTGAGTGAATTGGGCCACTCCTGTGGGCGGGGGGCTGATTAGAACCATTGGGGTTTGGGAAGGAGACGCTCTCTGTTTGAGTGGAAAGATGGTAGTCTTTGTCTTTTCCCCCTTTTGTGTTAACAGTGGTCTGACCCGTCCCTATATATGTCCACCTCCTGTGTCATTCTCGGTAGTTCAGTTTTCAGTTCAGTTGTGTTGTTTAGTCCAGTTTTCTGTTTAGTTATTTAGTTTAATTCTCTCCGCCAGGCCGAAGGCATGGCGAGAGAGTATGTTTTACCCTCCGTCCGTCCGTGTGTCCGTCCGTCCGTGTGTCCCTCCTGTCTGTGTGTTAGCAGCTAATTTCCGGCACCGTTGGCCCTTTCGATCCGAAACTTTGCACACACACCCCCTGGATGCCAATTCAGAACCTATGGCCCAATTTTTTCACATGGGCCTGTTATAGCGCCACCAGGAGGCCGATTTGTGCAAAACACATTGTTTTTACATTTATTTTGTGTTGAGCACATTTGTTTTTGTTATCAATTAAATCATTTATTTGCAACCAAGGAAAAAGAAAAGAAAGAAAAATAAATAAAAAAAGAGAACAATATTTTAAAACCAACAAAGTTTTCCCTGTGTCTCTCCTTCCGACCAACTCGGTCCCTGACAAGGACACATAGAATGTTACGGTCATCAGAGATCAGAGGATTTAGCAGCTGCCATTCTGATAATGTCAGGAGCAATGGACCAGGCAACAGTGACACTACGACCAGGTAGGGTCCAACCAAGTGTTTCTAAACGGACTGCAGTCTGCACAGAACCCTATCCATCAGATCCAAAGTAGACTAGGTAAAGACCATGTATTATGCAAGTACATAATGAAGTTGACCAAAGTTTCTCAGCTGCTTTATATTTGTTATTAGTGTCTGTCTATCCTCTGAAACAAAGGGGTTTATAGTGAGAACTTGGCATCACGGCCATTCACTGTGCGTACAACGCGACACCCTCACTCTCAGTGATCCGTCATCATCCGTGATTTCATTTCATTTTTTTGGATTGGTTTTAATTTTGTGTCCCGAGATGTCCCGCAGTCACCCTAGAGTGTGTGTGTGTGTGTGCGTGCCTGCGTGTGTGCGAGTGTATGTGTGTGTGCATGTATATGAGACCGGGTTTAACTGTGTGCGTGTGCATATGCATGTGTATGCGTGTGTGTGTGTGTGTGTGTCTGTTTGCACATTCGTGTGTACGTGTGTGTGTGTGTGTGTGTGTGTGTGTGTGTGTGTGTGTGCATGTATATGAGACCAGGTTTAACTGTAAAAGGTTAAACATATGTTTAAAATGTTCTAATCAGAGGTGGGCGATACAGGTTAGAAACTAATGGTTAGCGGGCCATAGCTGAATGAGTAGAGAGGCCGTCTGGGGAAATGTAAAAGGTCCCAGGTTCCATTCCCAACCCTGGCAATGTGTTGACCTAAAACTACATCTGCTGTCAAAATGAACACTCATCCCTTATGTTCCACAGACAGTGGAGTTAATACAGTAACCAATGGCAACAGGCATGTATGCATCTGGGGTGTGTGTGTGTGTGCATGCAGCCAGTGTCATAGAAACATCTGGGGTGTGTGTGTGCGTGCAGCCAGTGTCATAGAAACATCTGGGTTTGTGTGTGCATGCAGCCAGTGTCATAGAAACATCTGGGTTTGTGTGTGCATGCAGCCAGTGTCATAGAAACATCTGGGGTGTGTGTGTGCATGCAGCCAGTGTCATAGAAACATCTGGGGTGTGTGTGTGTGTGTGCATGCAGCCAGTGTCATAGAAACATCTGGGTTTGTGTGTGCATGCAGCCAGTGTCATAGAAACATCTGGGGTGTGTGTGTGCATGCAGCCAGTGTCATAGAAACATCTGGGGTGTGCGTGTGCATGCAGCCAGTGTCATAGAAACATCTGTTGTGTGTGTGCATGCTCATATATACGAGCTTGTAGATCTACTATTTTTGAAAAAATATTTGCAGATCTTTCAATGTATATATCTTTAAGGCAAACATTTATAACTCAAATCTTTGCTTCTGGGGGATTCTACAAAAGTCTTTTAAATCTTATTGTACGTTTACCAGTTCTGGAGCAGATTGAAGCCACATAAATAGTTCATTGTTTTGTTGTGTTCTAGTGATGACATTGTGGTGATGTGTAGATAAACTAAAAGTTTTAACAGTATGTCGATTGACTCGATAAGGACTGTGCATCAGTTTGTGGTCAATGACACATTGTTTAGTTTTTTTATTGATACAGGAAACAGAGTCTGTTTTGAACATAGCTCCACTTCCCCTTCTGACTCACGTTGTTTGCTACAGTAAAACCAGCAGTTTGCACGCTTGCATGTGTTCCGTGCGTGTGCAGTTTTTTTTCTGGGTTTGTTACTTTTTGGTGTTTTTTGTTACTTTATTTCGGTACAAAAAACTCCATGTACTCCAGGAAGTGTAGATGTCCTAGGTTTTTTATTTTTATTTTTTCTTCATCCCAAAAGTTGGGGGGATATCCGTAAGGGCAGGTACACACTGTAGGACTTTCAGGGGTCGTCTGAACGTTGAGCATTTCACACTACAGGAGTTTATTTCTTGAAATGGGCTGTCATATATCGTTGTGGTTTTCACCCTATAGATTGATCCCCGACCAGGGATTACACACTGTAGGATAGTTCACTAGGATGCTGTCCAGAGTCAGACCCAATACATACATGTATTTGTTTTGATTCCAATTCATTTTAATCAACGTCTCCCGTGATCTCTCTCTCTCTCTCTCTCTCTCTCTCTCTCTCTCTCTCTCTCTCTCTCTCTCTCTCTCTCTCTCTCTCTTGTCAGAAGCAGTCAGTGTTGCCATGTCCGTTTATTATAAGCAACTTTGGGATTGTTTTTCTGTTGCTTGAAAGTGTAGTTGCTTATTTGGTCTTGTTTCCTAATGTTGTTTGAGCCAGTTGTTCTCAAACATTTTCATGGCAACGACCCCCCTATTAATATTTGTCGTCCCCCCTTCTGAAGATATGTTGTGCCATAGACCCCCATACAAGATCTGTGTGGATTTGGAAAATATTCCACAATTTTCCCAAGATTTTTCTTTGAAAATATCTGCGATGCGTTGTGAGCTTGTAGATCGGCTATTTTAAAATATGCAATGTATTTGTATATAGGGTTAAAGTGCTGATGTGGCCTGCCCTATAGTTCGCTTTTACTGGGCTTGTTTTCATAGATCTGGTTGCTTATTTCTCTAGCAAAATCTGGCAACAACAAACAAAAAAGGCATGCGAGGCTAGACAGTGACAGCACACGCACACGCATTACACATACACACTGTTGAACATCTGGAAATGTATTAGAACGTAATTTATGTTGAACAGCTCATTTTAGGATATAGGCTTTAAATGATGTTATTACTTGATTTGCCTAAAGAAAGAATATGATATTGACTGGTTGAAATGACTGCTGAGGTGCACTGGAAGGCTTGCAGCAGGCAGAGGCCTGCATTTCCTTTATGTGCATTTCCTGTATGTGAGCTACACTTGCTGCGTACGTGACATACAGCCTGCATCTATGGCTGATCAGTGAGGTCAAAGAGTACCCAAGATCTGATAGTTTTAACCAAATGTTACATGCACACATGCAAATGTGAATCATTTGATTATCTGATGTTATTAATGATTTAATTTACTCATGTATAATTGCTGATAATATGCAGTATAATTGCATTTACGGAATTATGCTCAGGTTTAAGACACATTTTGGGGCAATGCTGATAATGTCGTGCAAGGTGCAAAGTAAGCGTTGTTTTTGTGTGTGTGGGTGGCTGTTGGCAAAGTCACACATACACACACACACACACACACACACACACACACACACACACACACACACACACACACACACACACACACACACACACACCCACACACACACACTGACTTCTTACATTTTCTAAGAATCACCAAGGCGTCTGACTTCTGAGAATCACGCCTTCGTGCACACACCTACGTGCACACACATACACACACTGATGTCTGGAGAGCTTCCTTTAGACTGTACTACCGTATAAAGGGTAACTTGGGAGGTTTTGGACACGGACGGCTGTTGGGGGCCTTTGGGCCCCTTGGGCTCTTAGGTTTTTGGGGCTTCTTCTCTTGCACCTTGCTCAGATATTAAACAGTCATGGCTCCACATGGAGGAAGGTAAAACATTACTTAAATTAGGAAGGTAAAAAATACTTAAATTAGGATTAAGATATTACTTAAAATCAAAAAGGGTAAATTTCTCTATTTTGAGATTAAACCTATTTAGTGCTACTTAATTAAGGACATTTTTGAAATTACCAAATTTAGACTAGCCTGTATTTCAGGCTGAATGAGATCTAAATGGAACCTCCTCTTTTTAATCTAAATTCTAAATTAGTTTAGGACAAGCCTAACTTAAAGCATTTGTAAACTGACCAGACAGACATGAAACATTACTAGATTTAATTTAATTTCTATTTGTATTTTGTATTTGTATTTTGTATTGTTAAATACACATCTGTAATCCCACTATGAACTGAGCAAATAAAGGGAATCTTTTAATCTTCCAAAAAGCCTCATTTTCTGAGTTAGTGTTATCCTATTATCCTATTATAATTCTAGTAAGCTCACGGTGGTGGTGGTGGTTGGTGGTAGAGTGGTCTCTTGATCAAACTGCGCATGCGTCGTTGTGTGCCAGGTTTCGCGAGAGAAACAAGCAGCGAGGTCTATGAAAATTCTAGTAAGCTCACGGTGGTGGTGGTGGTTGGTGGTAGAGTGGTCTCTTGATCAAACTGCGCATGCGTCGTTGTGTGCCAGGTTTCGCGAGAGAAACAAGCAGCGAGGTCTATGAAAACGAGGCCAAACCAAACGAACCCTATAACACCAACATTGGCCCTAAAGCGCTTACAATCGGCGGACATGGCAACACCGACGCCGACCCTACACCATAGACCCCGCCCACTCTCTGCTGTGGAAAGTAAACACTCCAGATTTGTTTCCCCACACACGACACGATGCACATTAGCTCCATAAAGAACGGTTCTATGTCGTTCTCTTCCAGGATCGGGCGAACGTCCGCCAAGGCTGTTTACCCTTTTGTATACATCGTATCCCAAAACTAATGGTAGATTCTAAACCGCACGGATGTTTAAGGTTTGGTCGGCTGCATAATATTTTAGGTCGCCAGCGAAACTACCCGTTTAAATCGCTTATTTAGTCAGCCTGTGGCCATGTTTCCCATTGTAGCCAAACCGGGAGCAGTAGTGGCAGCGGACGTAGGGTTTTTTTCCGGGTTGAATGGGAAACATGGCCACAGGTTTCGCGAGAGAAACAAGCAACGAGGTCTATGAAAACGAGGCCAAACCAAACGAACCCCATACCACCAACATGCAACCTGATAATAATGTCCAAAGCATGTCTGTGTATGTTTACATCCATTACTGTGTTGGCGTTAGTTGGGATTAATGTTTATTAGCCAAACCAAGTTAATATGAGCCGTTAGCGTGATGCTAAGCTAACGGACGTTTGGCGCTAGCATGCGGCTAACGCTAATGTTAACCAACGCTGCTGTCGTCACTCAAACGGCTACGTTAAACATCTTATCAACAACCTGTATGAACGTCAGTATGGTCAATGTCATCAATGCTAACTAATTAGCCCGTTGAACAGTGTTCATTTGGTGACTTCTGGGGGTTTCTGACTGTGACACAATGTCACGATGTCGCGGACGCAGCTCGCGGGAATCGCGGCCTACTGCGCCACCAGAAGCCTCGGATCATGGTAGTGGCCCTGTCCCCCAATCAACGTGCTTTCAGCACGCACGACAACAACACATCTACCGGATGTACATTACATTACATTACAGTCATTTAGCAGACGCTTTTATCCAAAGCGACTTACAATAAGTGCAATCAACAAAGGTAGGGAACGAAAGCTACTAATCACCAGAGGTTATAAGTGCATTTTCTGCAATAACAAGCAACCAAGAGCATACCTAGCGCTAAGGTAAAAGTGCAATATATCAGCTACCTATTTCCTTAAACAGATGAGACAAAATAGCTAAGTCAAATGAGCAGGAGCTAAAAACAAATAATTGTATTGACTAAACAAGATCCAATAAACAATTCAACAATAAAACAAGCATTCGTACAACTAGTTAACAACAAGTAGGCCAGGCAAAGAGGAAGGGTAGTGTTTCCTGAAGAGGTGGGTTTTCAGCCTGCGGCGAAAGATGGGCAGTGACTCTGCTGTCCTGACATCAGTGGGAAGTACATTCCACCACTGTGGGGCCAGAACAGAAAAAAGTCGTGACCGTGTCGATCGACCAGAAGGACCGTTGAGTGGCGGGGGAGTCAGTCGCCCCTTGGTGGCAGACCGGAGTGGTCGGGTTGGGTTGTGGGCATTGACCAATACCCGGAGGTAAGAGGGAGCTGTTCCATTCACTGCCCTATAGGCTAGCACCAGGGTTTTAAACTGAATGCGAGCCGCTACGGGGAGCCAGTGCAGGGAACGGAGAAGGATAGTTGTGTGAGAGAACTTGGGGCGGTTGAACACCAGACGAGCCGCAGCTTTCTGAACAAGCTCCAGGGGTCTGATGGCAGATGCCGGAGCGCCAGCCAGGAGGGAGTTGCAGTAGTCCAGGCGGGAGATGACAAGAGCCTGGATGAGCACCTGGGCTGCCTTCTCCGTGAGGAAGGGCCGAATTCTCCTGATGTTGTAGAGGAGGAATCTGCAGGACCGTGTCACTGATGCGATGTTAGCCGAGAACGACAGTTGATCGTCCAGGGTCACACCCAGATTCTTCGCAGTCCGAGTTGACGTCACCACAGCGTTCTCAATGGTGATGGCCATGTCTCGGTGAGGACAGCCCTTCCCCGGGATGAACATCAGCTCGGTCTTGTCCAGGTTGAGCTTCAGGTGGTTCGTCGACATCCACTCCGAGATGTCAGCCAGACAAGCAGCAATGCGTGCCTCCACTTGTGTGTCAGAGGGGGGGAATGAGAGGATCAGCTGGGTGTCATCGGCATAGCAGTGGTAGGAAAAGCCATGGGAGCGGATGACAGCACCAAGAGATGTAGTGTAGAGAGAGAAGAGAAGAGGACCCAGAACCGAGCCTTGGGGAACCCCAGTAGTGAGCCTGTGTGGTTCTGACACAGACCCTCCCAGCATCACCTGGTAGGAGCGACCCGTCAGGTAGGATGCAAACAGGGAGAGTGCAGAGCCTGAGACACCCATCCCCTCGAGGGTGGAGAGGAGGATCTGATGGTTCACTGTGTCGAACGCTGCAGACAGGTCCAGGAGTATCAGGACAGAGGAGAGAGAGTTCGCTCTAGCGGCATGGAGTGACTCCGCCACTGCCAGGAGGGCAGTCTCTGTCGAGTGACCCACTTTGAACCCAGACTGGTTGGAGTCCAGGAGGTTGTTCTGGTGGAGATACGAGGACAGTTGTTTGAACACAGCACGTTCGAGAGTTTTAGATAGGAAGGATAGAAGGGAAACCGGCCTGTAGTTCTTGACTTCAGAGGGGTCAAGTGTCGGTTTCTTGAGGAGGGGGGTGACTCTGGCAGTCTTGAAAGTAGAGGGAAAGTAACCAGATGTCAGAGAGGTGTTAATAAGGTGGGTTAAGAAGGGAAGAAGTTCAGGTGCAGTGGACTGCAGCAGAGGGGATGGGACAGGGTCCAGAGAGCATGAGGTGGGGCGGCTAGAGGTAACAAGGAGAAGGACCTCGTTAGGAGAAAGGGGAGAAAAGTGGGATAGAGAGGTGGAGGGGGGGGAGAGAGGAGTAGATGAAGCTAGAGAGGGGAGGGTGGAAGAGGGACGGGTGTGGGTAGTGCGCAGGGCACCAGCCGGGGGAGGAGGGAATGAGGATCGGATATCGTTCACCTTCTTGTCAAAGAAGTTGGCGAAATCGTCAGGGACGAGGGACGAGGAGGGAGGAGGGGGAGGTGGTTGCAGGAGAGAGGAGAAAGTTTCAAAGAGTTTTTTAGGGTTAGAAGCAGAAGCCTGAATTTTAGTGCAGAAGAAAGCAGCTTTAGCAGCTGATAGAGAGGAGGAAAAGGTAGAAAGGAGAGATTGGAAGGTAAGAAGGTCCTCCGGGAGGTTGCCATTTCTCCATTTACGCTCAGCTGCTCTTAGGCTCCGTCTCTCAGTACGCACTGAGTCCGACAACCAGGGTGCAGGTGGAGTTTGGCGTGCAGGCCTGGTGGTGAGGGGACAGAGATGGTCCAGGGAAGAGGATAGAGTAGAGAAAAGAAGATCAGTGGCAGTATCGGGGGATAGTAGAGCAAAGGATTCGGGGGCAGGGAGAGCAGAGAGGACAGAGGAGGAAAGATCAGAGGAGGATAGTGAGCGAAGGTTGCGACGTGAGGAAATCATGTGGGTAGGGAGGGGCTGTGGGGGGGGGGAGGAGAGAGAGAGAGAGTAAGACATGAGGTAGTGATCAGAGAGTTTCTTACCCTTTTCACTGGGAGGAGGAGTGACGGACAGGTTAGCAGTAGAGCAGCCTCTGGTGAAGATCAGGTCCAGTTGGTTGCCCTTCTCGTGGGTAGGGGGAGATGGGGAAAGGACTAGGTCGAAGGCGGCGAGAAACGACAGTAGTGGGTCTAGCTGCTTCTCGGTCGGGAGGTTGAAGTCACCCAGAAGGATGATTCCAGAGCCGTCGACCGGGAAGTGAGAGACTAGATGGTCGAGTTCCTCCAGGAAGCCACCAGCAGAGCCCGGTGGGCGATAAACAACTGCAATGGTGAGCTTGACTGGATGAGAAACCGTGACCATGTGATATTCAAAAGAGTTAGGAGAGAATTGTGACAGTGAGACAGGAGAGTATTTCCATTTTCTGGAAATTAGCAGACCAGCACCACCACCTATCCGCACGCCTCTGGGAGTGTGAGAGAAAGAGAACACATCTGACAGAGCCGCGGGTGTAGCAGTGTTTTCTGGTGGGATCCAGGTCTCAGTCAGGGCAAGGAAGTTAAGGGAGAGCCCGGATGCGTAGCCTGTGATGAAAGCAGCTTTGCCTTCCACCACAGCCGATCGGCAATTCCAGAGCCCCCCTGTTACCACTTGCTCGACGTGAGTGGAAATGGTAGGATATATTAGATTAGCGGTCTCGCGACATCTGGGTGTAACCCAGTGTTTTTGCGACCGCCAGGAAGAGGAGAGGACAGGAATAGGGAGAAAGCACATTGTAGATCACTAAACATAAACACACTACTATATCTATCACACCCCTATATATAGAAGAAGCACTCAATGGTCCAGGTCTTACATTGACTAAGTCGCGCTTTGACAAAGTCGCCTGCAGCTGCCTTTGTTCGTCTAGCCTTCGTTCGGCTGGCCGCTTTGCAAGCTGCCGCTTTCAGCGCTGGTTTAAAACCACTTAGCTTGATTGCTAATTGTCTGCCGGGGAGTGCTGCCCCACCCAGCCACTTAGCACAGGGCTATTAAGTGGCCTGTTCTACCTGAAATTGCCTCAAGTGCTCTGTGGGACACACACAGAGTATCAATGGCCTACAGCTTATAGCACAAATACAAAAATAGAAACTACAGACTAACACAAGCTGAGAATACAGCACCAGTAACAAAGCACTTAAACTACACTGCTAGCAACTTGCTAGATAAGAAATATGCTATACTCACTACCCAGCAGCCAGGAGCTATGTTCACTCCAGATGTTGAATCACACACTGTACCATCTCAAGAGTGTTATGTAAACACGGAATGAATAGCTTAGCACTTCCGGTGGTTCCTTCACAATAAAGGTTGAAACAAATACACACACCATGCAATGAAATAATCATATGCGTTTCTTAAACTCTAAATTGATACATTCCTTTATTAACTGTTTTCACTACTCCTGCAATTACATTTATATGAAATAAATCACAACACCCCCCTATAACATTAAAAAAACGCCCAGTGGTGGACAAAGTCCTCACATTTTCAACTTAAGTAAAAGTATCAATACTGCAATGTATAAGTACTCTGACACAAGTAAAAGGCCTAAAGTACAAAAGCATTGCCATCAAAATATACTTAAAAGTTCCAAAAGTACAAGTACTAAAATGTTTGAAAATACCTCATCATCAGGCTCACAACGCGTCGCCATGCGTTGTGAAAATAGCAGATCTACAAGCTCACAATGCCTCGCAATGCGTTGTGAAAATAGGGAGATGGAGAGAGAGAGAGAGAGGGACGGAGAGAATACTCAAATACCTTGAGTAAACATAATTCAGAGTACTCAAAATGAGTAAAAATACTTAAAAGTACTGAAAATGAGTAAAAATACTTCAAAGTTGAAAAACAAAGTACAAATACTTAAAAATTGATAAAAACACTAAAAATACCTAAAAGTTGAGAAAAAACGTACAAATACTTAAAAATAGGGGGGCGCCACGACGGGGCGCGCGCGGGGGAGAAACCGCGACAGGACGTGCATTAACCCCAACTTTGCAACTACTTTCGCCTGCGCCCTTCACCGGGTATGGTCTATAAAGATAAATAGACCACCACGCCCTCGGTGAGTATGAGAATTGTACTCTGTTCTTGTTCAAAGGGTCCCTGAGAGCCAGGGACCTCCTATCTGGGATTGGGCCGCTCCAGTGCGGGCTGGACGGTCTTACAATTCATATGTCCCTCTGTTTACAGTCTGTGTTGGTTGGTTAATGTTGTTACTGTGTTCAGTCACTTACCTAGTGTTGTCTTTATATTCCCTGTTTAATTAATAAACCCCCCCTGCATCTGAATCGTTCCGTCTCCGCTTCACTGTCTGTGCTTGGCTCCTACACCTCTCTGCCTCGCACCGTGACAGTTTTACTAATACTGTAGTGATAATAGTATAGCTTATCAGTGTCCTAAATGCTGTCTAACAGCCCCGGTCAATTAGCTATAGTAACAATGAAAGCAGTCTGGTTAGGTTAGTCTGGACAAATGTTTCCATGAGGAAGACAATACTCTGATCTTTGTACATGCCAGGCATGCCACAGAGGAGGGTAGCAAAGCCATTGTGATCAAAGCCAATGACACTGACATTGTTGTCATAGAGGACTAAGCATGTTTCCCTCACTTCAGGACCTCGCTCTCCAGCAGCTGTGGGTTGCATGTGGGTGTGGTCAGAGCCTAAAAGTGGATTGGTGTACATGACCTGTACCGCTGTATTGGACCAGTAAAGACCAAAGAAAGGCATACTGTTCTTTCATGTCTTCACTGATTGAGATACTGTATCCGCCTAAAGGCAAAAAAAGACTGCCTGGCAAACATGAGACATTTGCTCAGAGGCATCTCCCATCTTCACCAAACTAAGCAAACTAATCGCAATTATTGTTGCATCATCGTTTCCTTGTTAACAGATTTTCACACATTTTCAAATATTACAAATAATTTCAGAAATAGCTGATATACAAGCTTACAACACGTCACGTAAGCTTGTAGATCAGCTATTTCTGTATTATGTATACATTTTTTTTAAAATATGTCAATAATTTATTTGTATATTTCAGTTATTTGTCATATCTGTTCTGTTTAATGTTTTATTACAAAGCCTTAAAATGCTTCATATGTTCCAACGTTCACTGGCTAAAAAAACACAATTAAATCATTAATCTGGATTATTTGAGTGACAATTAATGGTCATCTTACATTAGTAATGGTGACAGTCCTGTAGAGCAGTTTGTTCAGGCTAAGACCCTTTAGCTGAGACAGAGATGCTCGTAACGCCCCCCCCCCCCCCCCCCCCCCCCCGTGCGCTATGAGCTTGTAGATCTGCTATTTTTGAAAAATTGTGAAAATGTGTGCAAATCTTTGAATATCTAAAGCGAACATTTTTTAACTAAAATCTTTGCTTCTGGGGGGTCCCTGGAACAAAATATTTTGAGAAGGGGGTCCTTGGTCAAATAGATATAATTTTGGGGGTCCTTGACATGAAAAAGATTAAGCATCACTGATATAGAAAACATAGGTTTTTCATTATACTGTTGGGATTTAGGAGACATGTAGAATGGGCTCCAGGTCTTAATGGGTTAAAGGGATAGTTCACCTCATGGAGACTTGAATTCATGGATATTGTTTTAGTTTTTGTCC
The DNA here is from genome assembly GCF_963454915.1 of Gymnoscopelus microlampas. Lineage (NCBI taxonomy): Eukaryota > Metazoa > Chordata > Actinopteri > Myctophiformes > Myctophidae > Gymnoscopelus > Gymnoscopelus microlampas. The sequence goes on along the minus strand of NC_139954.1, from coordinate 48,141,180 downwards.
CATTCCTAAGACAATCATTTGATGACCGGCAGCGGTTCCGGTAGGAGACACAAAGAGTCTCCTTTGTGTCTCCTACCGGATCCGCTAGGCTACCGGTCCGCTTGATCATCAAATGATCCAGTGCCCCCCCCCCCCCCCCCACTCCGTCTCCCTCAAAAGATTCTACTGAGGAGTCGAGGAGAGACTTTATGGGCTTTGCTGTTTTAATATACAGTTCACCCAATCATTTATATACTGTTTCATAATACAATTCAATGTAAAGGGCTGTGCACCAGACGCTCACACACACACACACACACACACACACACACATAGAACACTTAAATAGGATGTATGAGCGGACGTCTACGGAGCTTGATATGAACAAATACATATAGTTAGTTATAGTGCTGCTGAACGGCCCTTAACTCTTTAACTGCCAGAGTAAAACTGTAATAGTGTCACCCCAGTGCCAGTGAAAACTGGTGTTTTTACCTACCTTTGAAAAATCATGGAATAGAGGGGAAAAAAATCTGATTGTGGTAATCCGTTCCATAGTTGCGACAAGTTGAAAATAGAATGTTTTGCCAAAAATACATAGTTAAACCAAGGGGCAAGGCTGAGATATTTACGATGAGGCCGACAAAATGGCCAGAGTGGCGCTGTTTTACCCTGCGCCGACCTGTGAGTTCAGAAAGAATTTATTTTAGCGCAAGTGAATGGGTTTTTTGACAAACTTTAGACTAGATTTTCTTACTGTAATAAAAATTGTCATAAATTCTATATGCTTCCAGTCGCTAGTTTAAAGTCTCCTTTCAATCATCAGGATATGCGTTTTGCTAAATTATGGTTCTATTTATTATAAAATTGACGATAAAGTAGGCTATTCTCTAGGAGGGGCGGGATGATTTGATCGACACGCTACACAACCAATAGCATTCATTCCCCGCCCCCCGCTCTTGATTGACAAGTTACCCAACCAATAATGGTCTGAACTCATTCTGACGCGTATTGAAAGATGGCGGACCTACCGTCTTGCAGCAAAGGCTTCATTTTCGGTCTGTAGAAAGCAGCGGAGGGGGTTTGTCCATCTCATTTATACAGTCTATGAGTTAAACACAGGAGCCGAGATACATAATATTTCCCAAATACTTTAACCAGGAAGTGAATGGAGCAGCAAATCTTTGGATGGTGTTATCTCCTGGTTCTGTGTGAAAAACGTTATTTTCAAACGCGTCCATGGCAGTAAAAAAGTTAAGGTATTGAATGAAATGTTACTAATTCTCCAGGTACCAGAGAGACCCTCTCTATAGTGTTACATTGTTATGTTAAGGGCCAGAGAGCCACAACACAAGTATTAACACACATGACAATAAAGTTGAAGCTTAACTTTTTATTTGATTTTTTCATTATTATTATTATTATTATTATTAGCCAGTGCAAGCATGCAAATAATGTCTGTTGACGTTTGTTAAAAAACGTCAACAAAAAACGTAAAAAAATAATAATGGATGAATGAATAAAAATGCAAACAAGTAAAGTACTACTACTTCTACTACTATAGTCTTGAGTCTGGAACTATGCCTCCTGAATGTTATATAGAGTCTGGAACTACACCTCCTGAATGTTATATAGAGTCTGGAACTACACCTCCTGAATGTTATATAGAGTCTGGAACTACACCTCCTGAATGTTATATAGAGTCTGGAACTACACCTCCTGAATGTTATATAGAGTCTGGAACTACACCTCCTGAATGTTATATAGAGTCTGGAACTACACCTCCCGAAAGCAGAGAAAGGAAGCCGTCATCTGTTCTTCATTTCTGTTCACGAAAATATATTTGAAATGTTCAGATATATTTTCGTGAACAGAAATGAAGAACAGATGACGGCTTCCTTTCTCAGCTTTCAGGAGGTGTAGTTCCAGACTCTATATAACATTCAGGAGGTGTAGTTCCAGACTCTATATAACATTAAAATATAATATTATATTTGGAAATTTGAAACATATTTACATAATGGAATATTAACAGTTTTTAAATGGTATAACAAACTTGCAATTGAATATTGACAGTAGAAATGAGATTGACTGTGGTACGGACAAAGACATGAAGTGTCAACAATCAACGATGCAAATGTAAAGTCCAGTTTGATGAAATATGTGAACGTGATAAGTGCACACAGAAAAATACTCTGTGTTAAAGATAGGGTAAGTGATTTACTTTGGTTAAAATAAGTGTTAAATAGCTCTATATTGTGATAGTACTCGTTGCTATAGAGTGTTTGTTCAGTAACAGTGTTAAATAGCTCTATATTCTTATAGTACTCGTTGCTATAGAGTGTTTGTTCAGTAAAAGGAGTCTCCATGTCTCTCCAGCTCTTTATTAAACAGAAAATGCATTTTCAGAGCTCTCTCCTGATTGGTTTAAATGTTGTCACCTACCTGAACATGTACTATATATTGTGTTTACTAAAGAGCTGGAGAGACCATGTGACCCAACAAACACTCTGTAGCAATGATTACTATCACAATATAATACTTTAACCTTTTTAACAAAACAAAAACAAAAATATCACTTACCCTACCTTTAATGTATCCATTTGTTACTCCCACAGTGTGCAAATGTGGGTCCATTTGGTTACATTTGCACACTGTGGGAGTAACATGAACAGTGAGTATTTTTACTGGTGTGTCCTCAGGGATGGACGGCATTAGGACAGGTTTAAGCCTCTACCAGCAGGGGGAGCAGTGATGCCAATAACTGTAACCCCATGTAGTTTTTGAGCACATGGTACAAACCATACTGTAATTACATTTATTGAAACATTGTGTCAAAGACCTCATGAAATGGCTTTATTGATAACTTTTGTTTTTTGCTGAGCTTAGCTCAGAAACGGGGCCGTGCATGTTTGTTTTGGCTCAACCAATCACAGCCTCAGCCAAAGAAAGGCCCCCCTTTCCCTTCGGGCTATGGGATGCAGACAATATCTTATAATTGGTCCTCACTAATGCTCATCAATCACAATGACACCGTTCCTGTCTGCTCACTCTGTCACACTTCTGTTCAGTTCACAAACCTGCCTACCAGTGACATCATCGATGGGGATTCCAAGCTAATAGAAACTTCAGCCATTGTTCTTGTACTAATAAAACTTAAAGGGGAAGACCACTCATTTTCAACATTGAGCTATGTCTTTAATACACCTTGGAGCCTTTGTGTGGAAATGAGAAAAAAAGTACACCCTGCGTATGTCACTGATCACATGACCTCAATCAATTATCCTTTTCTAGGCAACACAGAAGGGGGGGGGGACTTTTTTCTTATTTCCACACTACAGTTCTAAGGTGTATTAAAGACATAGTTCAATGTTGAAAATGAGTGGTCTTTCCCTTTAAATGCATGTATTTTGTTTTTATTTTTTAAATCTTGTTTGAAATGACCAAACCTGCCTACTGATGATGTCACTGGTAGGCGGGTTTCTGAAGTGTCCACAGCCCCTCCTCTGAGACACAGAGTGAGTAGAACAGAAATGAAGCCGTTTTATCATGAGCATTAGTGAGGACCAATTATGAAAATAAGGTGGGAAATGGGTGAAGTGCTCCTTTAAGAGAAACATCACTTCTCACAGATCCACCTGCGTGTGTTTGTACAGGACAAATCAAAACATCCTCCTGAGCTGTGAGAGATTCCTCCACAGTTGCCAGTGTTATCAGGCTGTCCACTGGCCCAGTACCTGCAGAATAAACACCATGATGTATGAATAACATTCATTCAGTCAGTCACTCACCAGTGGTGGAAAAAGTACTCACTTTTCTTACTTAAGTAAAAGTATCAATACTGCATTGTAGAAATACTCTGTTACAGGTAAAAGTCTGGAATAAAAAATGTACTTGAGTAAAAGTACAAAAGTGTTGGTATCAAAATGTACTTAAAGTACCAAAAGTAAAAGTACTAAAATGTTTGAAAATAGCAGATCTACAAGCTCACTGTGAGCTTGTAGATCTGCTATTTTCAAATAGCCTACTGCATGTATAAAATAGGGCCAACGTGGTTATTGTATGTTTTATAATGTAATGATTTGCAAAGTAACTAAAGTTTTCAAATAAATGTAGTGGAGTAAAAGTACTCCACTACAATTGAGATGTAAGTAAAAGTACTGAAAATTGGAAATATTCCAGTAAAGTAAAAAATACCCACAAATTGTATATAGGACTTGAGTAAATGTACTTAGTTACTTTACACCACTGTCACTCACACACACACACACACACACACACACAGTTAATAAACAACATGTATTGAATGTTACAATAATTAAACATGTAAAATGTCTCACTGTGCTGTCGCTGGTATTCCATTCACCCAGATCCAATTGTTACCCGTCTTCTTCAGACCAACCCATGATCCATAACCACCATCCTGTCTCAATCCTGTGATGAATTCCTGAGGATTTTTGTACATGATTGAATCATCATTAATTTATTCATAGCTTTAGTGTTTCATGGAATCATGTGTGTTTATGTGGATGATTGACACATTTCCTTCACTTTAGGATAAATAGCCCCCCCCCCCCCCCCCCCCCCCCCACACACACACACACACACACACACACACACACACACACACACACACACCTGTTCTTCTTTACTGTTAATGACGACCAGATCAGCTCCCATCTTCAGACAGTCTTGTCTGCTGTCCTCCCAGCTTTTCTCTTCAGTAGACATGTAATACCATCTGTCTCCAAACTGCTTCCATCCACTGGGACACGCCATGACTAAACATCAAATATAGGTTTTATTCATGGATTTCCAATGCACTGATTTATCAATTCTACAACAGAGTACTGTAGTTTAAATAATAGCAGTGGGTAATGTAGTGTAAGGTAAACATATGTATTTATTATATAAATATAGTGTCTTCATGTGGTCTGCACTGTATGTTTAACTAGTATTTAATGAACTATAAATGCCACTGGCACTCCTCTCTGTTTTCACCAGAACTCTGCTGCTTATAGAGCTAAACACTGACCCCTTGTGTCTCAGCGTGACAGAACAGGAGTAAGAAACACACACACACACACACACACACACACACACACACACACACACACACACACACACACACACACACACACACACACACACACACACACACACACACACACACACACACACACACACACACACACACACACACACACACACACACACACACATTGTCAGGAGTCACCATATAGAGCAATGCTCTTAAGTGTCACAGACAGTTTTTTTTCTCAATATAATACTGAGGCCATGATAACAATGTCATTCATAATCCACTAATTAATATTGATTCAAAAAGGTTTGTAATCTCTCTCACCTGCTCTCTTTAGCTGGTTTACTTCATTTTGCAGCTGATCTCTCTCCAGGATCAGGTTGGTCTCCAGCTGATCTCTCTCCAGGGTCAGTTTGGTCTCCAGCTGATCTCTCTCCAGGATCAGTTTGGTCTCCAGCTGATCTCTCTCCAGGGTCAGGTTGGTCTCCAGCTGATCTCTCTCCAGGATCAGTTTGGTCTCCAGCTGATCTCTCTCCAGGATCAGGTTGGTCTCCAGCTGATCTCTCTCCAGGATCAGGTTGGTGTAGTTGGCCTGCAGTTGTTCAAACTCTGAACGATCTGCAAAGATCAAAATGTGTGTTTGTGAATGTGAATAGATCTCAACCTGTATAATAGTCTACTAGGCCAGTGGGTCTCAACTAGAGGTCGTCGGGTTAGGCATGTAACCCGAAATACCCGGGACCCGTACCCGGCTCGGTCACGGGTCCATTCACAAGAAGTGACTCCGGGTCCGGGTCGGAGCCGGTACATAGTCCGTCTCGGGTCTCGGTTCTCAGACTGTGAAATGCACGGTTCCACTAATACCCAAGTTGACCCGGCGAGCGGGTTTCTCGGGGCTCAGACTGTGAGATGGACGGTTCCATTAATACCCGAGTGGAGGGAGGGAGGTCGCTCAGAAGAAGACAGACTGGCAGTAACGCAGTCAAGGACTGGCTGCTATTTATATTATATCACTACATAATGTTATATCATTGACCTAAATGGCGATATATTAACAAGGATAGGATGATTAACACTGGCATGACTGAGGTTACATTATCCAACACACAGCCTGCAAAACGGTCATTTTGAACAAGAAATCAAGCTCTCCTATTCGTTACTGTCTCACCTCTGTGCTCCAGACTAGCTGACACCTTCTCACCCACACAGTGGGGGGTTCCATTGTCTTCTAAATAGCCATTAACATCTCAATTGCACTCTGCGCAGTCAGTGAGCCCACATAATGTTGTTGTTGTAGGCAGACACAAACATTATAAAATTAGGCTAACTTGTAATGGTAACTGCAGATTCTGTATGTAAAATCTTTATTTAAAAAAAAGCGTATAAAACAGCGCGATCTGTAGCGTCACACATTAAACTCTTCAGTGAAACATGGAGCCTATATGAACCACTGAAGCCACTGTCTAATTACGTGACTCCAGGGTTAGGGTTAGGGTTAGATTATGTGATCTCCATTGTGCAAAACACATGGATATCTCTTGACAAACCAATATTATATTATATAATATTCACATTATTGTCTGAGCGTAAAGCTCTCATTCTATCAGCTGTTCACGCTGATGAGAAAGCGTCTCCTCTCCTGTCCCTCTCATCTCCTTGTCAGCGTAACAAGTGAACACATCGCTATATGTTCCACAAATGTGCTCATTCCTGCGCTAAATATCTGATCTACAAACATAAAACAATCGCTGCCTGACGAGCCATATGCTTGTAGATCACATCTGTTGGCACAGCATTTTAAAACAGCGCGATCCAGTAGCAAACACTCTGTACACTGCAGTGAAAGGGTTGCCAAATTTTGCGAGAAAAATAAGCAGTCAGGTCTATGAAAATGTTACTGCATGCATTGTGCCCTAAGAAAACAGTGAGGCATGAAACCATTGCATTATAAATGGGGTTTATATCCGAGGCAGATTTGCAACCCCAGTCCCTGGTTAGACCTTTCTATATAAATATTTACCTAATAAAAATTATCTACAAAAGGACATGCATGAAGCTCTAATCTAAACAAGTATGAAAATATATTTATATCTGCAAAGTAACTAGTAGCCTAACTAAAGTTTTCAAATAATTGTAGTGGAGTAAAAGTGCAAGATTTGCCTCTGAGTTGTAGTGGAGTAGAAAAGTATTACCATTATAATGTAATTATATATATCATTATAATAATAATAATAATAGAAAGACGCCCAAAGTCGCTTATAATAAGCAGACATGGCAACATAGAATAGTTGCGCAGCAGCAAGTCTGCTGTCTACGGGCCGCTCTGTGGGGGGTCTCGAGGTGTAAAGTGCTCTAGGGAGGGGGAGAGAGGGGGAGAGCGATCAATTTAGCCGAAATAAAACGGCTGGGATGGGATACATGGTATGTATTTCATATTTATAATGAGTTTAAAAAAAAAAAAAAAAACGGAGATGGTTTGAAACATATATTTAGGAAAAGTCATGAAAGGGGAACTTTCTCAGAGCTTCCTGAGAGAAGTTAAGCCACTTTCAATTCTCAAAATCGGTCCCATTGATTGCTTAGTCACGGAAGTGTTAAAACATATTTATGTCTGTATTAGCCTTGATGATCGTCTTTCTTGAGCGAAGGCTCTGTCTGTAAATAACTTTGGACAGGTGGAAAACTTTAGTTAAACTTGCAGAGTGGCGCATTACTTTACCTGAGTTACATCTTCTGATAGTTGCACTTGAATATTGACATTAAATAATAATCCTGTTTAGTGTTTCACAACCACGAGCAAAGACTACAGCGCAATATTAACGGCGCTGATCATCAACACACACGTTGAAAGTCTAGGACAAAGATACCAAGGATTCGACAGTGACGTCACTATGCAACAAGGAAGTAGCGACGGACGCTATGCCATGTTGTTTTAAAAATAGCAAGGATTCTTCGGCGATCTGATATGACATCACCGACCAATCCTTGGACATATTTTACCCACTCATTTATATACACCAGTTATATCAAATATTGTCGATTAACGTAACGCTTTGGTTAATGGTTAAAATGGTAAAATAGTCGAGTTAATATCATAGCATGTTGTTACCGGTATACTCTGCAAAGCACAATGGAAACTCCAAAGCCAATTATAATGTTAAACAACATTAAATGTGGTTTAACAGTAGACATTTACGTGGATTATAGTTGGCAATGAAGAAGGATTACAAACATCTAGAACGTGGATTTATTTTTGTATAGCTGTCCAATGAGCATTGACTGGGATTATACATCACAACCACGGAGGCTACGTTAACATTTAGGTAAGAAAGTATGAAACACATCTTATTTAATGCTGGACAACTTGTACTAATGACGTTGGCAAACAATTTTGCGTTCGGGTTTTTCGGAGGCTCGGGTTATGTACGGGTTCGGTTCTTGTATATCACGGTTCTATATGGGTCGGTTTCCGACAGCTCTCGGTGCTGTTCGGGTCCGGTTCTCAATTTCTAATAATGGCCCGGGTCCATTTGGTCAAGGGTATTTTTTTCGCGGGTCCATTCGGGTATCGGTCCTTCATATTTGGACCATAGGCCGGGTCCATTCGGTTCCAGGTAAAAAATTCACGGGTCCATTTGGGTTCGGGTATTTATATTTGACCCGTGAAGACCTCTAGTCTCAACCTATTCAGGCCGCAACTCCCAAAATAACCATATTTGAATTGCCCCCCCAAATAATCATATTTGAACTACGGACCCCCCACCCTGACAAGCACTTGGAATGGTAGGAGTTGAGTCATTACATTTAGTTTGTGGGGCGATGTGAGCTTGTAAATAGGCAATTTTCACAATATCTGCCTCTTTCTTATATTATTTGATAGTATAGTTTCTTGATTACTTTTAACACAGTAATGTTATTATTTTTTTCATTTGTTTTCTTGTTTTTTTAGGTATTAAAAAGGTCTTAAAAGTCCTTAAATTGTCACTTTACTGTCATTTAACAGTTGACCAGCTGATACTCACAGTCCATGGCCTTGTGTGTGGTTCTCAATGCTCCTAGAACACAGAGCAGCAGCAGACAGACTGCACACGCTGTGACGATGGATTTCTGGATGACCAGTTCTCTCTGGACACCTGGAGGATATCAGTACAATACACTTACACTTTATTTAATATGACCACATTTAATGTTTCATTTAGAAGGACGTTGATTGGCATGTGGAGGGGATTGAGCGAGGCATTACTTGGAATATGATACGCTACGTATTGCAATACATGTTTATTATGAATCATGACCATGGCCTAGACTATTATTCTGTTTAACAGAAAAGGTAAAACCTTAAATATTACACAACATAAAACACAGAGATCTCATCCCAGAGATTTCAAATCCCAGAGTTCCTTAAAGGAGCATTTCACCCCTGGAAGAAATTGCAATCACTCAATGTTAATAGTATTTGTAGTAGATAACAGTAGAACAATTTAAAATTTGCACCCTATGGCCAGAAAAATAATGAAATCTGTGTGTTTGACTAGGATTTGACTGGACTGCTGCAATACTACAATGACCATAATGCTTTGGTACACTGCCCCTCCTTGAGGGGGAGTGGAGGCTGCCTGTGGGTGTGATCTTCAACGACAACACACATGTGTACCAGTGTTCAGTGTTGCCATGTCTGCTTATTATAAGCGGCTTCTTTCTAAAATGTAGTTGATATTTGGGCTTGTATCCAAATGTTTTGATTGTTGTTTAAACCAGTGGTTCTCAAACATGTTCATGTGTATTTTTCCACGGACCCCCATCTGAAATTATAATTTGTGCCAGGGAGCCCCAACCAAATATGTGTTGTTAAAACGATTAAAAAATATTCCACATTTTGCACTTTTTTACCCTCAAGATTTAAAAAAAAAATAGCAGATCTACAAGCTCACAATGGGTAACATCGCAACATGTTGTGAGCTTGTAGATCGGCAATTTTCAAATATATAATATCCCATGTCTAGGTTTTAAGTGCTCTTGGCCTAGTTATCTTCTTTTGGGCTTGTTTTCATAGACCTGGTTTCTTATTTCTTTCACAATATCTGGAAACACTGGAAGTCAAAAGCGTCCATCTCATCCTTCAAGTCCAAGGATTCGTTAGTGATGTCACATCACTGACAAATCCTTGGTATCTATATGCCGTTCTACTTCCGTGTAGCATAGTAGCGACATAACTGTCGAATCCTTGGTATTATGATCCTAGCCTTTCAACAGTGTTTGTTTGTTTACCGTCGCTCCACACTGATTTGGATTCTTTCACGCTTGCGCTTATGAAACACTAAACAGGATTATTATTTCATGTCAACATTCAAGTACAACTATCAGAAGATGTAACTCAGGTAAAGCAATGCGTCACTCTGCAGCTAAAGGGGAGGGGATTATTTACAACTCTATGGGGTGGAGTCCAAGAAGGTTCAAGGTTGGACCAAATCTTGGGGACACCCCTTGGGGCTGTCTTTGGAGCTGTTCTGACAGAGATGCGTTGAGAAATGTAGTGCGGAAAGGAATGAGACCATATGGTCGTGACGTAAATAACTTCACGATATCTTCGAAGATTACTAGATATCTAAAAACACAGATTATACACAAGGATCTTGTTTCTTGAGTCGTAAACTTCATTAAAATAAGATCTGGTTGCAAAATCGGCGAAATGTCCCTTTAATAAATGCAAATTTAAATATTACCTTTTTTAAATGGCCCTTTCTGTTGTTTCTTGTATTTTTAGTCTTTTGCTGCAAACCATAAACAAGCTGAGGTTTGTTTTTCATAACATCACCTTGCTAAAATAATGGCCTAAGTTTTTCAGAAAAAATAACCAACTGATCCAAAACAAAACTATAATATTTCTTAATCATTTCACCCAAAACGTTTATGACAAATTATGATTATCAACATAAAAATAACACTGTCTGTCAGTTATGTAACATAAGAGATTTAAATAGGTTTAAATAGGATTAAACCTGACTTAAAAGCATTTGAAGTCAAAATCATTTGGCAATTTTTTGGCTTAAGTCACAAAACCATGTGACTTAGGCCCAACAAATGGCCTATTTTGGCCCAAGTCACACTAAGGAGATAGACCATTATACTAAAAGGAGAGGGAACAACATGATCCTTTTCAATTAGGAGATAGGCCAGTGTCATGAGGAGCTGACTTAGGTCAAAATAAAATAAAAAATAACTTAGGCCATTAGTTTAGCAAGGTTACGATAACATCGTCACACCCCAGCATTTCCTGCCGTATGGATACAGTAGCCTCTGTATGGATCGTATAGATAGTCGGGCGAGCGAGCATGACCATGCCATATAACGCTGTATCGATTTTTCTGAGCACAGCCTTAGTATCACCAACCTTGGAAAAGTAGTTGGATACATATATGGGTACTACTGTACATGGTGTGAGTGAGAAGAGTGCAGTGGTGTAAAGTAACTAAGTACATTTACTTAAGTACTGTACTTAAGTACAATTTTGAGGTATTTGTACTTTACTTGAGTATTTACAATTTCCAATACTTCTACTCCACTACATCTCAGAGGCAAATATTGTACTTTTACTCCACTACAATTATTTGAAAACTTTAGTTACTAGTTACTTTTCAGATATACATTATTATATTATAAAACATACATTAACTACTTTAGACCTATTTTATACCTAGGCTATTTGAAAATAGCCGATCTACAAGCTCACAACGCGTCGCATCGCGACGCGTTGTGAACTTGTAGATCTGCTATTTTCAAACATTTTAGTACTTTTACTTTTGGTACTTTAAGTACATTTTGATACCAATACTTTTGTACTTTTACTTGTAACAGAGTACTTCTACATTGCAGTATTGACACTTTTACTTAAGTAAAACATTTGAGTACTTTATCCACCACTGGAAGAGTGTACCTTGAGCTCCTGTCGCCCCCTGAGAACCGGAGCCTTGGTCTCTGACGCTGTCTGCATTGACGTAGACCGTGTCCTCTTCCTCCTCCTCCTCTTCCTCCTCCACAACTCTGTCCTCCTCTCTCACTCCTCCATCGTCCCTCGCCCTCCTTGGTCTGACTGGCAGGTCAGACATCTTAAGGAACGACACAACAAAGTAACTCAACTTAATAGAAGTACCGCATATGTTATCATGTACTTAAATGATGCATTGTTTCTAAATGTGTTGAAAAGTTACCTTCTCACTTTGTCTCTTTGTCCTGTGTGGTTCTACAATGGTCTTCACTGTTGCTCTCTGATCTGTCGTCTGTTCGGGTCTGACTCTTAACTACAGTTTTAGACACACCTTATAGCGCGCACACAGTGCAGAATAACCAATAGACTCTTTACCACAAAATGTACGTGTCAACTTAAAAACGCTGTTTCATCTTCCTCAAAAGTTTGAAGTTTTGAGGAAGATGTTTTAACTTCCTCTGGTCCTGAGACCTTGATCAAGACACTAATCTATTCCAATTTACAATGTAGTCATTTATCAGACGCTCTTTATATCCAGAGTGTCTTACAGTAAACAAGGTAAACATAAATACATAGAATGTAGAGAGACAGTGTAGTGTCTCAGTAAACTAGGATCACACACACAGGTAAACAATGAACCTATAGCATCAAATTGACACTTAGTACCCCGCGGACCCCCATTTGAAAAGATAAGACAGGGACGCCCATAAGAGAAGATTTTTACGCCTCTAGCGGTGATTCTGAACCATTTTAATTTCAAGGACCCCCAGTTTGACATGCATTAGGCTACAGACCCCCCATTTAATGGCATTATACCTCTGGGACCCCAATTCACATTGTAAAATCAATGTTAATTTAACTCTGAGAGTGTACAAATGGAACCAAATGGACCCGTTAGGGTCCATTTGGTCCCATTTGTACACTCTCAGAGTTACAGACCCATAAGGGTCCATTTTGTTCCTGTTCATCATTTAGCTGGGTACCCCCTGGAACCCCCTCAAGTACCCCTGGGGGTCCCCGGACCCCACTTTGAGAACCATGGGTCTAAACAATATAATATCAAACATAATATTCTGTACATTGAACCTAGCATCTGTCTAAACAACTATCTAAATGACATTTTAACCTTTGCATAAGTCTGGTCAGTGACCAACAGCAGAACAATGTGGTTGTAGCCTACTGTGTGTGTGTGTGTGTGTGTGTGTGTGTGTGTGTGTGTGTGTGTGTGTGTGTGTGTGTGTGTGTGTGTGTGTGTGTGTGTGTGTGTGTGTGTGCGTGTTAGGGTGACAATATGTCCCGCTTTGTGCGGGACAGTCCCGCATTTCAGTGACTTTTCATGCGTCCCGCAAATTGAGACGCTGTCCCGCATTTTGATTGATAGGCTCCAGTTTTCAAATGTGCGTTTAAAATCTTGGTTTTATCAACTAACTGGCTGTGGAGCAGCAGAGCAGTGGAGCCTGTCATCAGGGGGTGGGCCGAGTGTGTGTGTGTGTGTGTGTGTGTGTGTGTGTGTGTGTGTGTGTCTGTGTGTGTGTGTGTGTGTGTGTGTGTGTGTGTGTGTGTGTGTGTGTGTGTGTGTGTGTGTGTGTGTGTGTGTGTGTGTGTGTGTCTGTGTCTGTCGAGAAATGCAGCCCAAAAGACACCCGCCCCTATGTTTTTCGCCGACCGAGGCCGCCGGATATACCCGGGGCGAGTGTGTTTTGGGACGAGGCGTTCTTGTATTCCACCAGCAACACGTGATTTCATTCACTGGCTTGTTTACAAGTCGGAAAGAAAATAATCAGGAGCTCAACAACATAATAAGAGGATAGAAGAGCTATCTGTGCTAGCTGCAAAGTGTGCATATTTAAGCAAGTATTTTAAAACAGTGAAAGCTACAGAGGAAAAAGAAACAGAAAGTGATAGACCCCCGCCACGACTCAAACTAGTGACCACGTTGTGAATAATTATAAACAAACAAGGTATTGAAGAGGAGGACTGTGATGGCTGACTCAGCAGCCACACATTGAGCTTATGGTATGGTGATTCCTTTTGGTTTATTTATTTAGTTGGTTTATTTTCAGTTGTACATTATACACAAATGCCATCTAATATATGTAACCACACACCAATTGGAATAACAGTTTATTGTTTAGTTGTTTTTCTATGAGTTTATTGTCTCCGCCAGGCCGAAAGGCATGGCGAGAGAGTATGTTTTACCCCCTGTCCGTCCGTCCGTGTGTCCGTGTGTCCGTCCGTGTGTCCGTCCGTCATTCGATCTGTCTGTGTACAGCTAATCTCCGGCACCGTTGGCTTGCTCGCAGCCAAACTGTGCACACACAGTCCCTGGATACCAGAGCAGAACCTCTGCCCCAAATTTTTCACAGGGGCCTGTTATAGCGCCACCAGGAGGCCGATTTGTGCAAAACACATTTTTTGACAGTACTCCTACAGATTTTGTCCAAAAATCCCACAAATCGGTACACAGTATCTCTACAGTCATTAAACGAAACGGGTCTTTCAGATTTCTCATATTCCATCCTGATTGGCTAAAAATGTCTTCCAAAGTTTGCAGGAGTGCTCCGTTTTGAACAAAATGCCTCAAATCATGAACACAGCATGCACTTTCCGAGAAATTTTGCAAGCACATTCCCATTAGGCCGAGGAAGAACTACCATTTGAACATTTTTAAATCAGCCTCATGGTGGCGCTATAACAGGCCGATTCGTGTTTTTACCTATAATTGCACCGATCTGTGTAAAACTTTGTATGCACACTCCCTATAGGTCAAGGAAAAACCTTTGCCCTGCATTTTTCACATCTGCCTTTTATAGCGCCACCAGGAGGCCGACTTGTGTAAAACACATTTTTTTATACTACTCCTTCCAATTGTATCCAAATTTCACGCAAATCGGTACACATGATCTCTATAGTCATGTGATCACGACGGATGTGTTTGATTTTTCATACTCCATACTGATTGGCTAAGATTGACATCTAAAGTTTGCATTATTGGCTTGTTTTGAACAAAATTCTGCAAATCATGAACGCACCGTCCAATTGCGCTCAAACTTTGCACGCACATTCACACTATGTTGAGGAACAAATGCCACCCTTTTAACATTGGCCTGTTATAGCGCCACCAACAGGTCTAATTCAGCAAAACACATGTTTTTGACAAAATGCCTCAAATCAAGAATGCAGTCAGTGTCCGATTGTCGTGCAAGGCCTAAGAAGAAATGGCACCCTTTTCACGTTGGCCTATCATAGCGCCACCAGGAGGCCACAGTAGCCTACCTGACCTGGCGGAGACCTGTGCTCCGAGGAGCACTTTTTCTAGTTTGCATTTGATTTGACTGAGTTTTCTTTGAGTTACCAGTGCTGTGGGAGGTTGCTGACTGACATATATGGACATGATGGGCTGGCCAGAGCAATGGGGATCAGCTGCTCCAGATCTACAGCTAATCTGGAGAAATTGGACTGCACCACAGTCCCTCTGTACCATGGGGTGGGGCAGGGGTTTTGAGAGTGTGTGTTTCAATGGTAGTCTTTGTCTTTTCCCCCTTTTGTGTTAACAGTGGTCTGACCCGTCCCTATATATGTCCACCTCCTGTGTCATTCTGGGTAGTTCAGTTTTCAGTTCAGTTGTGTTGTTTAGTCCAGTTTTCTGTTTAGTTATTTAGTTTAATTGTCTCCGCCAGGCCGAAGGCATGGCGAGAGAGTATGTTTTACCCTCCGTCCGTCCGTCCGTCCGTCCGTCCGTGTGTCCCTCCTGTCTGTGTGTTAGCAGCTAATTGGCCCCGTTGGCCCGTTCGCTCCGAAACTTTGCAAACACACTTCCTGGATGCCAATTCAGAACCTCTGGCCCAATTTTTTCACATGGGCCTGTTATAGCGCCACCAGGAGGCCGATTTGTGCAAAACACATTGTTTTTACATTTATTTTGTGTTGAGCACATTTGTTTTTGTTATCAATTAAATCATTTATTTGCAACCAAGGAAAAAGAAAAGAAAGAAAAATAAATAAAAAAAGAGAACAATATTTTAAAACCAACAAAGTTTTCCCTGTGTCTCTCCTTCCGACCAACTCGGTCCCTGACAAGGACACATAGAATGTTACGGTCATCAGAGATCAGAGGATTTAGCAGCTGCCATTCTGATAATGTCAGGAGCAATGGACCAGGCAACAGTGACACTACGACCAGGTAGGGTCCAACCAAGTGTTTCTAAACGGACTGCAGTCTGCACAGAACCCTATCCATCAGATCCAAAGTAGACTAGGTAAAGACCATGTATTATGCAAGTACATAATGAAGTTGACCAAAGTTTCTCAGCTGCATTATATTTGTTATTAGTGTCTGTCTATCCTCTGAAACAAAGGGGTTTATAGTGAGAACTTGGCATCACGGCCATTCACTGTGCGTACAACGCGACACCCTCACTCTCACAGATCTGTCATCATCCTTGATTTCTTTTTTTTTTTTGTATTGGTTTTAATTTTGTCTCCCGAGATGTCCCGCAAAAGGGGTTTACCTGTCTCTCAATGGGCCTGTTTGGAGATGGTCACCCTAGAGTGTGTGTGTGTGTGTGCGCGTGCCTGCGTGCATGTGTGCATATGCATGTGTATGCGTGTGTGCGTGTGTGTTTGCACATTCGTGTGTACGTGTGTGTGTGTGTGTTTGCACATTCGTGTGTACGTGTGTTTGTGTGTGTGTGTGCATGTATATGAGACCGGGTTTAACTGTAAAAGGTTAAACATATGTTTAAAATGTTCTAATCAGAGGTGGGCGATACAGGTTAGAAACTAATGGTTAGCGGGCCATAGCTGAATGAGTAGAGAGGCCGTCTGGGGAAATGCAAAAGGTCCCAGGTTCCATTCCCAACCCTGGCAATGTGTTGACCTAAAACTACATCTGCTGTCAAAATGAACACTCATCCCTTATGTTCCACAGACAGTGGAGTTAATACAGTAACCAATGGCAACAGGCATGTATGCATCTGGGGGGTGTGTGTGTGTGTGTGTGTGTGTGTGTGTGTGTGTGTGTGTGTGTGTGTGTGTGTGTGTGTGTGTGTGTGTGTGTGTGTGTGTGTGTGTGTGTGTGTGTGTGTGTGTGTGTGTGTGTGTGTGTGCATGCAGCCAGTGTCATAGAAACATCTTGGGTGTGCGTTTGCATGCAGCCAGTGTCATAGAAACATCTTGGGTGTGTGTGTGCATGCAGCCAGTGTTGTAGAAACATCTGGGGTGTGTATGTGCATGCAGCCAGTGTCATAGAAACATCTGGGGTGTGTGTGTGCATGCAGCCAGTGTCATAGAAACATCTGGGGTGTGTATGTGCATGCAGCCAGTGTTGTAGAAACATCTGGGGTGTGTGTGTGCATGCAGCCAGTGTCATAGAAACATCTGGGGTGTGTATGTGCATGCAGCCAGTGTTGTAGAAACATCTGGGGTGTGTGTGTGTGTATGCAGCCAGTGTCATAGAAACATCTGGGGTGTGCGTGTGCATGCTGCCAGTGTCATAGAAACATCTGGGGTGTGTGTGTGCATGCAGCCAGTGTTGTAGAAACATCTGTTGTGTGTGTGCATGCTCATATATACGAGCTTGTAGATCTACTATTTTTGAAAAAATATTTGCAGATCTTTCAATATATATATCTTTAAGGCAAACATTTGTAACTCAAATCTTTGCTTCTGGGGGATTCTACAAATGTCTTCTAAATCCTACAGTTTGTTTTAAAAACGTACGTTTCTATATCAGTGGTTCTCAAACCTTTTCATGTCAAGAACCCCCAAAATGATATGTATTTGTTTTGGCCGCTGACCCCCATCTCAAAATATGTTGTTCCAGGGACCCCCCAGAAGCAAATATTTGAGTTACACATGTTCCCTTAAAAAATATATTCAAATATTTGCACAAAATGCTCAAGATTTTTCAAAAATAGCAGATCTACAAGCTCATAGCGCGGCACTCGGTGCCACGCTATGAGCTTGTAGATTTGCAATTTTTGATTATCCCAAAGTATAAAATATGGATGCGTTCCCGGTTTGATTGGGTTTGATCTACCCTGAGGCCACAATGTCCTGCACTGCCCCAGATGATAGTACTGTTTACCAGTTCTGGAGCAGATTGAAGCCACATAAATAGTTAATTGTTTTGTTGTGTTCTAGTGTTGACATTGTGGTGATGTTTAGATAAACTAACAGTTTTAACAGTATGTCGATTGACTCGATAAGGACTGTGCATCAGTTTGTGGTCAATGACACATTGTTTAGTTTTTTTATTGATACAGGAAACAGGGTCTGTTGTGAACACAACTCCACTTCCCCTTCTGACTCACGTTGTTTGTAAAACCAGCAGTTTGCACGCTTGCATGCGTTCCGTGCGTGTGCAGTTTTTTTTCTGGGTTTGTTACTTTTTGGTGTTTTTTGTTACTTTATTTCGGTACAAAAAACTCCATGTACTCCAGGAAGTGTAGATGTCCGAGGTTTTTTATTTTTTATTTTTTCTTCATCCCAAAAGTTGGGGGGATATCCCTAAGGGCAGGTACACACTGTAGGACTTTTAAAGTGTTCGGGGGTCGTCTGATCGTTAAGCATTTCACACAGGAGTTTATTTCTTGAAATGGGCTGTCATATATCGTTGTGGTTTTCACCCTATAGATTGATCCCCGACCAGGGATTACACACTGTAGGATAGTTCACTAGGATGCTGTCCAGAGTCAGACCCAATACATACATGTATTTGTTTCTATTCCAATTCATTTTAATCAACGTCTCCCGTGATCTCTCTCTCTCTCTCTCTCTCTCTCTCTCTCTCTCTCTCTCTCTCTCTCTCTCTCTCTCTCTCTCTCTCTCTCTCTCTCGTCAGAAGCAGTCAGTGTTGCCATGTCCGTTTATTATAAGCAATTTTGGGATTGTTTTTCTGTTGCTTGAAAGTGTAGTTGCTTATTTGGTCTTGTTTCCTAATGTTGTTCACATACATTTTCATGGCAAGGACCCCCAAATGAATATTTGTCCGCAGACCTCCCCCCTTCTGAAGATATGTTGCGCCATAGACCCCCATACAAGATCTGTGTGGATTTGGAAAATATTCCACAATTTTCCCAAGAATTTTCTTTGAAAATAGCTGCGATGCGTTGTGAGCTTGCAGATCGGCTATTTTAAAATATGCAATGTATTTGTATATAGGGTTAAAGTGCTGATGTGGCCTGCCCTATAGTTCGCTTTTGTTGGGCTTGTTTTCATAGATCTGGTTGCTTATTTCTCTAGCAAAATCTGGCAACAACAAACAAAAAAGGCATGCGAGGCTAGACAGTGACAGCACACGCACACGCATATTACACATACACACTGTTGAACATCTGGAAATGTATTAGAACGTAATTTATGTTGAACAGCTCATTTTAGGGTATAGGCTTTAAATTATGTTATTACTTGATTTGCATAAAGAAAGAATATGATATTGACTGGTTGAAATGACTGCTGAGGTGCACTGGAAGGCTTGCAGCAGGCAGAGCCTGCATTTCCGTTATGTGCATTTCCTGTATGTGAGCTAAACTTGCTGCGTACGTGACATACAGCCTGCATCTATGGCTGATCAGTGAGGTCAAAGAGTACCCAAGATCTGATAGTTTTAACCAAATGTTACATGCACACATGCAAATGTGAATCATTTGATGTTCTGATGTTATTAAGGATTTAATTTACTCATGTATAATTGCTGATAATATGCAGTATAATTGCATTTACGGAATTATGCTCAGGTTTAAGACACATTTTGGGGCAATGCTGATAATGTCGTGCAAGGTAAAAGGAAGCGTTGTTTTTGTGTGTGTGGGTGGCTGTTGGCAAAGTCACACATACACACACGCACACACATACACACACACACACACACACACACACACACACACACACACACACACACACACACACACACACACACACACACACACACACACACACACACACACACACACACACACACACACACACACACACACACACACATACACACACACTGACTTCTTAAATTTTCTAAGAATCACCAAGGCGTCTGACTTCTGAGAATCACGCCTTCGTGCACACACCTACGTGCACACACACACACACACTGATGTCTGGAGAGCTTCCTTTAGACCGTACTACCGTATAAAGGGGCGTCACAAGAGCATCACAGCAGAGGCTGAGGGAGACTTGGGAGGTTTTGGACACGGACGGCTGTTGGGGGCCCTTTGGGCCCCTTGGGCTCTTAGGTTTTTGGGGCTTCTTCTCTTGCACCTTGCTCAGATGTTAAACAGTCATGGCTCCACATGGAGGAAGGTAAAACATTACTTAAACTAGAAAAAGTGCTCCTCGGAGCACAGGTCTCCGCCAGGTCAGGTAGGTTATTGTGGCCTCCTGGTGGCGCTATAATAGGCCAATGTGAAAAGGGTGGCATTTCTTCTTAGGCCTTTCAATGGGATGACACTGCATTCATGATTTGAGGCATTTTGTTCCAAAAATGTGTTTTGCTAAATTAGACCTGCTGGTGGCGCTATAAAGGCCAATGTGAATGTGAAAAGGGGGGCATTTCTTCCTCGGCCTAGTGGGAATCTGCATGCAAACTTTCACGGAAATTGCACACTGCATTCATGTTTTGAGGCATTTTGTTTAAAACTGACCAATCCTGCAAACTTTGGAAGCCACTGTAAGCCAAATAGGATGAAATATGAAATATCGGACAGATCCATCAGAATCACATGACTATGGAGATGCAGTGTACCAATTTGCGTGTTTTTTGGACATAATCTGAAGGAATAATCTCCAAAAATGTATTTTACATAAATCGGCCTCCTGGTGGCGCTGTAAAAAGCAGATGTGAAAAATGCAGTCCAATGTTTTTCCTTGGCCTCTAGGGAGTGTGCGTGCAAAGTTTCACGCAGATCGGTGCAGTTATAGTTAAAAATGCAAATCGGCCAGTTATAGCGCCACCATGAGGCTGATTTGAAAATGTTCAAGTGGCATTTCTTCCTCGGCCTAGTGGGAATGTGCGTGTGCAATTTTATGGAAATGGCAAGCTGCGTTCATGATTGGAGGCAGTTTGTTCAAAACGGAGCAATCCTGCAAACTTTGGAAGCCAACCTTAGCCAATGAGGATGCAATATGGGAAATCGGACAGATCCGGGTTGATCACATGACTATAGAGATACTGTGTACCGATTTGCATGACGTTTGGTTAAAAGCTGTAGGTGTAATGAGAAAAAATGGGTTTTGCACAAATCGGCCTCCTGGTGGCGCTATAACAGGCCCATGTGAAAAATGTGGGGCAGAGGTTCTGAATTGGCATCCAGGGAGTGGGTGTGCACAGTTTCGCAGCGACCGGGCCAACGGTGCCGGAGATTAGCTGTTAACACACAGACAGGACACACACACACACACACACACGGACGGACGGACGGACGGAGGGTAAAACATACTCTCTCGCCATGCCTTTCGGCCTGGCGGAGACAATTAGGAAGCTAAAAAATTACTTCAACAATTAATTAAATCAAAAAGAGTAAATTTCTCTATTTTGAGATTAAACCTATTTAGTGCTTCTTTAAGGACATTTTTGGAATTACCAAATTTAGACTATGTATTTCAGGCTGAATGAGATCTAAATGGAACCTCCTCTTTTTAATCTAAATTATAAATTAGTTTGGGACAAGCCTAAATTAAGGCATTTGTAAACTGACCAGACAGACATGAAACATTACTAGATTAAATTTCTATTGGTATTTTGTATTTGTATTTTGTATTGTTAAATACACATCTGTAATCCCACTATGAACTGAGCAAATAAAGGGAAGCTTTTAATCTTCCAAAAAGCCTCATTTTCTGAGTTAGTGTTATAAAGATAAATAAACGAGGGGTTTCTTCGAAGGACACCATCACGCCCTCGCGAGTATGAGAATTCCACACTACGGCAACACACATATACATTCAATTCACACCCCATACAGGTAGAGATTTGTAACTGATGCAAAGTTTGATGCCAACGTTTGATGCAATGCTGTGCGGAGCAATGTATTGAGTAATGTTTTTGGAGTGCAATTAATTGTGAGCATTGAGTTGTTTTTGCAATGACTGTGTGCTATGATGATGTGCTGTGGATTGGCATGATGGTGTAAAGAGTGATACGGTTTGCATGTGTTGGCTTACTATCTCTATGTGACTAGATTTAGGAGTAACAATAATTTCTAGGTTGTAGGCATAGGGGATTGAGTGGGTTTATAATCTACATGAGCATCAGTGCATTTCTCTAGACAGAGGAGTAGGATAGGTTGTTTCAGTAGAGTCTCTTGATTGAGTTAGTGGTCAAGTTGATATTTCTGTTGAAGCGGGCCAGTAAGTTTAGGGGGCCCCTCAGCCCCCTGCCTTTCTTATAACTGTGTTATCCTCAGATCCATAGTTTGTCTTAAGTCGGGGACTGGAACTCAGTGAAATGGTCATCCAACTCAAAACCTCATCCTGTCCCACAGATGCTATCCCCACTCACCTCTTTAAGGAGGTCTGGGACACTATTGGGCCCAGGGTCCATAACATCATAAATAGCAGCCTAGCTTCAGGTGTTGTACCAGTTTATTTTAAAAAAGCAGTTGTGGCACCATTGATTAAAAAAACCTAACCTGGATACCTCTGTTCTAGCTAACTACAGACCTATTTCTAAGCTCCCATTCATTTCAAAGATCCTTGAAAAAGCTGTGTTATCACAATTACAGTCTTTTCTGCAGGTACACAGCATTTTTTACATTTTTCAATCTGGTTTTAACACGTTTCATAGCACTGAGTCAGCATTGCTGAGGGTTTTTAATGATGTGTTAAGGACTACTGACTCTGGTGACTCTGAAATTCTGCTGCTGCTGGACTTATCTTCTGCTTTTGATACTTTGAATCACAAAACTCTAATGTCCCGTTTAGAGCATTGTGTTGGTGTCAGGGACACTGCGTTAGAGTGGTTTTCATCCTATCTATCCGAGAGATGCTTTTCAGTTAAATTTGGAGATTTTGTATCATCTTCCACCCCCCTGTCGTCCGGAGTCCCTCAGGGCTCGATCCTTGGGCCAATACTTTTCTCCCTATATCTTCTCCCCCTGGGACTAATTTTTAAGAAACATGGCATCTCCTATCACCTTTATGCTGATGATTCTCAGATCTATATGCCCTTAAAAAAGCATGGCAACAGCTCCCTGACACCTCTTGTTGACTGTCTAAACGACATTAAGGCTTGGATGGCTCTTAACTTTTTAAGTGTAAACGAGAGCAAGACAGAGGTCATAGTTTTTGGGCCTAGTGGTCCTGGTGTTGTCCCCCCTGACCTTGGTTCCCTGCAGCCTTATGTCAAATCCGGTGTCTCAAATCTCGGTGTCAAGTTTGACAATGCACTCAAACTTGACAAACAGATAAATGCTGTGATAAGGTCCAGCTTTTATCATCATGGAAAAAATAGTCTATGAACAGGTTGAAAAGTACCTTGCCGAAAAAAATCTAATTTACGAATTCCAATCTGGTTTCAGAACAAACCACTCCACTGACACATGCCTTCTCTATTTGAACGACTCTATCAAACAAGATGTCGACAAGGGCAAATATTGCGGCATGGTCATGCTGGACCTCCAGAAGGCTTTTGACACCGTTAATCACCCAATTATGATCAATAAGCTCAAAGCAATAGGCTTTGATGACACGTCGGTGAACTGGATGAGATCCTACCTGGAAGGGAGGGAGCAAGTGGTGGAAGTAAACGGCACCCAGTCCCCTCCCCTCCCAGTGACTTGTGGTGTTCCTCAAGGAAGCATACTAGGACCACTACTGTTCCTGATATATGTGAATGATATGTCCTCAGCTTGCGACTGCAAACTGTTCCTGTTCGCAGATGACTCGGCTCTGCTGGTCTCGGACAGGGACAGGCTGCAGGTTGAGAAAACTCTCAGCACTGAACTCAACAAGATCTGCATCTGGCTCTCCGACAACAAACTCTCATTACACCTGGGTAAAACTGAATCCATCCTCTTTGGGTCCAACCCTAACCTTAGAAAGGCTGAGAGCTTCACGATCAAAGTGGGTGAAAATGTTATCACAAGAAAGGAGGAAATTACCTACCTGGGTTCCATCTTGGAGGCAAACCTCTCAGGTGACAAAAACGCTGAAAAGACGATCAAAAAGGTCCACAAAATAACACGGAGGATGTGGAGGCTTGTTCGTAAAGTCAGTAAGAATACTCTGAAGATTCTTGTAGGGGCCCTCATACAAGGTCATTATGATTATGCATGCACTTCATGGTATCACAACACCTCCAAGGCCCTTAAAACAAGGCTCCAAACATCCCAAAACAAACTTGTAAGGCTACTTCTTGGCCTCAATTACAAAGCCCATCTAACCCATGCCCATTTTGCTAGGCTTGGATGGCTTAGGGTTGAGGACAGAGTACAGCAACTTGCTATGGGCCTGGTCTTCAAGATACACCACAACATTGGGATCCCCCTGTATTTGTCAAAATACTTCCAAAATGTTAATCAAGTCCATGATCATAACACCAGAGGCAGCTCCACAAACCATGTTCAACCCAGATTTGGCACAACAAAGGGAATGAACTCTTTCTCATGCTATTCATCTAAAATGTGGAATGCCCTACCAAAAGGAGTAAAGGAGTGTAAAACCCTACTCACTTTCAAAAATGCCCTAAAGATACACCTTCAGGAGGCTGCAATTCAAAAATGGCCCCTGTCCAAGTCCTAACCTACCCCATGTCCTAACCTAACCTACCCCCCCCCCCCTCTCTTTCTTTTTGTACATATTTTTCACCCTTCATACTTCATACCAGTAACCTGTAAACTGATTGTATGACATTCTGTATAGGACTGACTCCCTCGCCACTCAACGGTCCTTCTGGTCGATCGACACGGTCACGACTTTTTTCTGTTCTGGCCCCACAGTGGTGGAATGAACTTCCCACTGATGTCAGGACAGCAGAGTCACTGCCCATCTTTCGCCGCAGGCTGAAAACCCACCTCTTCAGGAAACACTATCCTTCCTCTTTGCCTGGCCTACTTGTTGTTAACTAGTTGTACGAACTCTTGTTTTATTTTTGTATTGTTTTATTGGATCTTGTTTAGTCGACTCACTTATTTGTTTTAGCTCGTGCTCATTTGATTTTGCCATTTTTGTCTCATCTGTTTAAGAAAGTAGGTAGCTGATATATTGCACTTTTACCTTAGCGCTAGGTATACTCTTGGTTGCTTGTTTTTGCAGGAAATGTACTTAAAACTTCTGGTGATTAGTAGTTTTCGTTCCCTACCTATGTTGAATACACTTATTGTAAGTCGCTTTGGATAAAAGCGTCTGCTAAATGACTGTAATGTAATGTAATGTAATGTAGTGTGTATATCTGTCTGTCTCTTATATGTCAACATGATTTGTGTGCATGGGGATCTCATCTTAAACAAGCTACGTGCTTAACTGAGCTATCCAGTTTAGTAGACCTTGTATTGCGAATTTGTACTTCCATGTACTGTTATGTACTGCCATGTACTGTTCTCATGTCTTACTAAATAAAGTACATCAATCAATCAATCAATCAATCTAAGGCTGCTTGCTCGAATCAAGTCTATACTTTCTTTTAATGATTTTGAGCGTGCCATTCATGCTTTTATCACCACACGCCTGGACTACTGTAACGCACTTTATGTTGGCTTAAAGAATGGCTCCATTGCACGACTACAGCTAGTCCAAAATGCTGCAGCACGTCTCCTAATGGGGACCCGCAAGCGTGACCACATTACACCCATTCTGGCTTCACTTCACTGGCTCCCTGTTCACTTCAGAATTGATTTTTAGATTTTATTGTTTGTTTTTAAATCACTGAATGGCTTGTTTATCTGAACTCCTAGAGGTGTATAACCCCCCTAGGTCGCTACGGTCTGCGGGCCAGTTGAAACTCCAGGTCCCTAATTCAAAATTGAAAACCAGAGGTGACCGAGCCTTCTCGGTAGCAGCCCCCATTTTATGGAATGCACTCCCCTCTCATATTAAACTGGCCCCCACCATCGATACTTTTAAATCTCGCCTTAAGTCCCACCTTTATGCTTTGGCCTTTGACCCTGTTTGAGTGTTTCGGTGGTCTATGTTTTGTCTCACTGTCTGTTGATGCGGCTGCGTCATATTTTCAGTGATGTGTTTCTTTCTGTTGTTTATTTCTTGCTTCTTTTGTTTATGTTTTGTTTCTGTGTTTTGCTTGTCTCTGTGTTTTTAGCTTTCACAGTGTATTTGGTTTTCTTGTACAGCACTTTGTTAACCCTGAACAAGTTTTAAAATGTGCTATATAAATAAAGTGGATTGGATTGGATTGGATTGGATATTATGGGAGGGGATTAAGTTATTAAGGGGCTTACTGATGGTGACCAGACTTAGACTAAAAATTAGCCGTAAATTCCCTGAAGGCCATGGGCCTGCTAAACACAGTAAAATGTGCTCTGAAATCACCATAGCGGAGAACAGGTTGTTCTTCTGTCACCACAAGTAATATGCAGTTTTTATACATTTTTATAATAGACGCTTCTGTGTGTTGCTTGTTCAAAGGGTCCCTGAGAGCCAGGGACCTCCTATCTGGGATTGGGCCGCTCCAGTGCGGGCTGGACGGTCTTACAATTCATATGCCCCTCTGTTTACAGTCTGTGTTGGTTGGTTAATGTTGTTACTGTGTTCAGTCACTTACCTAGTGTTGTCTTTATATTCCCTGTTTAATTAATAAACCCCCCCCTGCATCTGAATCGTTCCGTCTCCGCTTCACTGTCTGCGCTTGGCTCCTACACCTCTCTGCCTCGCACCGTGACAGTTTTACTAATACTGTAGTGATAATAGTATAGCTTATCAGTGTCCTAAATGCTGTCTAACAGCCCCGGTCAATTAGCTATAGTAACAATGAAAGCAGTCTGGTTAGGTTAGTCTGGACAAATGTTTCCATGAGGAAGACAATACTCTGATCTTTGTACATGCCAGGCATGCCACAGAGGAGGGTAGCAAAGCCATTGTGATCAAAGCCAATGACACTGACATTGTTGTCATAGAGGACTAAGCATGTTTCCCTCACTTCAGGACCTCGGTCTCCAGCAGCTGTGGGTTGCATGTGGGTGTGGTCAGAGCCTAAAGGTGGATTGGTGTACATGACCTGTACCGCTGTATTGGACCAGTAAAGACCAAAGAAAGGCATACTGTTCTTTCATGTCTTCACTGATTGAGATACTGTATCCGCCTAAAGGCAAAAAAAGACTGCCTGGTAAACATGAGACATTTGCTCAGAGGCATCTCCCATCTTCACCAAACTAAGCAAACTAACTGCAATTATTGTTGCATCATCGTCACAATCGTTTCATACATTTTCAAGTATAAAAAAAGAGCAGAAATAGCAGATCTACAAGCTTACAACGCGTTTCTGACGCGTTGTAAGCTTCAGTTATTTGTTATCTGTCCTGTTTAATGTTTTATTACAAATGCTTCATATGTTCCAACGTTCACTGGCTAAAAAACACAATGACATCATTAATCGTGATTATTTGAGTGACAATTAATCGTTAACTTACTAGTAATTAGTAATGGTGACAGTCCTGTAGAGCAGTTTGTTCAGGCTAAGACCCTTTAGCTGAGCCCCCCCCCCCTCCCCCCACTACATATTGTATACAATTGTGTTGCTTTTTGTGAACGCATTTTGTCATTTTTAGATTTGAGCTTAAAAGCATTATTTTACACTTTGGGCTATTCAAAAATAGCAGATCTACAAGCTCGTAGCGTGGCACGAGCTTGTAGATCTGCTATTTTTTTTAAATTGTGAAAATGTGTGCAAATCTTTGAATATGTATATTTCTAAAGCAAACATTTTAACTAAAATCTTTGCTTCTGGGGGGTCCCTGGAACAAAATATTTTGAGAAGGGGGTCCTTGGTCAAATAGACATAGTCTTGGGGGTCCTTGACATGAAAAAGATTGAGCATCACTGATATAGAAAACATAGGTTTTTCATTATACTGTTGGGATTTAGGAGACATGTAGAATGGGCTTCAGGTCTTAATGGGTTAAAGGGATAGTTCACCTCATGGAGACTTGAATTCATGGATATTGTTTTAGTTTTTGTTTCATTCCTAAGACATCATTTGATGACCGGCAGCGGTTCCGGTAGGAGACACAAAGAGTCTCCTTTGTGTCTCCTACCGGAACTACTAGCCTACCGGTCCTCTTGGTCATCAAATGATCCAGTGGTCCCCCCCGCCCCCCCCCCCCCCCCACTCCGTCTCCCTCAAAAGATTCTACTGAGGAGTCGAGGAGAGACTTTATGGGCTTTGCTGTTTTAATATACAGTTCACACAATCATTTATATACTGTTTCATAATACAATTCAATGTAAAGGGCTGTGCACCAGACGCTCACACACACACACACATACACACACACACACACACACACACACACACACACACACACACACACACACACACACACACACACACACACACACACACACACACACATAGAACACTTAAATAGGATGTATGAGCGGACGTCTACGGAGCTTGATATGAACAAATACATATAGTTAGTTATAGTGCTGCTGAACGGCCCTTAACTCTTTAACTGCCAGAGTAAAACTGTAATAGTGTCACCCCAGTGCCAGTGAAAACTGGTGTTTTTTACCTACCTTTGAAAAATCATGGAATAGAGAGGAAAAAATCAGATTGCGGTAATCTGTTCCATAGTTGCGACAAGTTGAAAATAGAATGTTTTGCCAAAAATACATAGTTAAACACAGGAGCCGAGATACAGAATATTTCCCAAATACTTTAACCAGGAAGTGAATGGAGCAGCAAATCTTTGGATGGTGTTATCTCCTGGTTCTGTGGGAAAAACGTTATTTTCAAACGCGTCCATGGCAGTAAAAAAGTTAAGGTATTGAATGAAATGTTACTAATTCTCCAGGTACCAGAGAGACCCTCTCTATAGTGTTACATTGTTATGTTAAGGGACAGAGAGCCACAACACAAGTATTAACACACATGACAATAAAGTTGAAGCTTAACTTTTTATTATTTTTTGATTTTTTCATTATTATTATTATTATTATTATTAGCCAGTGCAAGCATGCAAATAATGTCTGTTGACGTTTGTCCCCCCCAACCCCCCCCAAAAAAAAGAAAGAAAATACAGCAGAGATGAATAAAAATGCACAAAAGTAAGTACTACTACTTCTACTACTATATAGTCTTGAGTCTGGAACTATGCCTCCTGAATGTTATATAGAGTCTGGAACTACACCTCCTGAATGTTATATAGAGTCTGGAACTACACCTCCTGAAAGCTGAGAAAGGAAGCCGTCATCTGTTCTTCATTTCTGTTCACGAAAATATATCTGAACATTTCAAATATATTTTCGTGAACAGAAATGAATATATAACATTCAGGAGGTGTAGTTCCAGACTCTATATAGCATTAAAATATTATATTATATTTGGAAATTTGAAACATATTTACATAATGGAATATTAACAGTTTTTAAATGGTATAACAAACTTGCAATTGAATATTGACAGTAGAAATGAGATTGACTGTTATGAGGGGCCGTTCAGGCCTTAAATAATGAAACACTTTCACACACGCTAACGAGACAGTCTTATACTTACTACTGAAATGCTTTTACATTCAATGTTGAGACACTTTCACACACGCTGATGAGACACGCTTACATATACTACTGAAATGCTATGCGTTCAATATTGAAACACTTGCACACTCACTACTGAAACACTCTCACATACATACATACTTTGTAAATCGATGCACGTTCATATATGAAACTTTATACATACTCATCTGAACACTTACGCATACATATGAGAAACACATACACATACATATATACTTCTGTGTCATATACACATGCATACGAAATGCTTGCACGCATACAAGTTAAACATTTATACATTTATATCTGAAACATTCACACATACACATATGAAAAGGCTGCATGTATATTACTGAACACTTGTACATTTACAACTGAATTTCTTGTATATTATTACAAACTAAAATGAAAACTTTAGATGTATGTGCAAGCCTTTCACATGTATTCATACGAGTCATTTCAGTAGTATGTATAAATAAATTCAATAATATATATACACATAATTTCAGTGATATGTATAAGTGAGTTCAGTATAATGTATAAAAGAGTTTCACATGTATTCATACAAGTGATCTAAGTAGTATGTATAAATGATTTCAATAGTGTATATATACAACATTTTTAAAGCATGTACGGATCATTTCACATGTATTCATACAAGTAATATCAGTGATGTATATAAGTAATTTTGATAGTATATATAAATCATTACAATAGCATGTATAGATCATTTAACTACTATGTATACAATAATTTCACATGTATGCATACAAGAAATCTCAGTAGCATATGGAAGTGGTTTCAGTAACACCGGAAGGCACAGGCAGGTGCGCGCGCACACCAGGAAGAAACTTCCAGAGAGAAGGAGAAGACAAGAAGGAGAAGACAAAGGCAGCATGGAGGGGAACGGAGACCCACTTTAATTAATTCGATATCGAATACTAATATATCACCTACGCAGCAGTGTAAGGTCCACACCGGGGCGAATTCTTCTTGCGAATAAATATGTTTTTTTCGCCTGTTTTTTAAACCTTATGAAGTCAATGTAAGCTTCCACATCAAAGACGAAATTTCGTGGAGCGAAAATGCGTCTTTTATTTATTCGGACAGCAGTCGTATTTTGTGGAAATTCGCTGGTGACTGCTACACCTCTGACCAATCAAAATGTATTTATGTAGGCCTATTCATGTTATTAAACAATCTAGTATAGTATCCCATTGGATGAGCGCATTGGCGCATTGGTGCTCAAAATGGGGTCCGGGGACCCCCATGGGGGGTGATGTGCGGGTCAGGTTTTTTTCATAACCCGCCCCGCCACGGAGCACAACGAGAGAGAGAGAGAGAGAGAGAGAGAGAGAGAGAGAGAGAGAGAGAGAGAGAGAGAGAGAGAGAGAGAGAGAGAGAGAGAGAGAGAGAGAGAGAGAGCGAGAGCGTGCGATCGAGAGAGAGACAGAGAGAGAGAGAGAGAGAGACCCCCTCGCATCACGGCCGAGAGAGAGAGAGAGAGAGAGAGAGAGAGAGAGAGAGAGAGAGAGAGAGAGAGAGAGACCCCCTCGCATCACAGCCAGGGTCCTACATCAGAGAGAGAGAGAGAGAGAGAGAGAGAGCGTGCGTGCGATCGAGAGAGAGAGAGAGACCCCCTCGCATCACTACCAGGGTCCTACATCAGAGAGAGAGAGAGAGAGAGAGAGAGAGAGACCCCCTCGCATCCCTAGCAGTATAACCACTTAAACCATATATAGGCGGGATAAATGACAAACATAGCCTATATCAGCTATTTGAAAATATCCAATTTACAAGCTCACAATGTAATGCATTGTGAGCTTGTAGATCTGCTATTTTCAAAAACATTTGACAAATTGTGAAAAACACCATAAATATTATATAGTGGTCCCTGGCACTAACCTCGTGGTTGGACTGGACATGGATACAGTCAGTCAGTGGAGAAAAAAAGTACTCACATTTTTACTTTAAGTAGGCTATCAATACTGCAATGTAGAAATACTCTGTTACAGGGTTTTTTTCAGGTTTTTTTTTTCTTCATTTCATGCCCGACCAGAGACAGACAGACAGACAGCAGGCACCCGCCCGTCCCGCGCTGCCGCGCATCACTACCAGGGGGGTCCTTGGAAGTGTTCTGGGGGCCCCCAGCAGTTTAACCACTTCAACCCATATAGCCTACATCAGCTATTTGGGGTCAGTGCGGACCCGTTCGGTGCCCCCCGGGACGGTTTTGTCAACGGGGGGGAATCTTTTTGGTGCCACTAACATTAATCTTTTATTTTTATTTATTGTATATCTGCTATTTTTGAATAGCCAACATATAGCCTACAATATGGATAAAGGGGTGAAAATGTATTAAAACCTTTTGCTGGGGACCCCCTCAAGGACCACTGGTTGAGAACCACTGATTTAAAGGAAATGGCTGTAATGACAATACAGGGGCAGTTCTATAACTTATCCATTAATTTAGATTAAATAGAATAGAGCAGGGGGCTTCAACAGGGGGTCCTCAGAGTTACTACAGGGGGTCCGCCAAATCATTGTGTGATAGGATTTTTTTTTTTTTTTTTTACATCAACCACTTGAACCCTAGCAGCCTAAAAAAGCAGATCTACAAGCGTCACGTTTCAACTGCGCGGACGGTGTCACACGCAAACGCGTTACCTAAAGAATTCGGTCGGAGTATTTTTTTATCCCCGGTATCAGTAGCGGGGGGCGAGGGTTAGGACGGAGGGGAATTCATGTCATGGCATCAGGCCAGGGTTCATTAGTGAGGAAAATGGAATAAAAAAGAAAAAAAAAAAGGGTTCAGTTGAACGTTTGAGAACCTTCAAAAAGCAGGTTTTTGAGGGATTATTTTTATTTATTATTTATTTTATTTCTAAAGGAAAAATTGTAATAGAATTTTTATTATCAAATAAATTGATTAAACACTTGTACAAAGGTGTTGTGCAAAATAACAACATGTCCCAAAAATATAAAAAGTTACTCCTAAGGCTATCATATAATGATTTACTTATATTGACTGTATCAATAGCTGTTTCACTCATGATACAATGTCTCTTTTTTATAATATTTTATAATATAAAAGTTTATAATATTTAGAGAAATTCTACGTTTGTGGCCTACTTAGGCTGTTGTGAAAGTTTAATATTAAGAGAAATTCTAAGTTTCAAACGCAAAAGTAGTGGTGAATTAGGCAACTGGATATTTATTATAGTTGCACTGTTTCCTTTAAAGTTTAATGCACGTCTCCTATAGAGTTAAAAGGGGACGTCTCCCCACCCCCGCCTCCGCCCCCTGCTACTGGGACCGGGGGTAAAAAGACGTTCGCATGAGCATCTCTGCATGCTGCATGTCTTCTCCTTCTTATCTTCTCCTTCTCTCTGGAAATTTCTTCCTGGTGTGCGCGCGCACCTGCCTGTGCCTTCCGGTGTTAATGAAACCACTTCCATATGCTACTGAGATTTCTTGTATGCATACATGTGAAATGATTGTATACATAATAGTTAAATGATCTATACATGCTATTGTAATGATGTATATATACTATCAAAATTACTTATATACATCACTGATATTACTTGTATGAATACATGTGAAATTATCTGTACATGCTTTAAAAATGTTGTATATATACACTATTGAAATCATTTATACATACTACTTAGATCACTTGTATGAATACATGTGAAACTCTTTTATACATTATACTGAACTCACTTATACATATCACTGAAATTATGTGTATATATATTATTGAATTTATTTATACATACTACTGAAATGACTCGTATGAATACATGTGAAAGGCTTGCACATACATCTAAAGTTTTCATTTTAGTTTGTAATAATATACAAGAAATTCAGTTGTAAATGTACAAGTGTTCAGTATTATACATGCAGCCTTTTCATATGTGTATGTGTGAGTGTTTCAGATATAAATGTATAAATGTTTAACTTGTATGCGTGCAAGCATTTCGTATGCATGTGTATATGACACAGAAGTATATATGTATGTGTATGTGTTTCTCATATGTATGCGTAAGTGTTCAGATGAGTATGTATAAAGTTTAATATATGAACGTGCATCGATTTACAAAGTATGTATGTATGTGAGAGTGTTTCAGTAGTGAGTGTGCAAGTGTTTCAATATTGAACGTATAGCATTTCAGTAGTATATGTAAGAGTGTCTCATCAGCGTGTGTGAAAGTGTCTCAAAATTGAATGTAAAAGCATTTCAGTAGTAAGTATAAGACTGTCTCGTTAGCGTGTGTGAAAGTGTTTCATTATTTAAGGCCTGAACGGCCCCTCATAGACTGTGGTACGGACAAAGACATGAAGTGTCAACAATAAGCGATGCAAATGTTAAGTCCAGTTTGATGAAATATGTGAACGTGATAAGTGCACACAGAAAAATACTCTGTGTTAAAGGTCGGGTAAGTGATTTACTTTGGTTAAAATAAGTG
The DNA here is from genome assembly GCF_963454915.1 of Gymnoscopelus microlampas. Lineage (NCBI taxonomy): Eukaryota > Metazoa > Chordata > Actinopteri > Myctophiformes > Myctophidae > Gymnoscopelus > Gymnoscopelus microlampas. The sequence continues at coordinate 48,107,039 of NC_139954.1, read as the reverse complement.
TTAAATAGCTCTATATTGTGATAGTACTCATTGCTATAGAGTGTTTGTTCAGTAACAGTGTTAAATAGCTCTATATTCTTATAGTACTCGTTGCTACAGAGTGTTTGTTCAGTAAAAGGAGTCTCCATGTCTCTCCAGCTCTTTATTAAACAGAAAATGCATTTTCAGAGCTCTCTCCTGATTGGCTTAAATGTTGTCACCTACCTGAAAATGTACATATATTGTCCTGTTGCCTTGAAAATGAGTGGTCTTTCCCTTTAAATGCATGCATTTTGTATTTATTTTTTAAATCTTGTTTGAAATGACCAAACCTGCCTACTGATGATGTCACTGGTAGGCGGGTTTCTGAAGTGTCCACAGCCCCTCCTCTGAGACACAGAGTGAGTAGAACAGAAATTAAGCCGTTTTATCATGAGCATTAGTGAGGACCAATTATGAAAATAAGGTGGGAAATGGGTGAAGTGCTCCTTTAAGAGACACATCACTTCTCACAGATCCACCTGCGTGTGTTTGTACAGGACAAATCATAACATCCTCCTGAGCTGTGAGAGAATCCTCCACAGTTGCCATCGTTATCAGGCTGTCCACTGCCCCAGTACCTGCAGAATAAACACCATGATGTATGAATCACATTCACTCAGTCAGTCACTCACCAGTGGTGGAAAAGGTACTCACTTTTCTTACTTAAGTAAAAGTATCAATACTGCATTGTAGAAATACTCTGTTACAAGTAAAAGTCTGCAATAAAAAATGTACTTGAGTAAAAGTACAAAAGTATTGGTATCAAAATGTACTTAAAGTACCAAAAGTAAAAGTACTAAAATGTTTGACAATAGCAGATCTCCAAGCTCACTGTGAGCTTGTAGATCTGCTATTTTCAAATAGCCTGCATGTCTAAAATAGGGCCAACGTGGTTATTTTATCTAACTATATAAATGGCGAGCAACTTCCGCACCCTCGCTGGTGACACCCCACAGCTCTGTTATCGAATAAACAACGCACCGCCAGACCACATGTCGCCTACTGACTCGCCACGGCGGCCGCGCTGAATTTACGCCTCGCGTAGGGGACATCTCACTGTTCACTACACCTTTTCCACCGCGCAACATAATTAATTCTACTCACCAAATGTCGGACAAAACGGAAGGGGAGCCAGCTTCGTACCGTTTACCGTGCGCACGACCTCATCACCACAACAGCAGCCAGCCGCTGCGGGGTTTTTTTCCTTTTTTTCCAAACTTTTTTTTTAGTCACCATTTTCTCCAGGCACCATTTCTGGTGTAACGTCGGGTGTTTCTTTTCACCAGCCAATCACCTTTCACGTTGCCACGTCCGTTGCCACGTCGCGCTGACGTACGCTAAACAAGCGCTGCCGTGCGCACAATGCAAACGAGCCCAAAGGCGCGCAAAAATAAGCCGCCCATTGCTTACACACAAAGTCAGACCTGGCAACGCAGCCTACGCCAATCATGTGTGAGAGATCTACAAGCTATGGGGCAGAGACGCCACCGTATCTTAGCAACAACTACAGAGCTCACTCTCATTGGTCGTGTCACGCTAACAGCAGTCTCCAGACAATGGCATCGCAGACAGCTTGCTGTTACTGCTGTAGCCATCACAGGCAGTTGCAGCACGACGGACAGGGCGCTGTGATAGCTGCCATGTCGCTAACGCTAACCTGGTTGTCATGCCTGCAGCGGCTGTGCAATCACTTTGTCAACAATGCACGTTCGTGTGGTGAATGTCTATATTGCTGCTCAGTTCGTCCATTGTACATGGTGTATGTTTGTGTGTGTCTTCTGGAGAACTATGTAGCTCCACAGCAACTACAGTAACTAACGTAATGGCAGGACCGCCCCGTGCAACGCATGTTACGCTGCATTATGCTCATGTAGTAATTTCAGATAATTTCGCTCCGATTAGAGCAGTGTTTATCAACCCTTTCACGCCGCCCCCCCCCCCCAAATACACGTACTTGATCTGGGACCCCCCCATTCTGTTTGACTCCGTTCCACAAGTAAATATTGTGAAAATAGCCGATCTACAAGCTCGAAACGCCTCACGTTCAGAGGCTTTGTACGCTTGGAGATCGGCTATTTTCTACATGATTGCCTCTTTCTTACATTCTTTGCCAATGTGGCCCATGTTTTCATAGCATAGTTTATTGACTACTTCTGTTGCAGAAATGGCCATTTCCCTTACTTTCGGTTTTTTATTGTCTCCGCCAGGCCGAAAGGCATGGCGCAAGACTATGTTTCACCCCCTGTCCGTCCGTCTGTGATAGCTAATCTCTCACATCGTTGACTTGATCGCAGCAAAATAACAGCCCGATGTGGAGAGTCAGCGAGAGCTGGATAAACGACGTAAAATGTGTCAAAAGGAGTCTGTACGGCTGTCGATAAATGAACACATGACGTCGGTGGGAGAGGACATATTGTGTCTTTTGGACAAACAGCAGCGTGGTGCTGATGTTTGTTGTGTGAAGCAGCTTAATGTCAGAGTGTTTGTGTTGGAGCGCCTCAGTGCGGCTGCAGAGTTCATGTGCAACCTCTTCCAGAGAGACACAGAGACACTAGAAACTCTGCTGGGGAAAAAAAACACTGCTGGGCATTGACTTTCCTATGGACATTGATCTACACACTGCAGGTATATCTGCTACACACACAACATCAAACTACACACTGCAGGTATGATGCAGCGTTTGCATTACAGCCAGCATGCCAGCGTAGTTCCCATATGGTTTCAAGGTGGGCTAAACCATATGGACCCCATGTCAGCAATGTCAGCGCCATCCACTTCAGTCCCAACTGCGATGCCCATGCAGGCTATAAGTAGCTTCTACCTGGCCCTTAGGTGGGCCCCAACTAGCCATGTTTATGTGGGACCAAGGCGGGTCCTAACTGGGTTTGCCCATGCAGGCTTTAACTGGCTTCTACCTGGGCCCTAGGTGTACCCTAACCAACCACAGTGCAGTGCCCATCGCTCCAATTGTTGTGACGTCAGGGCTCTCAATACTGCACATTGGTGGAGGAGGAGGGGCCGCAGGGCGACCGCACACATCGCTGAACCAATGGTAGCCCACGGATGTTTCCTCTGTGGATTTACAATCTGCCCCTCTATGCCACATATCATCCGCACTACAGGGTCTTCACTGACCGAGCCACGGCCCCACTGACCCTCATGACGCTACGCCACTTAAACGTGCGGCAGCATGCGCTGGGTTGCCAGGTTTGCACAGCCTGCGCCAGAAACAAGCAACCACCTTCATGAAAAAAAAAAAAACACCGAAATGGTCCGCAATGTTCCAGGGGTGTCCCTGCGCGTCCCAACACTCCACAGGGGGTCAGTGGACCATCAGGGGGTCCGCGGACCCCCTGTGGACCCCCTGAAACATAACAAATATTATTTCTTCAAATTTTTTCCTTTTTCAAAAAAACTTTTCCACAGTTTCACTCCGGCGATTTGGGTCCCCCAATATACACACGGCCACGCTGGGCCCCGTGCGCGGCTGGGGTTGAGGGGGGCGTAGCCCCCCGAAACTCTAGTGTTTTATAATGTAATGATTTGCAAAGTAACTAAAGTTTTCAAATAATTGTAGTGGAGTAAAAGTACTCCACTACAATTGAGATTTAAGTAAAAGTACTGAAAATTGGAAATATTCCAGTAAAGTAAAAAATACCCACAAATTGTATACAGTACTTGAGTAAATGTACTTAGTTACTTTACACCACTGTCACTCACACACACACACACAGTTAATAAACAACATGTATTGAATGTTACAATAATTAAACATGTAAAATGTCTCACTGTGCTGTCGCTGGTATTCCATTCACCCAGATCCATTTGTCACCCGTCTTCTTCAGACCAACCCATGATGCATAAGGATCATCCTGGTTCAATCCTCTGATGAATTCCTGAATATTTTTGTACATGATTGAATCATCATTCATTTATTCATAGCTTTAATGTTTCATGGAATCATGTGTGTTTATGTTGATGATTGACACGTATTGTATGATTGTGATTGTACACGCGCGTACACACGTGTACACACACGTACACACGTGCACGCACACGCACACACACACACACGCACACGCACACACACACACACACACACACACACACACACACACACACACACACACACACACACACACACACACACACACACACACACACACACACACCTGTTCTTCTTTACTGTTAATGACGACCAGATCAGCTCCCATCTTCAGACAGTCTTGTCTGCTGTCCTCCCAGCTTTTCCTCTCAGTAGACCTGTGATAACAACTGCATCCAAACTTCTTCCATCCACTGGGACACGCCATGACTAAACATCAAATATAGGTTTTATTCATGGATTTCCAATGCACTGATTTATCAATTCTACAACAGAGTACTGTAGTTTAAATAATAGCAGTGGGTAATGTAGTGTAAGGTAAACATGTATTTATTATATAAATATAGTGTCTTCATGTGGTCTGCACTGTATGTTTAACTAGTATTTAATGAACTATAAATGCCACTGGCACTCCTCTCTGTTTTCACCAGAACTCTGCTGCTTATAGAGCTAAACACTGACCCCTTGTGTCTCAACGTGACAGAACAGGAGTAAGACACACACACACACACACACACACACACACACACACACACACACACACACACACACACACACACACACACACACACACACACACACACACACACACACACACACACACACACACACACACACACACTATGGACATTAAAGACATACACTTAGGAAGTTTTTAAGAAGATGTTGGTATACTCCAATGTTTTCTTAGCTGTGATCTGTTCTCAGGTAAGAACAGAATCTACACACACTGAAGAGCACTCTTAGGCCTTTGAGTTCTTAAGTGTGACATGTTTGTGCAAAAATAATCAATTCTCAAAGTTTCTTCAATTCTACAGTTTTAATTGAACCCTGAAGTGTTCAATTAAAGGTAGGGTAAGTGATATTTTTTGGTCAAAACTAAAAGTATTTTGTTAAAAGGTTAAAATACTATATTATGATAGTAATCATTGCTATAGAATGTTTTTTTCAGTAACAGGAGTCTCCCTGTCTCTCCAGCTATTTAATAAACAGAAAATACATTTTTCGGTAGGTGTCAAAATCTCAGCCAATCAGGAGAAAGTACCCATTTTTAAGCTTAATTTGTATAGTGTTCCAGTTCTAATTTTGCCTGCTCATTTCTTAGTGTCATCACTTCCAATTTCACTTGTTTAATCTATATCCTGATTGAGTTCTCTGTCCTGGTTGGATAAAATTGGAAATGAAACTGAAACTGAAACAAAAATGCATTTTCTGTTTAATAAAGAAGTGGAGAGACAAGGAGACTCCTGTTACTGAACAAACACTCTATAGCAATGAGTACTATCAGAATATAGAGCTATTTAACACTTATTTTAACCAAAGCAAATCACCCTGCCTTTAAGTACTTTATTAGTCAGAAATGTTAAACAGCCTGTGGTACAGTAAGACATTAAGGGCCCTATGTTGTGCCCAAGTCACGCTTCCCTCTATTTGGGGATTTAGCATGGCCGTGGCCAAGTTGCTATCTTACAACACCATGCCTTATCCCTACAACACCTGCGCTACCCGTTACATTATGTATAGATGTGGTTTGGGCGTTACATTAATAAAACCAATCAGCGTGCCAAGTGCCATTGCCTTTAAGAGGAGCATAAGCCGTTATGTCCAGTGCTATCTCGCTCTCTCCCTCTCCGCCCATGGATGAGCGAAGAGGCAGTCCCACGTTGCCTTGGAATAAAGTTATATTTGATTCACAGAATTATTAAGCTCAACTGGCAACTGCTGATAAAAAAACAACTTATTGACATGCACAATGAATTAACAGTCACACTTTTGTGCAGTCAAATTGTAATGACAATCACTTCATTCAGAAGTGTTGCTCTGTTTGACTCTGCAGCCTCACTGAGGCACTTATGAAATATCGTACACTACGCTACCCGACGCTTGCGTCATAAGCTCTAGCTTTTGATTGCCTTTCAATAAAACCATATTTGATAGACATAGGTATCACACATATGTTACTGATTATAGCGAATGTTATATTATTGTAATCCGTTCTTTATTTCCTGCTCAATCGATTCATAAAACTGAACGTGTGTGGGTTTGGAGTGAATGGCTGTGTGCAGCACAAATCATTGTCTTTGAATAGACTAACATCTTATATAAACACAATCGACACGAGGAATTAACACTCTCACTTCTGCTGATTATACGAACATTTGAATGACAAAGATTAGTTGAGAATTAGGAATGAGAGAGGCCTCTGAACTCATTCACTGCCATTGACACATATATTCATCATTCCAATCCAAGGCTCATAGCGCCATTGACGTGGTGTTTTCAGTGGTTTACGATAGAGGGCGCTCTTCCGCAACCTTTGATTGTACTAGGACTCCCAAAGAAGAATACACCCGGAAATCACGTGATCTAAACAAGTTCCAGCCCGTCCGATCTAATGTTATCAGGTTATTTAAAAACAATGTATCTCTGATTTATTTTCCCAGATTTTGGTGAAAACAATTGAGCTATATTCAATATTCAACTGCAGATGAATGAGGAATGGAAGAAAAGAGACTCCACGAAAGGACAGCAAAACAATATAAACAGTCTGTCCATTGAGTCCAAAACACCAGTGTCTTTTCTATCTCTTCACGTTCTATATGTTCTCCCTCTATGGTTATAGAAGAAGAAAATAAACTTTTAAAACACTTCCAGGCTAAACCGTCTCAGACATCTGATAATTAAATCTTCTGTGGGTCTCGAAAGATTAGTAAAAATGCTCAAAAACGCTGGCGGTGGCTGCAGACTGATCTGTAAAACTCTAGTGGTTTCCTGATAGATGTTTTTACATTAACCTCCCCTTATGGTCTCCTGATAGATGTTTTTACATTAACCTCCCCTTATGGTCTCCTGATAGATGTTTTTACATTAACCTCCCCTTGTGGTCTCCTGATAGATGGTTTTACATTAACCTCCCCTTGTGGTCTCCTGATAGATGGTGTTTCAGGGCAAATTCTGATAGAAAGCAGTGATTCACATCCTTTAATAGATGGTGTCTGGTTATTCCACATTTTGGTGGCAGTAGAATGAGAGTTTTCTCCTGTTTGAACTAAACATGGTTGGTACCGAATCATGTTCACTCCCTCTAGTGGCTGTCGGTGTCATTCACTTGTATTGTATTTTTTTGTTGTTGCTCAGATTAATGATAAATGATGAAGAAGATGAAAGAACAATGAATAAAAACAGTAATGTCTCACTGACCACAGAGTCTCCTCTTCAGCTCTTCTGGGCTTTCAGTTGTTTTGGTTTCAGTTGGTTTGGTACATCTGGACTCTAAGTCGTCACAATGTCCAGTCAGGTTGTTGTATCTGGACTGTAGCTGGTCCAGGTCTTTGACCAGCTTGTCTTTTTCTTTCATCCATTCTGTAAGAAGGACAATCAACAAACTGAAGAGTTTTACGTACAACTGTGCTCTGATGTGTCCTCCTCAAGGTGCGTTCAGACCTGAAGATATATATGTTTTCTAGTCGCTTCAATCGCTTCACTTTGGTCGCTCTGGTAAGCGTTGGTAAAAACAATATGTACAGTCGCTCCAGTCGCTTGTTTGCGACGCGGCTGTGGGAAAAATCACCCTTGTTGTCAAAACAGCGACCGACCGTGTGTTTTCCTCCACCCTGACCCGGCCGACCACTGTCCTGCCTGGGCATGACAGAGCACAGAGCAGGTCCTGGTCCTCCCCGCTCCCATCATGTCACCTCAATACAACATTTGTTGACTTAAATACCAATTGGTAATTTACCATGTTAATTTAACTATGTAAATGGTCCCGGGTCCATTTGGTTCTATTATGTGTAGGTTACCTTCTCTGGGTTACAATTACAAAAACACCCGAAACGAAAGAAACCTTCTATTTCATGACTAAAAGTAGCTTATTGTTATTCATCCATCTCATCATCATTTCCCCCCAAAAAAAGGCCAAAATACTCCCCCTGTATGAAAAAGGAGAAAATAATTACCCCGGTAATTATCGACCGATGTCAATTTTGGGTTCTGTGTCAAAAATCTTTGAGAATGTAATTAATGAGCAACTAAACGAGTACTTAAATAGAAACAATCTAATGTATAAACTTCAATCAGGTTTTAGAAAGTCGTACTCAACCGACACATTATTATGATTTTTAACAGAACACAAATTAGGAAAGAGGTAGACAGTGGGAAACTCTGTGGAATGGTGCTGCTCGATCTACGGCCAGCGTTCGACACAGTGAACCACAATATGTTACTGAGCAAGCTGGAGGCCCTGGGGGCACACAGGGCAGCATGCAGGTGGTTTCAATCCTACCTGACGGGCCGCGAACCGAGGGTAGAGGTAAATGGAGTTTTGTCTGACCCTAACATCATAGAATGTGGAGTTCCTCAAGGAAGCATTCTAGGCCCAGCCCTGTTTTTAGTGTATGTGAATGATATGACAGTTTTTTCAGACCCCTGTTTTTTCGCTGTACTGGGATTGGCTGACTCTATTGGCTGACTCTATTCAGCACTGTGATTGGCTAGCGAGACACATGATGAAATGAATAACCTATAAATAGGACCATGCACTTAAGTGAGCTTCCATCACTGTGATGACCACTGTGATGACCACACCGCTCACTTCACACTGGGTGTGATTTTTGCCAGACCCAGGGGGTCGGCCTACATGAGGCTTTGTCTGTCCCCCTTTCGTCCATACATGGGCATAACTCGGTCTGTCCCTCTTTTCTCCATACATGGGCATAAAAGGGACACAGGCTGACACGTCATGCGAAGTCTCCTGGGTCTGGCAGAACCAGGTCTCCTGGTCTTGTTTCACTAGAGCCAGTGTTGCAGATGTGAGCCATCTGGTCTTTAAAGGTGAAGTGGGAAAGGTTCATTTACTTACACAGGAGCCACACAGTGGAACGATCTCGAAACCAGTGTCAAACTGACAACCAATCTGAGGTCTTTTAAGCAGCACACAAAAGCATTCCTGATAGAAAAGGTTCCCCTTTAGAGGGTCATTAGTCTAGGGAAAGATAAGGGAGCACTTGTTTGCTTTGTGCTTTGTATTGTAATGTATTTTTAACTTATTTAATTATTTTATAGGTGTGACAGAGAAACGAGGGTTGGTTATCGATGTTAACATATCACCGTGTATTTTAACTTATTGACTTAAATGTGGGAGGACCTCAATGGAAATAAGTCTCAAGACTTTCTTGTGTAATCCTCGAACTGCTGTAACCATGTGGTTTTGCTTTTCAAAATAAATCAAATCAAATGAAATCAAATTAATAATCAAGCTGTCAAAACACAGACCGAGTCGGGGTGGTGTTTTACCTCATTCCCAGCCGGCAGCTGTAGCCTACTGCCCGGGGCGATTGAGCAGGACCACCCGCTCGGCGAGATGTCACCTTCGGCTCGGGACACGGGAGTGAATAGAACGCATTGTGTTGACAGGGACTAGTTTTGTTTCCAAGCACATAGGCTACAACAACAAGAATAAAATGTACACAGGGACCCCTCCAGTGTTAATTTACAGTGTTAATTTAACTTTGGGAGTGTAACCAAATGGACCCGATCGTTCCAATTTGTACCTCAGGGTTACGAAAACACCCAAGACGGCTCGGTTGTAGCTTATATTGTCTTTCCCCCTTTGCTGGTTCTTGGTCAGTTGGAGCTGGAAGAATGAAACCAAATATCCAACAGAACAATATCAACGCTCATTGGCTGTCAGGATGCAATTGTTGAAATGGGGAGGGGGGGAAGCGATCGTCGCTTCAGTTGGATTGTTCCATCCAAAGCTAAGATACCGAGGCGAGTGGTCGCTCCGTTCACGTCGCCCCTTTCGCGTCGCTCGATGTAACATCGCGCCCGGTCGCACCACGTCGCGTCTTTGCATTGACTTTGTATGTAATCGCGCCTCTAACAAAATATTCAGGTCTGAACGCACCTCTAAGGTTGTAGTAGCTGCTCTTTCTGTTCATTCAGGTTATTATATTTGCTCTGTAACTTCATTCAAGTTATTGTTTCTGGCCTGTAACTGGTTGCAACTGTTTGTGACTTCTTGGAAATGCTTGTAACTTGTTGTAACTGCTTGTAAGTAGTCGTAACTGCTTGTAACTAGTTGTAACTGCTTGTAACTAGTTGTAACTGCTTGTAGTTGACACAACTGTTGACACGTTTGACACAGTGAACCACCAGCATGCTCCTGGACACCCTTGCTGACCTTGGCATAAAAAATAAAGTGGTTCTCCTCCTACCTGACTGGCCGTACCTACCAGGTTGCTTGGAAAAGGTTTGCCCTCCTGACAACAGGAGCTTCCTACAGCATGAACACTCAGGTACGCTCGGGTCCTGGGTACATGACGTATGTCATGTCTGAGCTCAACCATAGTAATTATAAGTCACTAGATTTTCACACTGCTTTAATGCTGATGTAGTGGCCCATATGTGTGAAATTTAGTTTTTTGTTTGTTTGACAATTGTCATGGCAGACTCCTGAACAGTGTTTGTGGCAAGTTTGGAGCAACGGTGCGCCTTGCATGTTACATTTGTGACGTCCATCGTCGGTTGACCCTCTAAGCAATGTTAATATAGGCTGTAAGACATTAAACACTGTCATCTCTTACATGCATTGACTGAACACCATTCTGGTCTAATTACCTTTCATTTCTTTCGTGGAGTTCTCCACCTGGTCTTCAGAGGTACTGAGTCTGGTCTGGAGGCTCTGGATCAGTGTATGGTTGCAGCAGCTAAACGTAAATTCAGTCCTTAGTTATGGCTTAAAGGAATAGTTCACCCAAGAAATGACTATTTCTTTCGTTTACATACCCGATGTTGTCTTTGACTCGCACAAGAGTCAAAAGACAATTTGTAAAACATTCCCTAACGGTGAATCCAGAATCCAATGAACATTATCTCTGGGTGATGTGATCAAGATGTATGAGTCTATTTTTTTCTGATCCTACTCCAAGTGGCTATGACTGCATTCCAAAGTGTGTGGGCCCTGGGTAGGCAACCCGGCCTGGCGGAGACCCGTGCTGTGAGGAGAATTCTTTTCTAGTTGGATTTTTTGGTTTGCTTTATAAGTTCTTTGCATCATGTTGAATCACATCGCATTGTGTAGAATAAAATCGTCACCAAATCGAATTGCCTTTTGGCGGGCAGGGGTCCACGGGGGTCACCGGGGGGCCAAAAGCCAAGGTTCTTTTTCGGGCTTGTAGATCTTGGATTTTCGCATAAGAATTGAATGAGTCTGGAAAAACTCATTGGTTTGTGATCAGATTGACTGTTTAATGAACAGTAGTCAATAGGATTAGTTAAACCTGGCAGTTAGCCTGGTCTGGACCAGGACCTGGTCTGACTCTGGACCAGGCTAACTTCACCGCCAGTGTTGGGTAACGTGCGTTAGTACCGTAACGCCGTTACGTAATATATTACCGAATTGCGGTAACGAGTAATATAACGCATAACTACAAGGAGAAGCATTAATATATTATTAAAATGACACTACGCTACTACGTTACTTTGTGCGTTACCCACCAAAGTGAAGGTGTTTTTTTTTATCACATTTAATTTGAATGAAAATAACTTACACAAAATCTCTAATCTGTGAATCTAATGTGATTCATGTGACCCCTACTTCAGTCAGTGAAGATCAGGGCTGAAAGTGACATATTGAGACCAGTATAACTTTGTACAAATATTGGTAATTTGCCAACACATTATTTTGTGAAATAAATGGGTTATATTTCACAGATAGTTATTCTTGTACTATATTAAAATAAAATCATCCATAACCTTACATTTCAGCCATTTGAAAATAGCAGATCTACAAGCACTTTCATTTGCATACTATGCTGCTCATGCAGTCCTTGTTTTGTGGACTTTAGTTAAAAAAAAGGTGTAGAAAGAGGCTTGAGTCTTGTCATGTCATTATAGGCTACATTATAGAAGTAATGTCTCTGTATGAATTGATTAATTTAAGTAAATACATTGATTCATTAATGTAATTTATAATCTTATAATTGAAATGTTTGCCCATCTCTGTGTCCCAAAAATAATTTGTGGGCTAATAATAATAATACAAAATCTTGATTATTTAATTGTTCAATTTTAGCTTTTTTCTTTTAAGTAACTAAAAAGTAATATGTAATATTAATATACAACTGGTAATATACATGGTAACTAATGTGGCATTGCTTTCATGAAACCCAGTCATGGATAAACATATCCAGGTTTACCGGCTAAATTAATCTGCCGAGTAGGATAAGTTTGAACTCAGTGTGAGTCTAACTAAGATAGGATTGAACTTAGTGTGAGTCTAACTAAGATAGGTTTGAACTTAGTGTGAGTCTAACTAAGATAGGTTTGAACTTAGTGTGAGTCTAACTAAGATAGGTTTGAACTCAGTGTGAGTCTAACTAAGATAGGTTTGAACTCAGTGTGAGTCTAACTAAGATAGGTTTGAACTTAGTGTGAGGTGCTGTGACTGACCACAGGTCTTCACCGGTACCCAGTCTGGTTTGGAGGACTTCAACCTGCTTCTGGCTGGCACTCAACTTGGCAGCCATTACTGAGGAGAGAAAATGAATAAATGAATGAATGAATAAATGAATGAATGAATGAATAAATGAATGAATGAATGAATGAATGAATGAATGAATGAATAAATATCACAGAGAAACATGAAGAGTTTTAAACCAACCTTCGTTGTCTCCTCTCAGGTCGCTCAGTGAGGGGGTCTCCTGAGCCCCCACCGCCTCACACACACACAACAGTACGACAAGCAAAGCTGGACCACCCGTCATTGTGGACTAATGACTCTAACTGTGTCAACCAGCTCCATTTATACATTGTTCCTGCTAGGTTGTCTTGTTCTGATTGGAAGCTGGTGTAAGGCCATATGTTTACAGCTACACTGATTGGTTGGTTCAGGGGGACAATCATGTCTGTAGACACACACACACACACACACACACACACACACACACACACACACACACACACACACACACACACACACACACACACACACACACACACACACACACACACACACACACACACACACACACTCTCTGTTTGTTGCTGTCATGCTGTTAGTGATGAAATGGAACACGGTCAAATATTAGCCAAAATATTTACCATTCAGTCAATTCCGGACTGTGGAAAGACATAATACCCCCCCGCCCCAAAAAAATAGCCTAGGTATAAATAAAGTGGTTAATGTATGTTTTATAATGTAATCATTTATATCTGAACTAAAGTTTTCAAAGAATTGTAGTGGAATGGAGTACAATAGTTGCCTCTGAGATGTAGTAGAGTAGAAGTAAATGTATAGACAGTTTGAAATACCAGTACAGTAAAAGTACTTCAAAATTGTACTTAAGTACAGTACTTGAGTAAATGTACTTTACACCAGTTTCTTTACATCACTGATTAAACGGTCAAACCAGATACAACTGCAGCACACTGAAGACATTTGACACATGTGTTTCGCAATGGTGGAAAGTAACTAAGTACATTTACTTAAAACAGTAACTAGAAACACACACACACACACACACACACACACACACACACACACACACACACACACACACACACACACACACACACACACACACACACACACACACACACAGTCACACACACAGACACACACACACACACACACACACACACACACACACACACACACACACACACACACACACACACACACACTCCTCTACTGATCTAACATTGAGTCCTATAATAAAGCTTCACAATATCATGTTTCATGTTTAATGTTATAACATAAAAAAAATATTCATGTGTGTGCATGTGTGTGTGTGTGCGTGTGCGTGCGTGTGTAATGAAAACAGTACGAAATGAAAAAAGTGTTCTTCAGAGCACAGGTCTCCGCCAGGTCAGGTAGGTTATTGTGGCCTCCTGGTGGCACTATAATAGGCCAATGTGAAAAGGGTGGCATTTAATCCTAGGCTGTGCACGGCAATCGGACACTGCATTCATGATTTGTGGCTTTTTGTTCTAAAAATGTGTTTTGCTAAATTTGACCTGCTGGTGGCGCTACAACAGGCCAATGTGAAAAGGGTGGCATTTGTTCCTCAACATAGTGTGAATTTGCGTGGAAAGTTTTACCGCAATCAAACGCTGCGTTCATGATTTGCGGCATTTTGTTCAAAACAAGCCACTACTGCAAACTTTAGATGTTAATCTTAGCCAATCAGGATGGAATATGACAAATCAAACAGATCGGTCTTGATCACATGACTATAGAGATCATGTGTACCGATTTGCATGAAATTTGGATGAAATGGGAAGGAGTAATATTACATTTTCGTCCAAAGTCTCAACTTTCCTAAAACTGTCTAATGTACATATTTCTTGTTTTTCATACCAGTTGTCCGCTCCTCGGGCCGTGGACTCTGACTTTATAATTTAGACCTTCCTGTCCTTATAAGGTTGTGGACTTATTAGGATTTATGTTGTATCATTCCTATTGTGTTGTGTTGCTCAAGTTGTTTTTGCCATGCTGTTGCTAGTCTGACCTCCCTCCAAACATCGCTCAGTGAGGGGGTCTCCTGAGCCCCCACCGCCTCTCACACACACACACAACAGTACGACAAGCAAAGCTGGACCACCTTGTGGACTAATGACTCTAACTGTGTCAATCAGCTCCATTTATACATTGTTCCTGCTAGGTTGTCTTGTTCTGATTGGAAGCTGGTGTAAGGCCATATGTTTACAGCTACACTGATTGGTTGGTTCAGGGGGACAATCATGTCTGTAGACACACACACACACACACACACACACACACACACACACACACACACACACACACACACACACACACACACACACACACACACACACACACACACACACACACACACACACACACACACACACACACACACACACACTCTGTTTGTTGCTGTCATGCTGTTAGTGATGAAATGGAACACGGTCAAATATTAGCCAAAATATTTACCATTCGGTCAATTCCGGACTGTGGAAAGACATAATACCCCCCCCCCCCCGACGCGTTGTTTGCTTGTAGATCTGACATTTTCAAATAACCTAGGTATAAATAAAGTGGTTAATGTATGTTTTATAATGTAATCATTTATATCTGAACTAAAGCTTTCAAAGAATTGTAGTGGAATGGAGTACAATAGTTGCCTCTGAGATGTAGTAGAGTAGAAGTAAAAGTATAGACAGTTGGAAATACCAGTACAGTAAAAGTACTTCAAAATTGTACTTAAGTACAGTACTTGAGTAAATGTACACCAGTTTCTTTACATCACTGATTAAACGGTCAAACCAGATACAACTGCAGCACACTGAAGACATTTGACACATGTGTTTCGCAATGGTGGAAAGTAACTAAGTACATTTACTTAAAACAGTAACTAGAAACACACACACACACACACACACACACACACACACACACACACACACACACACACACACACACACACACACACACACACACACACACACACACACACACACACACACACACACACACACACAGACTCCTCTACTGATCTAACAATGAGTCCTATAATAAAGCTTCACAATATCATGTTTAATGTTGTAAAAAAACATTTGTGTGTGTGTGTGTGTGTGTGTGTGTGTGTGTGTGTGTGTGTGTGTGTGTGTGTGTGTGTGTGTGTGTGTGTGTGTGTGTGTGTGTGTGTGTTGTGTGTAATAAAAACAGTATGAAGTGAAAAAAGTGTTCCTCAGAGCACAGGTCTCCGCCAGGTCAGGTAGGTTATTGTGGCCTCCTGGTGGCACTACAACAGGCCAATGTGAAAAGGGTGGCATTTGTTCCTCAACATAGTGTGAATGAGCTTGGAAAGTTTTACCGCAATCAGACGCTGGGTTCATGATTTGCGGCATTTTGTTCAAAACAAGCCACTACTGCAAACTTTAGATCTTAATAGCCAATCAGGATGGAATATGACAAATCAAACAGATCCGTCTTGATCACATGACTATAGAGATCATGTGTACCGATTTGCGTGAAATTTGGATGAAATTGGAAGGAGTAATATTAAAAAAAATGTTTTACATAAGTCGGCCTCTTGGTGGCGCTATAAAAGACACATTTGAAAGATGCAGGGCAAAGGTTTTTCCTTGGCCTCTAGGGAGTGCACATACAAAGTTTTATACAGATCGGTGCAGTTATAGGTACAAACACGAGTCGGCCTGTTATAATAATATAAATTGCATGCTGTGATCATGATTTCAGGCATTTTGTTCAAAACGGAGCGCTCCTGCAAACTTTGGAAGCCATTTTTAGCCAATCAGGATACTGTGTACTTGCATATTTGCGTGATGTTTGGACAAAATCTGTAGGAGTACTGTAAAACATTTTTTTAGAAAAAGCGGCCTCCTCCTGGTAGCGCTATAACAAGCCCATGTGAATAATTTGGGGCAAAGGTTCTGAATTGGCTCATCCAGGGAGTGTGTGTGCACAGTTTCACTGCGATCAAGCCAACGGTGTCGGAGATTAGCTGTTCACACACACACACACACACACACGCGCGCGCGCGCGCGGACGGACGGACGGACAGGGTGCAAAACATACTCTCTCGCCATGCCTTTCGGCCTGGTGGAGACAATAATAGGCGTACGGCGAGATCACCGCAATTTTCTGCATTTATCAATCTATGCTCTGACTTCAGCGTACAGCCCGCTCAGATCTCACGTCAGGTCTGAGGGCGTGTAGACTTTGGCAACACCCGTTTGTTCCATTGTCCAAAGTCTCAACCTCTCCCCCCCACCTCCTAAAACTGTCTAATGTACATATTTCTTGTTTTTCATACCAGTTGTCACGGTCTGCTCCTTGGGCCGTGGACTTTGACTTTATAATTAAGACCTTCCTGCCCTTATAAGGTTGTGGACTTATTAGGATTTATGTTCTATCATTCCTATTGTGTTCTGTTGCTCAAGTTGTTTTTGCCATGCTGTTCTGTACCTTATTTTGTAGTCTTGTGTCCTGTTCTGCTTAGTTACTGTTACCTGTCTTGTCTCATCTCCCTGTTGATTAGTCTTGTCCTCCTCCTGTGTCCTCTTAGTCCCTCAGCCTATCCCTGTGTTGATTGTCTGTTGAGTTCACCTGTGTCTTATTATTTCCCTGTCTATTTAAGCCCTGTGTTTGCAGCCTGTCCTTGCTTGTTCATTATCTGCTGTTATGTGTCGTATGTCTTGGTTTCAGTTCCTGTTTTTAGTCCTACCTTTTGAGTTAATAAACCCTTTAAAACCATCAGCCTGTTCAACCATGTTTCCCCTCACTTCAGGACCTCGGTCTCCAGCAGCTGTGGGTTGCATGTGGGTGTGGTCAGAGCCTAAAGGTGTATTGGTGTACATGACCTGTACTGCTGTATTGGACCAATTATTTGTTTACTAACATTGAGACTGGACGCACAGGTGATTGTTTCACGCAATCAATTCTCAACCTGTTGTTTCGGGGTGCGCTGGTTTCAGCACACCCCAACCCCCTCTTGTGTGTTGGCTAGTGAGGCGCGTCCTAGCGAGACCTGATAGAATGGGTTTAATTAAGAGCATACTGGTTCTTATCAGTGTGACGTCGTCTGTTAAGGGGTCTATTGGACCAGTAAAGACCAAAGAAAGGCATACTGTTCTTTCATGTCTTCACTGATTGAGATACTGTATCCGCCTAAAGGCAAAAAAAAGACTGCCTGGTAAACATGAGACATTTGCTCAGAGGCATCTCCCATCTTCACCAAACTAAGCAAACTAATCGCAATTATTGTTGCATCATCGTCACAATCGTTTCACACATTTTCAAGTATAAAAAAAGAGCAGGAATAGCAGATCTACAATTACAACGCATCACTTTCTGACGTGTTGTAAGCTTCAGTTATTTGTTATCTGTTCTGTTTAATGTTTGATTACAAAGCCTTAAAATACTTCATATGTTCCAACGTTCACTGGCTAAAAAACACAATTAAATCATTAATCGTGATTATTTGAGTGACAATTAATCGTTAACTTACATTAGTAATGGTGACAGCCCTGTAGAGCAGTTTGTTCAGGCTAAGACCCTTTAGCTGAGCCCCCCCCCCCCTCCCCCCACTACATATTGTATACAATTGTGTTGCTTTTTGTGAACGCATTTTTGTCATTTTTAGATTTGAGCTAAAAAGCATTATTTTACACTTTGGGCTATTCAAAAATAGCAGATCTACAAGCTCGTAGCGCGGCACGAGCTTGTAGATCTGCTATTTTTTTTAAATCGTGAAAATGTGTGCAAATCTTTGAATATATATATTTCTAAAGCAAACATTTTAACTAAAATCTTTGCTTCTGGGGGGTCCCTGGAACAAAATATTTTGAGATGGGGGTCCGTGGGGAGGCATGCGTTAATCCAATAGATATAATTTTGGGGGTCCTTGACATGAAAAAGATTGAGCATCACTGATATATAAAACATAGGTTTTTCATTATACTGTTGGGATTTAGGAGACATGTAGAATGGGCTTCAGGTCTTAATGGGTTAAAGGGATAGTTCACCTCATGGAGACTTGAATTCATGGATATTGTTTTAGTTTTTGTCTCATTCCTAAGACAATCATTTGATGACCGGCAGCGGTTCCGGTAGGAGACACAAAGAGTCTCCTTTGTGTCTCCTACCGGAACCGCTAGCCTACCGGTCCTCTTGGTCATCAAATGATCCAGTGGTCCCCCCCCCCCCCCCCCCCCCCCCCCCACTCCGTCTACGGAGCTTGATATGAACAAATACATATAGTTAGTTATAGTGCTGCTGAACGGCCCTTAACTCTTTAACTGCCAGAGTAAAACTGTAATAGTGTCACCCCAGTGCCAGTGAAAACTGGTGTTTTTACCTACCTTTGAAAAATCATGGAATAGAGGGGGGAAAAATCAGATTGTGGTAATCCGTTCCATAGTTGCGACAAGTTGAAAATAGAATGTTTTGCCAAAAATAAATAGTTAAACACAGGAGCCGAGATACAGAATATTTCCCAAATACTTTAACCAGGAAGTGAATGGAGCAGCAAATCTTTGGATGGTGTTATCTCCTGGTTCTGTGGGAAAAACGTTATTTTCAAACGCGTCCATGGCAGTAAAAAAGTTAAGGTATTGAATTAAATGTTGCTAATTCTCCAGGTACCAGAGAGACCCTCTCTAGTGTTACATTGTTATGTTAAGGGACAGAGAGACACAACACAAGTATTAACACACATGACAATAAAGTTGAAGCTTAACTTTTTATTTGATTTTTTCATTATTATTATTATTATTATTATTAGCCAGTGCAAGCATGCAAATAATGTCTGTTGACGTTTGTTAAAAAACGTCAACAAAAAACGTAAAAAAAAAAGATAGATGAATGAATAAAAATGCACACAAGTAAGTACTACTACTTCTACTACCATAGTCTTGAGTCTGGAACTATGCCTCCTGAATGTTATATAGAGTCTGGAACTACACCTCCTGAATGTTATATAGAGTCTGGAACTACACCTCCTGAATGTTATATAGAGTCTGGAACTACACCTCCTGAATGTTATATAGAGTCTGGAACTACACCTCCTGAATGTTATATAGAGTCTGGAACTACACCTCCTGAATGTTATATAGAGTCTAGAACTTCACCTCCTGAATGTTATATAGAGTCTGGAACTACACCTCCTGAATGTTATATAGAGTCTGGAACTACACCTCCTGAATGTTATATAGAGTCTGGAACTACACCTCCTGAAAGCAGAGAAAGGAAGCCGTCATCTGTTCTTCATTTCTGTTCATGAAAATATATTTGAAAATTTCAGATATATTTTCGTGAACAGAAATGAAGAACAGATGACGGCTTCCTTTCTCAGCTTTCAGGAGGTGTAGTTCCAGACTCTAGATAACATTGAAATATAATATTATATTTGGAAATTTGAAACATATTTACATAATGGAATATTAACAGTTTTTAAATGGTATAACAAACTTTTAAGAAAGCATAAAAAAAATACTCTGTGTTAAAGGTAGGGCAAGTGATTTACTTTGGTTAAAATAAGTGTTAAATAGCTCTATATTGTGATAGTACTCATTGCTATAGAGTGTTTGTTCAGTAACAGTGTTAAATAGCTCTATATTCTTACAGTACTCGTTGCTATAGAGTGTTTGTTCAGTAAAAGGAGTCTCCATGTCTCTCCAGCTCTTTATTAAACAGAAAATGCATTTTCAGAGCTCTCTCCTAATTGGCTTAAACTAGAAGCTCGCCCCCGCTACGCGGGGGCTCGCGTCTAGCCCGCGGCCACGCCCACGTAGCGCCCGCGGCCACTTGGCAACTCATATAAGTGGCGCAGCGTCATGAGGGTCAGTGGGGCCGTGGCTCGGTCAGTGAAGACCCTGTAGTGCGGATGATATGTGGCATAGAGGGGCAGATTGTAAATCCCCAGAGGAAACATCCGTGGGCTACCATTGGTTCAGCGATGTGTGCGGTCGCCCTGCGGCCCCTCCTCCTCCACCAATGTGCAGTATTGAGAGCCCTGACGTCACAACAATTGGAGCGATGGGCACTGCACTGTGGTTGGTTAGGGTACACCTAGGGCCCAGGTAGAACCCAGTTAAAGCCTGCATGGACAAACCCAGGTAGGACCCGCCTTGGTCCCACATAAACATGGGTAGTTGGGGCCCACCTAAGGGCCAGGTAGAAGCTACTTATAGCCTGCATGGGCATCGCAGTTGGGACTGAAGTGGATGCCGCTGACATTGCTGACATGGGGTCCATATGGTTTAGCCCACCTTGAAACCATATGGGAACTACGCTGGCATGCTGGCTGTAATGCAAACGCTGCATGATACCTGCAGTGTGTAGTTTGATGTTGTGTGTGTAGCAGATATACCTGCAGTGTGTAGATCAATGTCCATATGAAAGTCAATGCCCAGCAGTGTTTTTTTTCCCCAGCAGAGTTTCTAGTGTCTCTGTCTCTCTCTGGAAGAGGTTGCACATGAACTCTGCAGCCGCACTGAGGCACTCCAACACAAACACTCTGACATGAAGCGGCTTCACACAACAAACATCAGCACGACGCTGCTGTTTGTCCAAAAGACACAATATCTCCTCTCCCACCGACGTCATGTGTTCATTTATCGACAGCCGTACAGACTCCTTTTGACACATTTTACCTCGTTTATCCAGCTCTCACTGACTCATCGGGCTGTTATTTTGCTGGGATCAAGTCAACGATGTGAGAGATTAGCTATCACAGACGGACGGACAGGGGGTGAAACATAGTCTTGCGCCATGCCTTTCGGCCTGGCGGAGACAATAAAAAAAGGAAAGTAAAGGAAATGAGCATTTCTGCAACAAAAGTAGTCAACAAACTATACTATGAAAACATGGGCCACATTGTCAAAGAATGTAAGAAAGAGGCAATCATGTAGAAAATAGCCGATCTACAAGCTTACAAAGCCTCTCAACGTGAGGCGTTTTGAGCTTGTAGATCGGCTATTTTCACAATATGTACTTGTGGAACGGAGTCAAACAGAGGGGGGGGGGGGCGGCGTGAAAGGGTTGATAAGCACTGCTGTAATCGGAGCGAAATTATCTGAAATTACTACATGACCATAATGCAGCCTACCATGCGTTGCACGGGGCGGTCCTGCCATTACGTTAGTTACTGTAGTTGCTGTGGAGCTACATAGTTCTCCAGAAGACACACACAAACATACACCATCTACAATGGACTAACTGAGCAGCAATATTGACATTCACCACACGAACGTGCATTGTTGACAAAGTGATTGCACAGCCGCTGCAGGCATGACAACCACGTTAGCGTTAGCGACATGGCAGCTATCACAGCGCCCTGTCCGTCGTCGCTGGGACTGGCTGTGATGGCTACAGCAGTAACAGCAAGCTGTCTGCGATGCCATTGTCTGGAGACTGCTCTTAGCGTGACACGACCAATGAGAGTGAGCGCTGTAGTTGTTGCTAAGATACGGTGGCGTCTCTGCCCCATAGCTTGTAGATCTCTCACTTATGATTGGCGTAGGCTGCGTTGCCAGGTCTGACTGTTTGTATAAGCGATTTTGGTCTTATTTGGGTGCACTTTTGGGCTCGTTTCCATAGACCACGGCAGCGCTTATTTCTTTCCCGTGACCGATGTGGCCAAAAAAGTGCAAAACGAACCATCCGGAAGTAAATTGCGAGATGAAATATATAGCACTTTTTGATTATTAGAGAAGGAGACACATGTGAAGGTTGAAAATGAAAGGTAGGAGATTATATAGTTTTTCATGAGGGATTTTTGTAGCAAGTTGTGAGAGAATTGGGCCACTCCTGTGGGCGGGGGGCTGATTAGAACCATTGGGGTTTGAAAGGAGACGCTCTCTGTTTGAGTGGAAAGATGTTGTCACCTACCTGAAAATGTACATATATTGTGTTTACTAAAGAGCTGGAGAGACCCCTGTGACCCAACAAACGCTCTGTAGCAATGATTACTATCACAATATAGTACTTTAACCTTTTTAACAAAACAAAAATATCACTTACCCTACCTTTAATGTATCCATTTGTTACTCCCACAGTGTACAAATGTAACCAAATGGACCCTTACGGGTCCATTTGGTTACATTTGCACACTGTGGGAGTAACATGAACAGTGAGTATTTTTACTGGTGTGTCCTCAGGGATGGACGGCATTAGGACAGGTTTAAGCCTCTACCAGCAGGGGGAGCAGTGATGCCAATAACTGTAACCCCATGTAGTTTTTGAGCACATGGTACAAACCATACTGTAATTACATTTATTGAAACATTGTGTCAAAGACCTCATGAAATGGCTTTATTGATAACTTTAGTTTTTTGCTAAGCTTAGCTCAGAAACGGGGCCGTGCATGTTTGTTTTGGCTCAACCAATCACAGTCTCAGCCAAAGAAAGGCCCGGCCCTTTCCCTTCGGGCTATGGGATCAGACAATATCTTATAATTGGTCCTCACTAATGCTCATCAATCACAATGACACCGTTCCTGTCTACTCACTCTGTCACACTTCTGTTCAGTTCACAAGCCTGGCTACCAGTGACATCATCGATGGGGATTCCAAGCTAATAGAAACTACAGCGTAACATTGAACTATGTCTTTAATACACCTTTGGCTCCGCCCCCTCAGCTTAAAGTACACCCTGCGTATGTCACTGATCACATGACCTCAATCAATTATCCAGTTCCAGGCAACATAGAGGGGGGGGGGACTTTTTTCATATTTCCACACAACAGCTCTAAGGTGTATTAAAGACATAGTTCAATGTTGAAAATGAGTGGTCTGCCCCTTTAAATGCATTTATTTTTTAAATCTTGTTTGAAATGACCAAACCTGCCTACTGATGATGTCACTGGTAGGCGGGTTTCTGAAGTGTCCACAGCCCCTCCTCTGAGACACAGAGTGAGTAGAACAGAAATGAAGCCGTTTTATCATGAGCATTAGTGAGGACCAATTATGAAAATAAGGTGGGAAATGGGTGAAGTGCTCCTTTAAGAGAAACATCACTTCTCACAGATCCACTTGGCTGTGTATGTACAGTACCTATCAATACATGCTCCTGAGCTTTGCCAGTGATGGTATGCTCCACAGTTGCCACTGTCATCAGGCTCATCACTCATCCAGTACCTGCAGAATAAACACCATGATGTATGAATCACATTCACTCAGTCACTCACTCACCAGTGGTGGAAAAAGTACTCACTTTTCTTACTTAAGTAAAAGTATCAATACTGCGTTGTAGAAATACTCAGTTTTTGTGCTCCCACCGCACTTTTATTTGACCTCTGGGGCAGAATCTGCCAATGCTTCTTCAATGCAAATGCGTGGATTCCTGGTCTTGCGGATTTTTTCCAAGAATCCACGCATTTGCATTGGCAAAGCATTGGCAGATTCTGCCCCAGAGGTCAAATAAAAGTGCGGTGGGAGCGCACCCTTACAGGTAAAAGTCTAGAATAAACAATTTACTTGAGTAAAAGTACAAAAGTGTTGGTATCAAAATGTACTTAAAGTACCAAAAGTAAAAGTACAAAAAAGTTGGAAAATAGCAGATGTACAAGCACACTCTGAGCTTGTAGATCTGCTATTTTCAAATAGCCAACTGCATGTATAAAATAGGGCCAACGTGGTTAATGTATGTTTTATAATGTAATGATTTATATCTGCAAAGTAACTAAAGTTTGAAAATAATTGTAGTGGAGTAAAAGTACAATATTTGCTGAGATGATTTACTGAGATGTAGTAGAAGTAAAAGTACTGAAAATTAGAAATATTCCACCAAAAATTGTACTTAAGTAGTGTACAGTACTTGAGTAAATGTACTTAGTTACTTTACACCACTGTCACTCACTCACACACAGTTAATAAACAACAAGTATTGATTTTTACAATAATTAAACATGTAAAATGTCTCACTGTGCTGTCGCTGGTATTCCATTCACCCAGATCCAATTGTTACCCGTCTTCTTCAGACCAACCCATGATGCATCACCAGCCTGGTTCAATCCACTGATGAATGCCTGAGGATTTTTGTAAATGATTGAATCATCATTAATTTATTCATAGCTTTAGTGTTTCATGGAATCATGTGTGTTTATGTGGATGATTGACACATTTCCTTCACTTTAGCCCTCTATAAATGACCTAATCTTACAACTAATGAACAGAGCTGATCACAATGACATGTTATGAGCTTGCAGCTATTTTTACTTTTTTAATCAAAACAAACAAATAAACAAACAAATAACCCATGTTTTGTCAAAGTTTTAATATTTCCCAAAATAGAAACGCGGTAATGTGATTAGCATATATTAGTAATTAAAGTGTTAATTTTGATATAGATCAAACATACATTTCAATAATATCAGACAGTCTATAATTCACAAAAGTAAATGCATGTATTTAATTCAGTCTGACCAGAAGCAGGAATAAAACATTATGGACTACCGGACATAAACATTAAAGACCAGAGGGGATATCTAAAGCAGAGGTATGGATGCACCCCCCTCCCCGCTCCCCTCCCCGCTCCCCTCTCCCTCTCTCTCTCTCTCTCTCTCTCTCTCTCTCTCTCTCTCTCTCTCTCTCTCTCTCTCTCTCTCTCACACACACACACCTGTTCTTCTGTACTGTTAATGACGACCAGATCAGCTCCCATCTTCAGACAGTCTTGTCTGCTGTCCTCCCAGCTTTTCTTCTCAGTAGACATGTGATAACAGCTGCATCCAAACTTTTTCCATCCACTGGGACATGACATGACTAAACATCAAATATAGGTTTTATTCATGGATTTCCAATATTCTATATTCGTTCTATATGTTCTCCCTCTATGGTTATAGAAGAAGAAAATAAACTTTTAAAACACTTCCAGGCTAAACCGTCTCAGACATCTGATAATTAAATCTTCTGTGGGTCTCGAAAGATTAGTAAAAATGCTCAAAAACGCTGGCGGTGGCTGCAGACTGATCTGTAAAACTCTAGTGGTTTCCTGATAGATGTTTTTACATTAACCTCCCCTTGTGGTCTCCTGATAGATGTTTTTACATTAACCTCCCCTTGTGGTCTCCTGATAGATGTTTTTACATTAACCTCCCCTTGTGGTCTCCTGATAGATGTTTTTACATTAACCTCCCCTTGTGGTCTCCTGATAGATGTTTTTACATTAACCTCCCCTTGTGGTCTCCTGATAGATGTTTTTACATTAACCTCCCCTTGTGGTCTCCTGATAGATGGTGTTTCAGGGCAAATTCTGATAGAAAGCAGTGATTCACATCCTTTAATAGATGGTGTCTGGTTATTCCACAGTAGCAGTAGAATGAGTAGTAGAATGAGAGTTTTCTCATGTTTGAACTAAACATGGGTGATACCGAATCATGTTCACTCCCTCTAGTGGCTGTCGGTGTCATTCACTTGTATTGTATTGTTTTGTTGTTGCTCAGATTAATGATAAATGATGAAGAAGATGAAAGAACAATGAATAAAAACAGTAATGTCTCACTGACCACAGAGTCTCCTCTTCAGCTCTTCTGGGCTTTCAGTTGTTTTGGTTTCAGTTGGTTTGGTACATCTGGACTCTAAGTCGTCACAATGTCCAGTCAGGTTGTTGTATCTGGACTGTAGCTGGTCCAGGTCTTTGACCAGCTTGTCTTTCTCTTTCATCCATTCTGTAAGAAGGACAATCAACAAACTGAAGAGTTTTACGTACAACTGTGCTCTGATGTGTCCTCCTCAAGATGCGTTCAGACCTG
This sequence comes from Gymnoscopelus microlampas, assembly GCF_963454915.1. Lineage (NCBI taxonomy): Eukaryota > Metazoa > Chordata > Actinopteri > Myctophiformes > Myctophidae > Gymnoscopelus > Gymnoscopelus microlampas. The sequence goes on along the minus strand of NC_139954.1, from coordinate 48,080,672 downwards.
AAGATATATATGTTTTCTAGTCGCTTCAATCGCTTCACTTTGGTCGCTCTGGTAAGCGTTGGTAAAAACAATATGTACCGTCGCTCCAGTCGCTTGTTTGCGACGCGGTCGTGGGAAAAATCACCCTTGTTGTCAAAAACATAGCGACCGACCGTGTGTTTTCCTCCACCCTGACCCGGCCGACCACTGTCCTGCCTGGGCATGACAGAGCACAGAGCAGGTCCTGGTCCTCCCCGCTCCCATCATGTCACCTCAATACAACATTTGTTGACTCAAATACCAATTGGTAATTTACCATGTTAATTTAACTATGTAAATGGTCCCGGGTCCCTTTGGTTCTATTATGTGTAGGTTACCTTCTCTGGGTTACAATTACAAAAACACCCGAAACGAAAGAAACGTTCTATTTCATGACTAAAAGTAGCTTATTGTTATTCATCCATCTCATCATCATTTCCCCCCCAAAAAAGGCCAAAATACTCCCCCTGTATAAAAAAGGAGAAAATAATTACCCCGGTAATTATCGACCGATGTCAATTTTGGGTTCTGTGTCAAAAATCTTTGAGAATGTAATTAATGAGCAACTAAACGAGTACTTAAATAGAAACAATCTAATGTATAAACTTCAATCAGGTTTTAGAAAGTCGTGCTCAACCGACACATTATTATGATTTTTAACAGAACAAATTAGGAAAGAAAGAGGTAGACAGTGGGAAACTCTGTGGAATGGTCTTAAAGGTCTTTTAAGCAGCACACAAAAGCATTCCTGATAGAAAAGGTTCCCCTTTAGAGGGTCATTAGTCTAGGGAAAGATAAGGGAGCACTTGTTTGCTTTGTGCTTTGTATTGTAATGTATTTTTAACTTATTTCATTATTTTATAGGTGTGACAGAGAAACGAGGGTTGGTTATCAATGTTAACATATCACCGTGTATTTTAACTTATTGACTTAAATGTGGAGGGACCCCTCCAGTGTTAATTTACAGTGTTAATTTAACTTTGGGAGTGTAACCAAATGGACCCGATCGTTCCAATTTGTACCTCAGGGTTACGAAAACACCCAAGACGGCTCGGTTGTAGCTTATATTGTCTTTCCCCCTTTGCTGGTTCTTGGTCAGTTGGAGCTGGAAGAATGAAACCAAATATCCAACAGAACAATATCAACGCTCATTGGCTGTCAGGATGCAATTGTTGAAATGGGGAGGGGGGGAAGCGATCGTCGCTTCAGTTGGATTGTTCCATCCAAAGCTAAGATACCGAGGCGAGTGGTCGCTCCGTTCACGTCGCCCCTTTCGCGTCGCTCGATGTAACATCGCGCCCGGTCGAACCACGTTGCGTCTTTGCATTGACTTTGTATGTAATCGCGCCGCTCTAACAAAATATTCAGGTCTGAACGCACCTCTAAGGTTGTAGTAGCTGCTCTTTCTGTTCATTCAGGTTATTATATTTGCTCTGTAACTTCATTCAAGTTATTGTTTCTGGCCTGTAACTGGTTGTCACTGTTTGTGACTTCTTGGAAATGCTTTTAACTGCTTGTAAGTAGTTGTAACTGCTTGTAAGTTGTCGTAACTGCTTGTGAGTAGTCGTAACTGCTTGTAACTAGTTGTCACTGCTTGTATCTAGTTGTAACTGCTAGTAAGTAGTTGACACAACTGTTGACACGTTTGACACAGTGAACCACCAGCATGCTCCTGGACACCCTTGCTGACCTTGGCATAAAAATAAAGTGTTTCTCCTCCTACCTGACTGGCCGTACCTACCAGGTTGCTTGGAAAAGGTTTGCCCTCCTGACAACAAGAGCTTCCTACAGCATGAACACTCAGGTACGCTCGGGTCCTGGGTACATGACGTATGTCATGTCTGAGCTCAACCATAGTAATTATAAGTAACTAGATGTTCACACTGCTTTAATGCTGATGTAGTGGCCCATATGTGTGAAATGTAGTTTTTTGTTTGTTCGACAATTGTCATGGCAGACTCCTGAACAGTGTTTGTGGCAAGTTCAGAGAAACGGTGCGCCTTGCATGTTACATTTGTGACGTCCATCGTCGGTTGACCCTCTAAGCAATCTTAATATAGGCTGTAAGACATTAAACACTGTCATCTCTTACATGCATTGACTGAACACCATTCTGGTCTAATTACCTTTCATTTCTTTCGTGGAGTTCTCCACCTGGTCTTCAGTGGTACTGAGTCTGGTCTGGAGGCTCTGGATCAGTGTATGGTTGCAGCAGCTAAACGTAAATTCAGTCCTTAGTTATGGCTTAAAGGAATAGTTCACCCAAGAAATGACTTTATTTCTTTCGTTTACATACCCGATGTTGTCTTTGACTCGCACAAGAGTCAAAAGACAATTTGTAAAACATTCCCTAACGGTGAATCCAGAATCCAATTAAAATTATCTCTGGGTGATGTGATCAAGATGTATGAGTCTATTTTTTCTGATCCTACTCCAAGTGGCTATGACTGCATTCCAAAGTGTGTGGGCCCTGGGTAGGCAACCCGGCCTGGCGGAGACCCGTGCTGTGAGGAGAATTATTTTCTAGTTGGAATTTTTGGTTTGCTTTATAAGTTATTTGCATCATGTTGAATCACATCGCATTGTGTAGAATAAAATCGTCACCAAATCGAATTGCCTTTTGGCGGGCGGGGGTCCACGGGGGTCACCGGGGGGCCAAAAGCCAAGGTTCTTTTTCGGGCTTGTAGATCTTGGATTTTCGCATAAGAATTGAATGAGTGTGGAAAAACTCATTGGTTTGTGATCAGATTGACTGTTTAATGAACAGTAGTAAAGGCAATAGGATTAGTTAAACCTGGCAGTTAGCCTGGTCTGGACCAGGACCTGGTCTGACTCTGGACCAGGCTAACTTCACCGCCAGTGTTGGGTAACGTGCGTTAGTAACGTAACGCCGTTACGTAATATATTACCGAATTGCGGTAACGGATAATATAACGCATTACTACAAGGAGAAGCTGTAATATATTATTAAAATACGTTACTACGTTACTTTGTGCGTTACACACCAAAGTGAAGGTGTTTTTTTTTTATCACATTTAATTTGAATGAAAATAACTTACATAAAATCTCTAATCTGTGAATCTAATGTGATTCATGTGACCCCTACTTCAGTCAGTGAAGATCAGGGCTGAAAGTGACATATTGAGACCAGTATAACTTTGTACAAATATTGGTAATTTGCCAACACATTATTTTGTGAAATAAATGGGTTATATTTCACAGATAGTTATTCTTGTACTATATTAAAATAAAATCATCCATAACCTTACATAGCAGATCTACAAGCACTTTCATTTGCATTCTATGCTGCTCATGCAGTCCTTGTTTTGTGGACTTTAGTTAAAAAAATCACACCCAGTGTGAAGTGGGCGGTGTGTGGTCATCACAACATGACTCACTTTAAAAAAAAGGATAAATTACTTTTTAGCGGCGCTAGCCGCTCTATACCTGGCTTTTGCGTCAACGTTCTGATTGGTCAGACACGTCAACAAAGTGATTGGTCAAGCTTCACGTGACACGTGGCTATAAACACATTATAAACACTTATTGATGACAAATTGTATCAAAGGCGCCGCTACCTTCACACAGGTGTGATTTTTTTAAAGTCCATACTGCTATTCATAGGGCTGCACATGTGTCATGTGTTTCGCTAGCCAATCACAGTCCTGAATTTGCAAAGTCAGCCAATCACATTACAGTTAGTGGTGTGACACTAGCTGTAATGTGATTGGCTGATATGAAAAAAGTATCGATTTGCATTAACAATGGAAGGGTTAGGGGGTACACACATTTTTTGGTCGGTGTCCAAAACTCACTTATAGGGGGCGGCTACACCGCCCCAAAAAAAGGTGTAGAAAGAGGCTTGTGTCTTGTCATGTCATTATAGGCTACAGTCTCTGTATGAATTGATTAATTTAAGTAAATACATTGATTCATTAATGTAATTTATAATCTTATAATTGAAATGTTTTCCCATCTCTGTGTCCCAAAAATAATTTGTGGGCTAATAATAATAATACAAAATCTTGATTATTTAATTGTTCAATTTTAGCTTTTTTCTTTTTTTAAGTAACTAAAAAGTAATATGTAATATTAATATACTACTGGTAATATACATGGTAATTAATGTGGCATTGCTTTCATGAAACCCAGTCATGGATAAACATATCCAGGTTTACCGGCTAAATTAATCTGCCGAGTAGGATAAGTTTGAACTCAGTGTGAGTCTAATTAAGATAGGTTTGAACTCAGTGTGAGTCTAACTAAGATAGGTTTGAACTCAGTGTGAGTCTAACTAAGATAGGTTTGAACTTAGTGTGAGTCTAACTAAGATAGGTTTGAACTTAGTGTGAGTCTAACTAAGATAGGTTTGAACTTAGTGTGAGTCTAACTAAGATAGGTTTGAACTTAGTGTGAGGTGCTGTGACTGACCACAGGTCTTCACCGGTACCCAGTCTGGTTTGGAGGACTTCAACCTGCTTCTGGCTGGCACTCAACTTGGCAGCCATTACTGAGGAGAGAAAATGAATAAATGAATGAATGAATGAATGAATGAATGAATGAATGAATGAATGAATGAATGAATGAATAAATGAATGAATGAATGAATGAATGAATGAATGAATGAATGAATGAATGAATGAATGAATAAATAAATAAATAAATAAATAA